>NC_061087.1:55555437-55607503 GCF_015104395.2 Macrobrachium nipponense
CTTACGACGAACCCCGAACACCATCAATGGACTAATACGATGCTTAATTCACGTTTTCTTGTGAAAGGCAAACTGACAAACTCAGAACCTGAAAATCAAACTGAGGACCTACAGATCCTCTGCATCCCCCTCTCACCTTCAAAAAACGCGATAACTTGGATGATAAAGGTACTGCCATTCTTGCGGCAAAACACTGTGTCATGGTTCCTGCGTAGCCAAGGTCATGAACGAAGAAATCAAAGCAGATATCACCATGACGATGCTGCCTGAGGAAGTGTTTAATAAAATTACCCCTTGGCTAGACGCACAGCAGGAAAAGATCAAATACAAAGACCTCCACTGGAAGCTCATCGAGATCTACTCCCGTCCCTGAAAGAGCCCAACAACACCCTGGGGAAGGCATCACCCAAGGATGCCTGGGATGAACTATGAGTCCAGCAAAAGAAGGGAGATCAGTCTATTGTGAGAAATATTCCTGTAGAGCCTTCCTCAGGAGGTGAGGGCGTAAATCATGGAGGCAGACACACTTCCACTGGACAAATTGATGAACGTCATGCATAAATTCCATGAGGCCACCAAGGCATCCAAGTTCGCTGCAGCACAACAGAAGTGAAGGTCAGGGAGGGGGATACACACAATAAACAAGAAAAAGGCACCACCACAGCAGCAGAGGATGTGGACAATCCCAACCTGGTGTTACTTCCACCGACGTTTCAGGAAAACACCAGAAATTGCAGAGGTCCCTGTGCGTTTCCAAAAAACGCAGAGGGCAGGGACACCCACAACAGCAGTGGCCACAAGCAAAGGGGGAATCCCAGCCAGTAGGATTCTTTATTCCCAACGCAGTCTCGGGCACCGAATGCTGGTAGACACGGGTGCTATGCAGTCGGTCTTCCCACCTTCGAGAGAGAACTGCAACCATCCGCCCAACACCACTGCTGCATTAGTAGCCACAAATGGAAGCCCCATCCACTGCTACGGAACCCAGAAGCACAGCATATCCATCTGGGGGCGCAAGTATGAATGGCCCTTCACCAGCGCCGATGTCAGATTCCCTCTACTGGGTACGGACTTCCTGGCACAACATAGCCTACTGGTAGATGACGGACATGAACGCCTTCTAGACACCAGAATCTGCCACTCCCACCGGCCCAGGAATACTCGCCGTATGTTCTGCCGCATTGTCCAAATACAGCTCCCTCCTAAACGAATTCCCAGACGTCGGCATCTACCACCATATCAACACCAGAGGACCACCCATGTATGCCAAATTCCACCGCCTGCCGCCCAAAAACCTCCAGGATGCCAAACAGTCTTTCATAAAAATGGAGAGAATAGGTACTTGCAAGAAGGCATGAAGCCCATGGGTGGCCCCCCTCCACATGGTGAAGAAGCCAAACAGTTCCTGGAGGCCCTATGGGGACTAGCATCGACTGAACCTGGTGACAACGCCCAACCATTACCCCATGCCAAACATGCAGGACCAAAATATTTACTGAAATAGATCTACACATTTTCATGTGCCAGTACATCCCGACGACGTTCTGAACATGGCCATCATCATGCTGTTCAGGACGTAAACCTTCTCCTTCTCCACCTTCAGACTCAGGAACACCGGGGCCACATTCCAATGCCTAATGGACAGCATCCAGGGGAAATACCTTTCTTCGTCTGCTACGTAGACAACATCCTGATCTTCTCCAGGTCCCTGGAAGAACACCTGGGACATGTCCAGGGCTAGCTGAAACGGCTTCAGGAGAACAGATTGATCATCAGATTCGACAAGTGTTCCTTCGGCATAGAGAAGATGGACTTCCTGGGACACGAGGTCTCCTTGATGGGCGTCCGCCCAATGGCCTCTAAGGTGGAGGCGGTTGACAACGTCCTTCCACCGAAGACAATCAAGTCTCTGCAGGAGTTCCTCAGCATGGTCAATTACTACCGACAATTCAGGCCAGACATCGCCTGCATCATGTAACCCCTGACCAAGGTGCTGAAGGGGCAACCAAAGACGCTGGCGTGGGAAGCGCCGCAGCAGAGGGAACTCAAGCAGACAAAGGCAGCCCTCGCCAGAGCCACCACCTTAGCCTACTAGGACCCTGCCACCACCCTGAGACTTACCACCAATGCCAGCAACATCACCTGCGGAGCAATACTGGAGCAGATATTGAATGGGTGCCCCCGCCCACTCTCCTTTATCAGCCACAAGATGAACCCGCTACAGTGCATTCAACAGGAAATTGTTGGCAATCTACTAGGCCATGATGGCACCCGCTTCACCATCCAGATGGACCACAAGCCTTTGGTACATGCATTCACAAAAGTTGGGGATGCGTGCTCTACAAGACAGCAGCGGCACTTGGCGCTACATCCGAATTTGCGTGCACCATCACATATGTCCCCAGAAAGAAGAACCCAGTAGTTGATACCCTGTCAAGGATTGAAATAAATTCGGTTCACCTGGGCATCAACTACGAGGACCTGGTGAAGAAACAAGCCATAGACCCCGAAACGCTAGCTTATCACACAGCATTCACCATGCTGAATTGAAAGGACGTGCCAGTAGGAGAACAAGGATCATCACTTCTCTGCAACAACAGCACAGGCTGCCCCCACCCCCCGATTCCAGCATCAAGATGAAAGCTGGTATTCGACATCATCCATGGCCTTTCCCATCCATCGGGGTGTACTACAGCACACCTGATGACAGACAAGTTCATGTGGCACGGGATAAAAAAGGATATGCTGAGATGGGCAAAGAACTGCATACTGTTCCAAACAAGCAAGGTAACCTGGCACACAGAATCTGGCATCAGAGACTTCCCTAAACCATCAAGATGGTTCGGGCACATTCACATGGATGTCGTAGGACCTCTGCCCTAGTCAGGGTGTGCCAGATACCCCCTAACAATCATAGAACGGTCGACAAGATGGCCAGAAGCAACACCGATGACAAGCATCTACAAGTGCCTGCATGGAAGCTCTACTATCAAGTTCAAAAAGCCATTTTGGTGTGCTAGACGACATTACTACGGACAGAGGCTCAGCATTCCTGTCAGAACTCTGAGTCTCCCTGGCATGCCTGATGGGGACAACACTCCACAGCACCCCACGCCCAATGGAATGGTGGAGAAGGCCAACGGTTTATTAAAAGTAGCACTGATGGCACGGTGCACCAACGAAAATTGGAAGGCGCAGCTACCCTGGGTCCTGCTAGGACTTCGAACGGCACTGAAAGCAAATGGCGAAGAATCTCCTGCAGAAAAGGTCATAGGGGAAGCACTGGCAGTACCTGGCAAATTTTTTGCCAAGGAACCTGATGACCAGGATATGCCCCTCAGCAGACTAAGAGAAATAGCAAAAGAATTCGTGCCGTGCTGAAAGACCTTCATGGATAGAACACATAACTACACACCTGAGGGCCTAAAATCCTGCACACACGTTTTCCTGAGGGATGACGCCTGCTACCCACCCCTGTCCAGACCTTATAGAAGCCCATACCATGTCATCTCAAGAAACCCCAAAGCTTACCTCGTTGACATCCTCTGGCGAGAAAACTGGGTATCTGTCGACAGGCTAAAGCCAGCCTTCCTAGTGGACAACAAGACCTGGGAAGAGATCAGCAGACGACTGAGAATTCCTCCACAAAAAAGACCTCAAATGAAGGAACCGACGTCCCTAAACAAGGTTGAGGCCGTCCCAGGGGCCAGACGAAAGACAACATCCTGGCAGGCCCACCAGACGGCCCAACAACTGAGCCCGCCCCCCCAACCTCTAATATCAAGAATGTGGGTCAGCTCCTGATACCAACGATATAATGATTAAGTGTACCATCAAGATATCGATCAAGTATGTATATGTAATTTCATTATTAATCATTTATAATTGTCTTGGGGAGGGGGAGTACTTGTAAGGACCTGCTGATCTTGATCTCATACCTCATCTAGACATGTGTTAAGGCCTTCGTTACCTACTAATCACAACCGTGTATATCATCTCGCTAAGCAGCAAAAATCGTATGTATATGTGAATTTCCTGGCCTTTCTGCCAATATATAATTCAATGTATGTCACTATGTTCTTTACTATTACCATTTTATTGTCTATTAAGAAACACAAATTCTTCTCTATCAGTGTGTGAGTGATGGACCCCAGGGGGTCAGACTCCTTTCCTGTCCACACACTGCCATGTATTTGCTTGCCCAGGTAATAAATTCATCAGTCCTAGTTCAGTTTTCATTGAGACCTCACACTAATATTAGTATTGTAATCTCAAGTTTTTTTTACCAACACCTTTAAAGTATTGTAATTTTTCATATGTATCACCACTAAATAATGAGGGTTGTGATTTTGTTTTACTGAAGATCCATAAACTCACCTACATTAGTCCAGAAAAATGTTAACATTATCAAAAATAGATGACAGGCCAGTTATACATCCCACCTTGATAACTCATTGATACCAAACAGATGGTTGAGTGACAACTTGGATTCAAGATCTGTTGTGATAATAGACTGTGAGCATGAACATATTAAATCACTGACTTCACTGACATGCAGTTTCCACATCTCTGGAATATAGATGAGGTGGTGCATCAGGTTAAGGGGTCTTGGGCTACTTCACTATCTAGAATCATGTTAAGTTATTATCTTACAAGTTAATTCTGCTTACTAGGTATTGCTTGCAACACTTCCCTCATTCTCATTCCCGTGATTATTCCTTATGGAATCTAACGGATGATGGAAGATGTCGATGAAACAGAGAGAGATTTTCTGAAATTCTGTTAGAGCATCAGAGGTGAGACCAGTTGATCACCTCAGTTCCACAGATCTTGAGATTTTACTTAGTATTGTCTTCTCCACAGATCTTGAGATTTTACTTAGTATTGTCTTCTCTAAAGTTCTTTCAGGATATATATTTAGTTGAGGATTTAACCAATTCCACATAAATGCAGTACTACATTTAGAAGCACTCATTTATTTAATTTAGAAGCATTCATTTATTTAATTTATAATGAATTTCGGGTCTCAAATTATCAAAGGTTTCCAGCCACCAAGGAGAACTTTGCCAACCAAAGTTTAGTTAAGGGGTGATATCAATGAAACATCCTGTTTGTCTTCACCCATACTAGCCCAGTGCAACATAACCTACTGGAATGTCACCTAAGTTGCCATGTCCGGTTCTGGCCAAGTATGGAGGAATTATCGTGGTCTAGATCCTTCCCTGATTAACTGTAACTTGACTTTAACTTTGCCTGCAGTCCTGGAGATGCACCTACTTAGTAAGGATCCCCTGCATGTATGGCAGCTCTTCAACCTCAGGACGGTGTTTCCAGAAAAAAAAAATCCCCTCATAAATGTTTGTTATTAACAAGCATGGATACTTCCAATTTCAGCAAAATCGTATTCTGGTAAATAAAAGTTATGGCTCCTATCTACCGCTATAGTGGGAGCTAAGTTAGTTTTGTCACGGTCCCTTAGTAGTATTTGATCCTGAAGACTGTTTACAGTCTAAGAATGTCCCCATGCAGCGTACAAACCATTTGTTTGTTTGTTTTCATTTATGGTACGCTCTATAAAAGGTATGCAGTAGGCTATAGGCATAACTGTTGGGGGGGGGGCCACATCGCCCCAGTTGAAACTGGTTGCCCCCCCCCCCCCAATTTTGAGTTCATGAAGCTTGTAGTAAAAGCCTATGCTTAATTTTCATATTATTATTATTATTATTATCATTGTTATTATTATTATTATTATTATTTCGGAAGGAGACCCTCTCGTAGACATGTTTTGTTAAAAATGATTGCTGCTTCAGCACTATTAATCTTGCAGAGAGTCTTTTCAATTTTTCTGATGACGGCTTTTTCATTGTTGCTTAGACTGGCGAGCAACATACCAAAGGGCATGGTAAAATTCGGTTGAGTCATTTGGTTTATTGTTGCTTATACAATTCTCTCTCTCCCTCTCTCCAACGCAACTTTTCTTCCTGATCTGCAGGACATTATCAAGCGATGACTGCCGAGGGACTGAATTCGGGTGGCAAGTCCTTCTTCTAATATCGTGATGTTGCGGGCTCTCGAGTACGGTCTAGAGAACCTCTCCAGCAGGTTAAGTTTTCATTGGTTCCAGGGAAGGTGACTCATACGGCGAGCATTTACGAGTCTTGCAGACCTTCTCAGGCTGGGGATATCACTGGGAGCCTCTTGATTGGCTTCTACCTGAGTGACGTCACCCGTGGTATTGTTCTCATAATGTGCTTCATGTCTGGTGTTTGTTTCATGCGCGCTGGTACTTTTGTTTGAGGGGAGGGGCGTGGTCCTTCTCACACACGTTGGTATCAGGAACACTTCTTGAGTGGTATTAAGGGGAGGCTTTTGCTCAAGGATAAGCAGCGCTTCTAGGAGGCACAGACGTCGTGGGTAAGGGGCTCTCCCGATGATTTTGACATTCCTGATGATGTCGTCTCTCGTGATGTCTTGCTGGTGTACTGCAAGGGCGTGCTGCCTAATGGCACCCTCCTGGGCGTGGCAGATCATTTTAGACAGGCGCATTGTCGTCATACCTATGTAAATCCCAGGACATCCTTGGCGGGACATACGTATCGGTAGACAATGTTGGACTGCTTTAGGGGGTCTCCTGGGAGGGGTTGTTCTTCATCAGGAGGTGGAATGTTCCTTCTCTCTTCCTCCGTCATGTACCACTATGGAGGAAGGGAAGAGAGTGTCCCTTATTATTTACTATAAGAATCGGCATACCAAGGACCTCCTGATGAAGAACAGCCCCTCCCCGCCCGTAGGAGACCCCCTAAAGCAGTCCAACATTGTCTACCGATATGTATGTCTTGCCCAAGGATCCCCTGGGATTTACATTGGCTTGACAACGATGCGAGTGTCAAAAAGGATCTCCTGCTACGCCCAGGAGGGCGCCATTAGGCAGCATGCCCTTGCAGTACACCAGCAAGACATCACGAGAGACAACATCATCAGGAATGTCAAAATCATCGGGAGAGCCCCTGACCCATGACGTCTGCGCCTCCTAGAAGCGCTGCTTATCCTTGAGCAAAAGCCTCCCTTAATACCACTCAGGAAGCATTCCTGATACCAACGTGTGTGAGGAGTACCAGCGCACATGAAATAAACACTAGACGTGAAGCACATTATGAGAACAATACCAGGGGTGACGTCACTCAGGTAGAAGCCAATCAAGAGGCTCCCAGTGATATCCCCTGCCTGAGAAGGTCTGCAAGACTCGTAAACACGTGCTGTATGAGTCACCTTCCCTGGAACCAATGCTCAACCTGCCGGAGAGGTTCTCTAGACCGTACTCGAGAGCCCGCAACATCACGATATAAGAAGAAGGACTCGCCACTCTAATTCAGTCCCGCAGCAGTCATCGCTTGATAATGTCCTGCAGATCAGAAGAAACGTCGCGTTGGAGAGAGAGAGAGAGAGAGAGAGAGAGAGAGAGAGAGAGAGAGAGAGAGAGAGAGAGAGAGAGAAATTGTATAAGCAATAATAAACCAAATGACTCAACCGAATTTTACCATGCCCTTTGGTGTGTTGCTCGTCAGCCTAAACAACAATGAGAAAGCCGTCATCAGAAAAATAGAGAAGACTCTCTACAAGATTAATAGTGCTGAAGCAGCAATCATTTTTAACAAAACATATTATTATTATTATTAGTTTGGCTGTTTTTATTTTTTTCATATAAAGATAAGCGGAGTTTTACTGTATTAACTGTAAGAAATAAAAAATTTTCTTTCTTTATCTCTGCATCATTCTGTTATTAATACTAATGATTAGGTTGATAAGCATATCATAGATATATCAAATGATTAATTCCAATATATTTTTTTCTTTACAATAAGCAAGTGTTAATCTTGAATCTCTTATTATATTTAGTTTACATACCAAGTGATTTTATTTCATTGCCAAACCATTACATTATAATATTTAGTTTGGATTTACAAGTATGGTCAGAGGTTCATAATTTTTATTGGAAAAATATTCGAGCAAGTTTGAGTTACATAAAAACGTGATTCACAAATTGATAGGTTTAAATATTTTAAAGCAAACTTAATATCTTTCCATATGACTTAGAAAAAAAGAATTAGTATTATAATTTGTGCATGCCATGTGGCCCCCTTATTCAGCTGTGTCCTTCAGGTGTCCCACCCCCTCCATTGATAGACTCCTAGTTACAGTAAGCAGTGATAGCCTAGTCATGGACATCAGCCAACTTTAAAACAAATATGTTCGATACTGTTTGTTTTTTATGAAAAGAAAGATAAAGTAAACAATGAAAAAAGATAAAGTAAACAATGAGAAACACAAATTTAGCATAGGCGCTAACCAGTGAAAAGTGTTGCTGGCAGCTGCAAGAGTGAGACTGAAAAAAGAAAAGAAAAAGGGTTTCTATTCGCAAAGTCCTGGCGCGAATGAGAGCCGTGAATGAACACCAAGTAAAAAGACGCACTGAATGAGAATACTCTTTGATGCAGAGTTCCGTAATATTTTATCTATTTATTTTTTCTTGTTGCTAATTCATTTTGGTGTTTATAAATTCTTTTCTCCTCCATGGAAGTTCCATTATCCGTGGTAGCAGTTAAAATCTAACAATTTACCAACGATAGTAACAGCTTTTCATCTGACTGGGGAATTGTCATCCACGTCATAATCTAAGACATAAATGTAATAAGTGGACGAATAAAAATTAAACAGAGCTATTCTCTTCATTTTGTAAAAAAAAAAAAATACTCGTCTGAATGTGGTCAGACTCGAATTGTGTCAGTAGATAATTATAGGTCGAGTTGAATTTGAGTTGGCTAAATTTCTTGTTATGTGTCATTCCAGTGCAGCGAAGAGAATCAAGCATTCGGCACTAATCCCTGTCAGAAGTTCAGGACAAGTGCGCGAGTGGATGTGTCTTGGGCATGATGCAGCGATATGTGCGCCTCAAACAGAGGCCGGTAGGTATTCCTTGTCACGATAAGTAAACAAAACTGACTTGCAAGTCCCTGAAAGAGGCTTCAGTGTCAGCTATTATGTAATATCATTGCCAGTTTATCTCCATTCTCCACTTCAACTCCCCTATGCTTAGTCCTGATTTTCAAACGTATGTCAGTAATTATAGGGGTAAAACCATTTTTCTGAAAGATAATCGTAAAATAAATTCATATGTTTTTTGAATAAGAAGAAAAAATGTCTTCCTCGGTATTATTCTATTCTGGGTGGACATTTGAAAAGGTGTTTGTGACAGCATACGCAAGACTTTTAAAAGTATTAGAAAATAATTTTAACCGTAATAATTAGACAAAGAATTGCGATGCAACAGGTGAGCTTAGGAAGACAACACAGGGACCGGTAGTAGGATGGAGAGGAACTTTTATCAAATTAAATTCAGTGGTAGATAGTAGCTGAGCGATGTTCGTCTATTGGAGTAACTAATCTCCATGTAAGAAACAATCTTCTTCACTGGTAAAAAAAAATACCTGTCAATCAAGGTAAGTATTATCTGCAAACTACAGGTTGCAGTGAGATAACGAACTTCACAGAAGACTCGTTCGGTGTTATGTAGCTGCTAAAACCTCAGAGAAGGGCTACTACCTAAAAGCAATTTTTTAAATTCCTTAGCGAGAAATGAGAGGGGGAATTCTATGGGCCCAACTCGGAACGACAATTGAGGCCTTCACAATACGAAAGGTCAATCACAATTTTTTTTTTTTTTTTTAATCCAAACAACGCAATTTTCAAACAGCGGTATCTCAGTCATTTACTTTATGGGACTATGAATTTTTGTGTGGAAAAAATAAAACAAAATATGATATTACGAGTTAATTGAAAGTGACTTTTTTCCGATAACGACAGTTTACTTTTTTTGGAAGTTAGTTTTCAAGATGAAAAGTATAGTTAGTATTAAAATATTCAGTGACTCTGAAAGAGGAAGAAAAGTTCTTCACGAAGATACCTTTGAAACTGAAATTGAACATCGCAAACAGCGATTGTTGTTTTTGTGTTTTTGGTTTTCTATACGTTTTGTTTCGGTACATTTATTTTCTTATATTTATCTACCCAATAAAGATTCCTGAAATATTTGTTTTGCATGTTATTTGGCAATATTTTACCTTTCCAAAAATATGTCTGCGAGCACTGTATCTTTGAAAATAATTGTGTTGTGAATGTTTTTGTTGGAGAGCGTGTAAGTTTATCTAAAGCGTGTTAATTTCAGTGCATAATGTTTTTTTCTGTATTTATATTTTTTTTTCAATTTATATCATAATAAAAACTGGAATATATGGAAATATTAATATCCTATAACACCTGACATGCAATAACAATGAGCAAAACCTTACATATACCCTATAGCTTATTGATGTAAACATTCGCTGATTGGCTGACGCATAATCTCCTTCTGCACGCTGATTGGCTGAGCGTCGTCGTCGTTGGTCGTTAGATTCTTTAGACCTTGGATTCACCCAGCCTTGTGCTGGCACGGGCTGGCTGGCTCAGCACAAGGCTGGCTGAATCTTGTGCTGGCACGGGCTCTCGCAAAGCTGGCTGAATCTAACGACGATGACGCTCAGCCAATCAGCATACAGAACGAGAGTATGCGTCAGTTAATCAGCGGCCCAGCTGGCTGAGATAGACCAACGATATTTTACTATTTAAGGATTGCCCACTGTAGATTAAGTTATACAGTAATTTGTAGAGTTTTGCAGACTTTGTAGACTAATCATTTAGATACATATGGAAAGTATATGCACAATATTCCAAAGTCATACTATATCTTTAAACTAAAGGATGAAATTAGCTGTCTGAACAATACAACTTCCCGTTATTCAAGTTCCTCATTAAGAATGATGGATTTCTAACACACTGCTACCTGTTTTTAACTATTATATAACACTGACACTACCGGTATAGAAATAAAAAGTAATATATCCAATATATATAGATATAAAAACTAATAAATAAATAAATAGATAAAGACAGACATTAGGTTAAAACATTTTATTGGATATCTAAGATACAGAACAATGAACTATAGGTATTTTACTGGATGCTTGAAATGAGCATTCTATTGAGTTTTTCCTCACTCCATAGTGTACTTGCAGACTAGTTCTTACATAAAACATACAGTTTTACAGCTGGAAAATAATAATTTAACTCCCTCAAAACTGTACAGTATTATTCCCCAATTTTAAAAAATGTTACTCCACAGCCAGGCATGTGTAATAAATACATTATTCAACATATATTTTAAATATATGAAAATACTCCCATGATCTAAAGGGTCACTGGAGAGATAGGAGTGTGATATGTATTCAAAACAGGACGTAAGCTAGACGCTGACGTGCTATGCTTGCAGTGGCCTGGTTTGCATTTGCCTGTGTAATCATTATCATATCTTGCAAAACAGGTCACAGCGCCTTCCTATGAGAAGCTGGTGACCTATCACCTGCAGAAGTAACACGTGACTTCCTAGTCACATGTTCGTCTGTCTGTATGTTATGTATGCTGAGATAGCTTTGTTCTGTTATCTTTGTGAAAGACTTTGTAACTTTAGATCTCTACTTCTCTCCATCAAGAGCAGTTCTCTGAAACTAACTCTTACTCTGCTCCAGAGATGTAGTTCTTGATAAATTGTTAAAGTTTGTTAACTCAGAGTTTGAGTCATCGCCTCTACACTTAAGGAAGATACTAATGGGAACTTAGAAATCTCTCTGCATCGAAGTCACTCTGACGAAATGGGAAGTAGAAACACAATACTTGCGTATGACAGTCGCAAGCTATAACATTCAACGGGTCGCCTTCCTATACTTAGGCGAGACCCGTATACATGAAGGCACTGATGAATATATTGGCATTGATAAAGAACACTAATGCTGTTAATGATCACTGATAATAAATTGGCGATGTTATTTTGGATACGTTAGGTTAGCTTTTTGCTGTCTGTAGGAAACTACAACCACTACTATTCTGGTTATTTATGATAATAAAAATAATAATAATCACCACTAGAAGAGGAAATAACAACAGGAGACTATTCCTTTCTAGTAACTTTTATCATAGTTTAGCAAAGAATTGTTTTTACATGATCGAGCTATAGATGTTTCAGAATCAAATATTTCCTACTTTGTTTTTGCCTTTGAGGAGCTCGAAAGTGGTTATTTGATTTATGGATTTTCCAATATATTGCTATCCTGCAATATGCATTGACAATTTTAAACAATCAGCTCCAACACAGTGGAAGCTGCGACAAGTTTCCCATAACACATGTGGTTCATTTGGAATTTATATAAGTTCCAATAAGATTTGACACGTCAGAAAGGAATGGTTCAATCACAGAACTGTGAACATAGTTAAATTATTGCACCAGTTCCTCTGGTGGGACTACAAGATCACCGAAATCTCTGTTGAAAGTGATCACAGTTTTCATATGTGTAAATAACTGGCTAGATTCACTCATTAATTCAGGTCTGTAAAACAAACACGTGTTGCATGTGTCAGTGTCACATGATACATTAAGCTTTTTCAGCACATATCCTAAAACATAACACCATTGAAATGCAATATGTCACCGTCATATTCATACAGAAGTCACTAGTGTCAAAAAAATGCAGCTGGAAAGGAGGAAGCTGATGATATTCTGGAAGTAGAATGTGACTGTTTGCAAACTGTTCAGTTCTGAAAGTGTGAAGAGTAAAGAATCAGCATCTGGTGCACAATTGGAAGAGGAAGATGGGGTTTTGAGTGAGTTGCACAGAATCTGTCTGAAGGTGAAACGAAACTGATTAGGATCTGGATTATCCCAGTTACTTTCCTTCTGTCGGATCACAGAGAACAGATTTTCGAGACAGTCCTAGTTTAGGCAGGATGTTTGTAGAAACTTAAAACCTTCAACAGCCTGTAATCCCATCGTAGCCAAAAGTGGAAGCCAATATAATAAAAGAAAAACAGACGAACAGGGCAGTATTTCACACCCATTTTTCGTGACCCTACATCCCAACTGAAGTTATTCCTGCCTGCCGCATGGCGGCGCTGCTGTACGCGACGACCAGGCCACCCATAGTGGACAATCCTTAAAATACAGTATCGTTGGCTAGAGACCCTTCATACTGTTGATTTTGCGCTCAGCACAAGTTATCAAATGATAGCACATTCTTGGAAACTCACAAGGCATTAAAACATGTTTTTGTTACTGAATGCGATTTTCGACCATGTTGGCATTTGAATTTTCATTTTCTGGTTACACAGGCATAAACTTGAATAATCTGGAGCTTTTGGCTGTTTTCAAAAAATGACCCATAGACACTTCGTATTGTGAAAGCCTCAACTACGAAAATGATAAAAGCAGTCATCAAGAATGACTTAGGAGTTAAGAGAAACTATGGCAAGAGGACAAAGAAGTGTTCTGAAACTGCATCGGAGTTCAACAGAGCTTTTCAGAGCATCTCTGTGGCAGAGTGAAAGGGACTTCCAGTCTTTTTCAATCAACCTTACTGGAGCTGCAATAAAGGATACAGTAGTGGATGTATGAGACGTAGTCATTGATGAAAAATATGAATGTTCAAAAAGCCATTAGACCAGATGGACTAGATTCATAACACTTGAACGAAAGCAACGAACAACTGAATTTTCCCTGTTTTAGGTCATTGAAGACATGCCAGTACATTCAGAAACTGCAAGAAATATGGCTAATAGAGTTGGTCTGTGTACTGAATAAAACATAAAAAAATTAACTCGATCACAAACTAATCATCCTGACTTGTGTTGACCATTAATCTGTGACATAATCAGACAAGTGTAGAGGAAGCAGCCTTATGACAACAACCTGATTGGCACTAGCTATTGTGGGTTTAGGCAACCCAGCCAAAAAAGAAAAAAAAATTACCTTGTGTGCAGAATATTGGCAACTATAAATCAACAAAATGCCAATTGATGTCAAATATAGAAATATAGAATTTAGGCAAAAGGCTTAACGCTGGGACCTATGTGGTCGGTCATTAGCGCTAAAAGGGAAATTGAGAGTAGGAAGGTCTGGAAGGTGTAAAAGGAGGAAAACCTCCCAGCTGCATTAGGATACAATTATTAGGAGTGTGTGTGTAACAAGATGGAAGAAAGGGCGTGAAAGGGGATGCCACTGGTAGTCTAGAGGAAATGGGGTCGAACCCAGTTTTGTGGTACGGAGAAGGTTTTATTGTTGATTCTTGTGCTTTGACACGTCCTCAACAGAAGTCAGCTGTGTGCCACTAGCACTCATGGGGGAAAGAAAAAATTACGGGCCAAAAACAAAATAGCTGCGAAGCAGCATGTCGTCAACACTAAATGTCACATGTTTTTCAGTACTGTTGACAGAAAGGTGATCATAGTGACTATACCTGTTTAAGGGGTCAAGAAAGTCATTGCTGCTCACTAATTAAGAGTATCTACATCTGAAATGATTTATATTCGTGCAAAAGGGTGATATATATAGTTTGTGAAAAAAAGTGATTTTATCGTAGTATGTGCACTATATTAACATTTAGTAGCAATTCAGATTACATACTGCTTAGCAATCATTAGTCTGATATTAAATTCATAAATAATTTTAGCATAGCCTTGGCTTATGGTACATAAGAATGAAGCAGTACAATTATGGTTATTAATCAAAAGGGGTAATAATTCCTTTATAAGTAACACACATGACCATTACCTAAATAAATTGTGCAATAGTGCCTTGGAGTCATAAACATTAAGCTCTCTTCCATTATCACACATTTCTTTCTAGCACTTTTGTCCCTGCATTATATTTATACAGGTCACATATAATGTTAACTATTGCTTAAAAGTAACATTATATTAACTATTGCTTAAAAGTAGCATAAACCCAGAACACAGTGTATGGCTAGAGTCCTTCAAATGTTACGTTAATCATCATCAGTCATAAGTCCATCTCTTCTTCCTGTGATAATATGCTCTGATTATTAACATTGTAACAATGTACTCCAGTGTGACAACCACAGAACACTGAACATGACATTTGAACACCCACACAACTATATCTGCTGGTAGAATATGCACGCATCCAGGAACAAGCACACTTGATCATTTGGAGAATTTCAGTTGGAATGGGTGGTTTATTCTCTGGCAACATGATTAGGAAGAGCATTTCATTTTTCTTGGTTTATCCATACTTCGCTGGATCAGGAGCTTCAGGAGGTTCACTAATGAGTGACGACTTCCACACCAGTGTCTGATAATGGGCTCGTAAGACATGGTGCATGAAAACTTCTGAAGTTGGTGGCAGAGACTTTAGTTCTGAAGAAATTGACAGTTTCTGGCTTACCATTTTTGTCGTTCATACCTCATGGCATGTCTCTGACATGCTTTTGCAACATTTAGAGCCATGACATGTTGCCATAAACAATGTTGATCCAGTGACATCATCCATGGAAATATCTTGGTTACCCAACAACTTTCAAAGTGGTTGTTTTTCCTATGCCATAGAGGAACGAGATACTATCGCAATCACTTAATGCAAGTATGCATTTCAAGATGAAATTCTGCAGTATTACTGTTGTTGGTTCCTATAGCTTTTATATCTATAGTTCTTCAGCCAGCAATGGGACTCTGCATAATCACCTAACAAGTAAGTTTTTCTTTGCAGTAGAAGTGCAGGAAAAGAACAAAGATGTCCGTATCATCAGAAACCAGAGGTGCTCGATGAACCCCTGGCTGCCAAGTACACCAAATGATTCATAATGATAACATCAACCTCCTCGTGAGTGTTACGAAGATTAGTTTCTGTCCTTAGTTGTCCATTTGTGATGGATATGGGGACAAGATGTGTTCAGCAGTGATGGTAAGTTCATTAGTGCTGTTGGCTTTGTTGTTGGTGACTGTTTTCACTACATTCTGGGCTGGCAGATGTGTATTGAGTGTCAGTGAATGTTGGCGACTAGCATTTGTACCGGCACGGTTTGATCTACTGGCACCTTGGTATTATTTGGTGCATGTCAGTTAAAGATCAGATTTTCATGAAACATTTGTAAAAAGTATTGGAGGCTTCCCAAGAAGTTCTTCACATAGTCTTCAACGGTACCATTAGATGGCCAACAAACATTCCAAAGCAAGGCACACCCGTCAATGATATAGGCATCTGGAGGGTTGATGCAATGGCTTGATACTTCAACTTGTAATTTGGTTAGGAGTGTAGCTTTCTCTTGTGATCTCAAGTGACCATTTTCATCAAAGATTGTAGATAGTAACAGCAGGCAATTCATAAGAAAGTACATATTTGATGCTCAAGTTTCTGGACTGTTGAAGGCCAAAGACTTATATATATTATTTCAGTATTAATTACAGGTGTACCATCAATCTTTATCAACTTATTGTTAGAAGTCATAGTGTTCACATTCTTATTTAGGGGGCCGTGGAAACTAGTTGGCCATCCTGCTTCAAAATCCTTCATTTGTTGTTTTCCAATCTCGAGGGAGCTGTCTACATTCACGTTGCTTGAAGATATCAAGCCATTAGCAATGTTGACCAAACCTATGTTATCATAGTGAATCAGTTGGTGTACTTGGGGGCCAAGGGTGAATCAAGGATTTCTGTGGTTTCTGATGGTACCAACGTCTTTGTTCTTCTCCTGCACTTTTACTGCAAAGAAAAACTCACCTGTTAAGTGATTATGCAGTCCAAATGCTGGCCGAAGAACTATAGATATAAAAGCTACAGCAACCAACCACACTGCTATCACTGAATTTCTTCCTGGAGTACATTCTTACATTAAGTGGTTGCGATACTACCTCGCTCCTCTGTGGCATAGAAAAAGCAACCACTTTAAAAGTACTTAATAGCAGGAAGACACTGAAGTTGTTGGGTAAGCAAGGTGTTTCTATGGAAAACGTTGTCACTGAAGAAACACTGTTCATGGTAACATGTTATGGCTCTAAATGTTGCAAAAATGTCAGAAACATGCCATGATGTATGGATGACAAAAAAGGCAAACCAGAAGCTGTCAATTGCCTCAAAACTGAAGTCTGCCACCAACTTCAGAAGTTTTCATGTACCATGTCTTATGAACCCATTATCAGACACTAGTGTGGAAGTCATCACTTATTATCAGTGAACCTCCTGAAGCTCCGGATCCAGTGAAGTATGGATGGACCAAGAGAAATGAAAAGCTCTTCCCAATCATGTTACCAGAGAATAAATCACCTGTTCCAACTGAAATTCTCCAAATGATCAAGTGTGCTAAAATTATTGTTTATGAATTTGATATCAAACTGATGATTGCTAAGCAGTATGTAATCTGGATTGCTACTAAATCTTAATATAGTGTACATACTACAATAAAGTAACTTTTTTTTCACAAACTATCACCCTTTTGGACGAATATAAACCATTTCCGATGTAGATACTCCTAATCAATGAACGGCAATGACTTCCTTGACCCAAAAACATATGTATAGACACCATGATCACCTTTCTGTCAACAGTGCTGAAACATTTGTGACATTTAGTGTTGGCTTCATGCAGCATTGTGGCCATTTTGTTTTTGGCCTGTAATTTTTTTCCCCAAGAGTGCTAGAGGGGCACCTGGCTGATTCCTGTTGAGGACATGCCAGAGTACTAGAATCAACAATAAAACCTTCTCCATACCACAAAACTGGGTTCGACTCTAAAATACCATTTGGCTGCCGAACTATAGGGGCCAAAAGGCCAATTGGTGTTAACTACTTAGTCGCCACAATGCTTTGAGTACTGTTTCCAGCATACTATGCCTGCCAAGGAAAGAGGAAGCATACAGACAGAGAGACATTCGTTTGAAGAGATCAGAGGTGCCTGGTTGTATCTGATATGTCATTTCACTGGGAACTGATTTTCCACTGAGTGACTTGGATGGTAAATCTCAGTACCAAGCTCAAACTTTTCTGACGCGACTAAATTCTGTAATAAAATGAAAACAATGTATATTCAAGCAATGCCATGTTGATCTCATTAAACTGCAGAAGTGGAACAAGAAATTTCTTCTAGACCTAAATGCTAAAAAATGTGTTGTTATTCAAATAGATAATCGAAATCCAGGATTTATTCATAAGTACATAAATCAATAAAACTTATATCAAAGAACCCACACTGGAAAAGGATATCTAACCTCAGTTCCCCTCATCATATTACTAAGGCAGCGCAAAGAGTGAAAAGCGTTGTGTTACATGATTGTATAGCCATAAATTGAATATGCTGTGAAAAGCAGGTCGCCATACTAAGGAAAAGAAAGGGATGTACTCGATGCAGAGAGTGTAAAGAAGTAGAAACATTAAACGTGAGATAAAAAACATAGATTAAGAAATTTGATGAAGAAATAACTCTTACACCATTGGAAGGAAGATGAAGAGCAGGAGATAATACAGGAACTTGTGGAAGTTTAAATGGTATGAAAGCTGAAGTGAAAGTCTTGTGTCTATCTTTCAATACAATGACATTAGCATGCGATCAACTTCTTGTATGTAGAAACAAGGCCAATAGACCACATCAGTAAAATGAAATTCTTTTCAAGTAAAAGTTATGCGTTGTTGGAATTCCTCCCCAAAAGTATAATTAGTACCTGTACTTAACGAGTGATTTTGTATATGTTGATAGCCAAGCTATTTTTATCGTATCAATTCAAAGCAAGATCAAATTAGTCTGATAAAACATGAATATCTACATATAACCATAATTCATAAAGTGCTGTAACAGCTTGTTCATTGCATAACATTAAATTAGTTAATTGATTAATTTAGGTGAAATATCATAATTTCAAAATCAGATTAAAAACGTTTAAACAAATTAATTGAATTAAGTTTAACATATAAGGATGTCATGGAAATGGGAGCCTCACAAGACGAGAAATGTTACCTTCTCACATTCCTGAACCAATTACATAAGCACGAATCAGGACAGGGCAAATATGGGAATAGGGACACAGTAGCGATAAGCCTTTGAAACTGCTATCTGTATCGTCCAAGGATTCAGGTGCTAGTAACTGCTTAGACTTCTGTTTTCCACATTCCCAAATCTATTATTTTTGCGTACTTCAATTTCTTCTCGGCTAATCTAAACAAATCATCTTCAGTAATATTATGCTCTTTGTCTTCGTGATGATTTTGAATGGTACTGAATATATTTCTTATACGTATCATTGTGCACATAGATTGTTGCGAATTAAACCCTCGCAACTGGGTTTCTACTGATTCGCCTGTGGAGTTGGCAGGATACCTAACCTATAGTACAGACTTCGGTCTCCACTCACAGGGCAAAAGATGATGGTGGCAAAAATAAATATATATGGCATGACTACTCTTACAATTGATAAAAAATGGGATTCATTAACATATAAACGCTACTCTGGATCTCAATCAATGACTACGTGATCCTTAAGGGATCTGTAACCAGTTCAATCTCAACAAACACTAAATGATAGAAAAATCACAAAAAAAAAGAAAAAAAAGAGACGACACTAGTTGTCGTGAAAAATTAGTGCATAGTTTTTTGTGATAAAGAATTCCACCTTGAGGCCTTAACTTTCCCTCCTATTTTCCCCTAGCGGCGACAGAAGGTGATGGTTTTAATATTCGCAAACGTTTTTTAATTTATTCATTATTTCGTTTAATTTTTCTGCATCACAAACAGTTATTTGATGTTGTTGTGACATTTTATTTAATAGTTTATCGAGTTAGTCACTTGGTGGAAAAGTTGAAATCTAACTATAGAAAATGACAAGTTGGTAGTGCTATAAAAGCGTGAACATGAATTCGATCCTTCTCTCCACTAAAGACCTTAGCTTGAAATAAAACGTGAGAGTAAGTCGGGGTCTGAGGGCCATCCACCTCAATGTCAGTTTCCACCAAGCGACTGTAGAGAAATTTTCAATGCTTAACTAGGGCATTTGTTTAACATGTTATTTAATTATCAGTGGTCTCTGTGCTGAGGAGATTTGCGTGTTATTGTCAATGATGAACTAGATTTCAAGTGATAAATTTCGTGTTACCTGTGCGACCACGAGGTCACTTTTTTCTTTCAGTCCTGATACCATAGTGGCAGGATGCTGCCTGAATTGTCTAAATATTTAGATATAAGTGTAGTAATGAGAGTAGGTATATTTTTCTAAAAAAATTTGTAAATTAACTTCATAGTTCTTTCGTCCTTGTGTATGGACTGGTGAATTTCCTTGTTGGTAAATCTATTGCCCCCTAACATTGGGCCAGAGAACCCGTCCTTAACAGTCGCCGAAGAAACTTTGTGAAGTTTTTTTTTATCCTTTGAACAACGGATAGATTTAAGTAGCCAGTTCCCAAGCAACGACGAACGAGTTTGAAGTACTTTTGTTAGGGCACTCACAGTTACCTTTGCACCTCCAGCTGATCGAGGCGGTGTAAATTGAGATTCACCACAGACCAGGCAGGTTAACAACTAGCCTAGCATCTGAAACATTGCCCTTCTGGCATAGACGATATCGCCTCACTGTCGTATATCTAAGGAGCAATGATTTGGCCTATGAATCTGCGGTAGAAGTCTGGGGCAGGCTAAAGGCCTTCCTAAACAGATTACGAGAAATAACAGTAAAAGTTGCTGTGTCCAACAAGGAAGAGAGGGAATACACCGAAGCGAATCGTTTCGGTATTGTCCCCAATGAATATAACACTATAGTAAGAGCCCTTAACACTCAGGTTAGAAGGTATTGCTCTAGACATAGACATCACGGAGTGCGTCATTTACCAATGAACACGGTAAGCTATAGACAGGAAAGAACGTTTAATCAAGTTCATTTTGACACACGTGTGAAGCGCATTTAGTAACCGTACCATGAGACTGATTTGTAGTGAGAAAGCCCATCAGAGCAATCAGGAGAACTAAGTATGGCCCAAGTTGTAATGAACTACCGTAACGTAAAGTAAGAAAGTGACGCCATTTTCTTCATCCCATTTGCCAGTTGAGAATTGGAACAAGTCTTTCCAAATAACGTAGTTATTAATTGTATCTCTCCGTAACCACTAGATGGTGGCCATTTTAGAAACACAAGTTGACTCTCTCGTGGTCCTCCTGACCGCCTCACTGACACAGGCACAAGGGAACCTTATGGACTTGCATAACGTTCCCATATATCAAAATTTGCTACATCATATCCAAGCTGACGAGCAGCAGCTCAAGGAACTGTACTTGAAGAAAGCAGTCAAGTTCGAACTGCACTGAAAAGCAAGATACTAAAAAACACTGGATGAAGCCAGTCAAATGATCCTCCTTCTCACCAATAGAATCAGTAAGTTGGCGAGTGTAGTGCAGCCAAAAACATGTCTACCTAAACTTAGAGAGATTCCTTTGCCTACGGTCAATGGTGAAAAAAGCATGTTCACCACTTTCAAGGAACTATTCGATGTTCATGTGCATCAGCGCACTGATTTGGACAATGTGGCCAAATTCACTTATTTGTTGGGGTAGTTCAGACCATGAACGTAACTGGAGCCAACTATGGGGTGGCACGTGATTTGTTAGACAAATACTATGGTAACCAGCATCAGGCGCTGGTCATTCTATGTTGGTGGTTATCAAATATCTTTGTCCCTAAATGTAATTACCTTGACCTTAAAACTTCCATATTGAGCTTATGGTACTAATTAAACAAATTAAACATCTTACTAGTTTTGCTATGGACCAAGGTTTGTGAATCAGTCTCATTAATCAAAAATTGTCACAGGTCAGGTATATCTGAAAGTCGTAGAATATCTGCACAAGTGTGATTTCTCCTTGGATGAACTCTTTGAAGCAATAGATTTTTTCATACACTCTATGGAAGATGACTCGTTACAGCAAGGCAAAAGTGTTTCATCGATAGCCCCTTGGATGGCGACATGTCCATTTTGCAGCAATAATCATTCAGCTTACAATTGTTTAAAGTATCCGAATGCTGGATCCAAGAAACACCAACTTATTTTTAACAAGAAATGTTTTAATTGTTTCGCTTTTGGCTAAGTGAGTAAACAGTGCAGTGGCAAATGTAACTGCAAATTGTGTGATGGATGCCATCACAGTTTGATCTGCGAGAGAGAGAGTAATCAGTCCAGATCCGTTGTGCACACCGTCAACTATTCCAATTCCTCATCCTCTGCCAGACCATCTCATGTTATTTCACAGCCCATTAAAAGTCACTCATCTCACAATAACATAAACATTCGACTCCAACCTGACATAAAGAACGAAAAGCCTTGTGTTGATGCTAAAGTCGTTGAAAATCAACCTTCTGATGAACTACCAGCCACCTTGTTGCCCACTGCTACCACAATGATATACAGTTGTGATCAACCATACAAAATGCACGTTTCTTGACACCAGTAGTCAGAGAAGCTTTATTTCAAGTTGGTTGGCTAAGAAATTGAAGTTACCTGTAGTAAAACGCATTGTCTTAAAAATTGCACCCTTTGTTTCTTGTCATGTTCATATGGGACCAAGAATCATTAGAGTAAAGTTAGTTGTTCATGACGATGGTAATACCCCCATTCACAACGTGGGTTTGTGCAACGTAAAGATTCATCTGCAGAACAAAGGATGTGTGATGGCAGACAACAATATAAGAAATGACACTCTTAGGAACATCAATCTGCTCATGGGAGCAGACTACTTTAACCTTTTTTTTCTGGGTATGGATAAAGTAGATGGAGTGAGCGTGTTCGTCACTCACCATGGTATTGCACCATAAGGATGCTACCTCAGTGGGCCCTGGACGGGTTGCGCGTCTCAACTGTTCGAACTTTGTGAGTGTGTCGTATCATTGAAAGTGACGTTGAGGTTGACATGTGGGGGAAACTAGACACACTCGGAACAATTCTCTACTTCCGAACAAACTGCCATGCTGAAGGTTCAACAGAATATCACTAAAACTGAGATTGGATACCAAGTCAGCTTACCATTCTGTGGATCCGAATGACCCCATAACTACTATTAAAATGCTCTTGCCTAATTATATGCTCTCGAGAGACAGTTCAGTAAAAATCCTGAATATCGTGACAATTTTGAAAACGTCCTTCAAACGTATCTTACAGCTGGCTTCATTAAGGAAGTCGAAAATCTGATAATCGAAGGCCACTATTTACCCCACTTCGGAGTAAAGAAGGAGAGCCTAACAACAATGCTACGCATAGTATTCAATGCTTCGTCCAAAGTTAATGGTGAACTCTCGTTAAATGAATGTCTACCTAACCTAGTCATAATGTAATGTTGTATGATTTGCTGATCAAATTCCGGAGTCACCCTTATGCATTAATATCAGACATCTCGAAAGCATTTCATCATGTTTTATTGAATCCCGAGGACACTAAATATGCCCGTTTCTTTTGGCAACAAAGGCCTTTACCAGTGGCCATGCCTTTCTCCATCAACAGGGCAGAACCGAACCTCCAGATGACTGTAAGCCTCCCGACGAACAAAAAGCTATGTTTGTTGCAGCCCTCCGAGAGATGAGGGATGAAGAAACATTGACTCTGCCTGGAAAGATATGGAATCTAAGGGGGAGTAAATTTGTTTCATGAAATATGTCTTAAAGTTTGGGAACTGCGAGGCAGATCCATTCACTAAATTAGTATGTATACTAAATCTTAGAACAAAGACATTATTATCCTACAGCATGTGACAAACTTGGAAATGATGTGCAAATGCCCACACACACAACTAATTTTATCCAACAGTTAAACTTAATGATGAAAGATGACATTGTCTATACAGAGAGTAGATTATGTAATGTAACCGATTGTAAAACCCAGTTGATGTTGTTGCCTCCTAAAGGCATGTTAGCTAGATTATATTTAGAATTCCTCCATACCACTCACATGCATTGTGGTGTCAACATATTAATCATGCTTTATCGACAGAAATGCTGGAGCCCTTAACTGAGGGCCATTGACAAGAGAGTAGAAGAGGATTTAGGGCCTGCATTCTCGCCTTCAGGCCTTTTCTTCGTCGGCCACGGCCCCCCCGCTCCTGTTCGGCAGAACGCTCCTGCTACGCCCTTTTAAGGTCGGCGTGGCCCACACCGGCCCCATCCAGATCAAACGCGGTGATGTGATGAGACTACTGCTGCCTATGGTCCCTCAAGAGGAAATCCACACCACCCTGACCATGAGGAAACTGCGACACAAGTACTTCAGGTTATCGCAGACCATGGACCGTTTCAAGAGGTACTGGCGTGATGGATACCTGAAGATGCTCCAAGAATGTCACGGCTTAGTAAAGGCATGTGGGCAACATCCTGAAAGGGGAGCGAAGTACTGGTGGTCTGTCTTGACCCACTACCCCCATCACCCCCTGTTAAACTGACTGATTCCTCCAGAATACGAAGGAAGGAGCTAAATTCCCAAATCAATTTGTCATTGATGAGCTCTGACCCTGGGTTAGGCTGAGCCGCCCCTGTTGCACATTCACGATGGGGAAAAAGGAGGATTAGAGAGAAGTGATTGCTGGAAAAGGCAATGTCATTCTTACTACTTGTCCCAGTCTTCTTCGAGACCAAAGCCATTGGAGAAGGAGTCTGTATAGGGGAGCTCTTCCTTGCCTCTATAGATGTTTGGTTAGATGCAGATGGTATCATTCAATTCCCAAACCGGTAACCTGTCAAGGTAGTGGCTGAGAAAACCACGGTACCTGTGTATGTTCACTCTCCTCTCACCCTGTGCCCTCACTGGTACAGAGGGAAAAAGGAGGTCCTCCATATCCAGATGAAGACTTAAGAGTCTCTGTAAAGGCTCGACCAATTAAGGTGTCTCAGTCAGCTTACTCGAAGAAGGGGGTTGCACTGCTTGGCAATACCACTCTACATATGGTTGACATAGTGGATCATGCCACCACCACGGAGAAGGGCTCTCAGTGCCTCTGTAATGAGAACCAGCAGAACAGGAAGCCAAACAGCCTGAGGCCATTTGGTAGCTACCAGAATCATTCTGAGTTTGAGGAGGTCGGCATCCTGCTGATTACCTCTTGCTCTATTCCCCTTCATCTGATTCTGGCGGCTGAATTCGTCTGCCATTGTGTTTCCATTCGGCGAAAAGAATGCATATGGCTGACAAAAGGTGAGTGAGCAACTGCTCACTTGTGCACCTGCATTGTCAACTGTTGGAGCTAGGGAGGCACAAAGCTCCCTGCCTGTTGACATATGCCATTTCAGTGGTGTTGTTGCTGATCGGTGCCACATTGTGCTTACCCCATGGCACTAAAGTTCTGGAGGGCAGCAGATGCTGCAACGAGCTCTAGGGCATGAAGTGGGGGTGTATGACGTGTCGGGGCCACCCGTCAGAGGTTACTAAATCCTCCAGGTGTGTGCCCCAACCCTCCATCAATGCATCTGCATACAGAAGCACATTGGAGGAGTATACAGAAACATCATAGGAGGAGACATCCATGAAGGACCTATAAATGTCCTCTGTATCTTGGGAATGCTCACATGTCATGGAAAAGGACCTTTGAGTTCTTTCAAGATATGGTCTTCCCAGTCTGCCCTCCTCTCTGGAGGGGGGGAGGGGGCCAGAACCTCATGAGACACCTGAGGTCCCCCTCTATTACTCAAGCATATACCCTGCTTGGTCCAGGGGCCGAGCCAGGGACATAAGCTTGAGACGCAGTCTGCACCCTTTTGAAAAGAGGGAATTGCAGATTCGGTGAGAGATATTACTACAAACATCCAAAGGTATGTCACAATTATGAGATTTATGGTAAATGTGCATACCTAGATGGCTATGAGGATGAATGCAGAGATCTACATCCAAAAATATGCAAAAACTGAAAAGAAGGAAAAGGATGTAAGTTCAACAAAAATTGTAAATATACGCACGCGAAGCACAACTTGAAGGCTCCAAAAGAGATGAAGAACCAACTGATGCTTAACTAATAACCCCTCTCAAGAAGCAACTAATAGCACTTTGGAAATGGAACGAGATGGGCACCTAGGGGGAACCAAATAAGATTCTTGGACGAGGTAAAAGTTTTTCAGTTCGTGACAAATAAACTTTGAGAGCTCGAACCGGACACAGAAGATTTGTGATCCATCACCTGTTATACGATCATCCAATGATGCTGTTGTGACTCTACTTATGATGACAACAACACGAAATTGACCATCAAAGAGACATCTTGTTTTCCAAAAGTCTGTTGCTGAGAGCAAGAGGCACCCTCAACAGAACCTTCTTATGAATGTCCGTATAGTGAAGAGGCAGATGATTTAACAAGAAGTTCCTCCTCTCATTGAAAAGAACGTAGTACAGCCAGCCGAAAAGTTAGTCTGGTATGAGAACCCCATCGAAACCAAAGTGATGAGGTTGTCAAACAGTCCAGAATCGAAGAAACACCCATCAACTCTCACAACATCCACATGGAGTGGGACAAGGCTTCCAACTAGTTGTGAAAGGTATCTTCCAAATACAAGCCTCACGATCTGTAACCCCTATCACAGGAATCAACAAAGGAACCCAAAAGAGAAGAGCCTCAACAGATTCATCAAGTGGAAGTTGGACACCAACAGAACACTTCCGACTAGGAAGCAAGGTTAAAACCAGTCTACTCGCCCCATAAGTGATGCTATCCTAGAGTCGTCTTCCCCAAAAGCTACCCGACTCGGCTGAAACCAGATCAGCTTACTTGATGTTTGAGAGACTACTGATTTAGTTGAATACAACATATCAAACATTGCTTAAATTAATTTTGAGGTTCCTCTGGAGCCTGGACTGTGGAAAGAGAGGATGAACAAAGTCCACCATCTGTTCATACTCGCTTTTCTTCGCTGGAAAAAAAAAACACAACTAGCACCTGATTCTCTCTTCAGAGGGTATCCTCTGTCAGTCCTGTCCAACTGCACTGGAACTGGAAAAGGGGAAAGGCCAAACACCACAAAGCAGCACCCAAGAACCCGGAACTCACTACACCTGGTTGCTCGATACCAACACCTGACATACATGATCCCATTATATCTGAGCCAACCGATCTGGTTGCGCAACGATATACCAACAAGACGATGATAAACTCCTGACTCCTGAGCTACTCATACTTATCTGTGCAATCCTTCACCCCCAAGACACAATGACATAACACCTGGCTGACTGCCACTCCCCTCCCCACAGAGCCTACCATCCCCAGTTCCGCAAATTTTGTACCAACGCTAAATACTATGACATAACCCTGAGCATCTCGCCCGACTGTGCATACCCACACTATCCATTGATTATAATGTAACACCTGTGTCGAACATACCTTGGCAATGAACGACCACCCCTAAGAGTCAACCACACACTGTTGTGCCAAACGTGTACCAACCAAAGACGATGTCATAATCTTGAAGCAGTCTCACTTGACTGCGAAACCCCACACCAGCCAGTGACTATGACATAACACATGGCCGATTACAAATGGGCAAGCAATGCCCCCAAAGAGTGGAGAGGCCACAAAATGCAACTCAACAAATGCCAGTTACACCAATACTAAACCAGGAAGGGAGTCCGGAGCTGAACCTACATTGATCAAGTGAGGGAAGGAAGTACTACCTGAAACCCTGGAACCAAGGCCAAACCCACATTGAACCCCTTGAAGGAGGAACAGAAAAGGCTGCAGGAAAGTTTGAGAAAGAAACAGGAGAGAAAACGAAGAAGCCACACTCGGAGTAACCACCGGAGCACCTAACCCCGACATTGTGCAGGTGGAGAACCAACTTGTGCGGCACATAAAAGTGCCTTTGATGACAGGTTATGAACTGTGGAACCAATGGGAGCTGCAGAAGTAAATTACCAGCTACCCTAATAAAGGAAGGAAGAGGGCATAAACGCTACTAACTATGGTGCAGACGAACTGCCAATGGCCGTAGCCCACCACAATAACAGCGGTAGGCACTTTATGTCTCAAACCCCAAAAATATAAAAATGGGAACCAAAGAAGGAAAATTACCAGCTACCCTATTGAAAGGAGGGGCTGAGGACACAACCAATACCAATACAGTCAACGATGGTGCAGGCGAATCGCCAACTGCTGTAGCCCCTGCAAGAACCACAGAGGATATATTACATCTCAGACCCAGAAAAGGATGAATATACAGAGTTGCAGAAGACTCCGCAATCGCCAGTGAAGCATCCAGACCTGTGGAAGGTGCTAAGAAGACAACCCCGCCAAAATTACTTCCCTTAACCCCAAAGAGAGAGAGGGGAAGTCACCAAAACCCCCAAATTTCAGGATTGAAACAATAACAACTCTTTGATCTGCTGGGTTAACGGCAAAGAAAACAGGATGAGCGAAAGAAGACTCTGAAGCGACCTCCAAAGAATGACCAGATAAAGAAGATTGTGTAGACACATTAGATGAAGTTTTATCCCCTGGCTAGGTTGCATGCAGCCGCTCAGAAGTTTGTTCCCTGCTCAGAGATGTACGTCGACAGGAGGAAGCAGTTCCACCCGTAAGCCCTGTTAAGTTCAGTATATCTTAGTTTTACGAGACTACTGAGCTGATTGACAGCTCTCCTAGGGCTGGCCCGAAGGATTAGATATTTTTACGTGGCAAGAACCAATTGGTTACCAAGCAACGGGACCTACAGCTTATTGTGGGATCCGAACCACATTACATCAAGAAATGAAGTTGGCCGAACTTCGGACCACCAGATTGGTAGCCAAACGCAAAGTCCACTCGTCCAACGAGCAAGCTCTGGATGCCTGCAGGTTTGTCTTTGTGAGGAATGACGCCGCCTGCCCATCCTTGACGAGACCCTACTGGGGCCCGCACCAAGTCGTCCGTCAGGAGGAGAAGGCATTCCTCGTGTCAATCGGAGGCCGCAAGGACTGGTTCTTGATAGATTGCCTCAAGCCCACCATCATCCCCGAAGAAGACGACCTTGCTGAAGGCCCTCGCAAAACCCCGATGCTGCTGGTTCCTTCTTTCCGGCCCTCAAGACAATGAGGACACGCAAGACGCCCCTCAACCGAGAGAATCACGAACCCGAGGACTCCTTCAACTCCCCGCAAGATTCCGTTAATCATCCAATGATTCTACGTAATCACTGTCTTTGGGGGAAGTATTTGTAAGGATGACATTCAGGTGAATGTGTAAGGGCTGAGCCTTTGTCTGAAATGGACCTGCGATATTTTACGCTAAAGTCAGTTGGTATGACTCCCATCCTCATTGGAGTATCCTGGACTTCGATGATAATTCTAAGATCATTCAGTATCTTCTTTCTGATGTAAGGTTGTAGTGTTTGAAACGCAGAGTACAGAAATAGGTGTATTCTTCTTACATCGTGAAGTGTGGATAAGGTTTGTCAGGTCCTTCAATGGAGAATGCTAACTGAAGTCTGACATACAATTTGGTTTACAAATCATAGGTCAACATACGAACATACACATAGATGACATAGATTACAAGTCACGTAGGACGGTCTGTGGCTATAGGTCAATATGGTATCTCAAGCAGAAAGCTTTGTCAACAGTTCACACAACAATAGATTTGATGACCACGGATGAATTTCAAACCAGGACGCTGATTGATACAACACGTCAAGGCTTAGCCTACATTATCTTATCTCAGCCTATCACACTCCTGCAAGCTCTTATATGACCCCATGGGTCATTGTTTTAATTAACATCATAGTTTTTAGTTTTTATATATGGAATAACATATATTCCATATACGTATATATATATATATATATATATATATATATATATATATATATATATAACACTTACATAATTGCTCTGTCGGCTACAAAACCAAACACTGAACATTACTCAAGGCATAAAGTTTGACTTGCATTTAACTTATAGGAGTGTGATACAGACACTCATATGAATATATAATTATCTCATAATTACCAGCAAGTGGTTAATGAATGATATTCAATTAGTTATATGTAAATAATCAGATATGTAGAAAATACTCATAACTGAAAAAAATATTCATGGTGTACACAAATACAAATTCACGTATTAAGATACAAGACATATGCATATGATAATAATTGTAAATAATAATGATCACGTGATAGATAATGATACAGTTTTATACTTCTACTCTACTCATGAGGATTCATATACTACAGAAAATACTAATGTACCTCTGATAATTGCATAACAGATTTACAAGATAAAAATCATATATTAACTGATAAAAATTATATATCAACTGATAAAATCATATATTAACTCATACATTAACTAGATTTATTTATACATATATATATTGATTCAAATAAATATGATCAATATATGTGCACTCAATACAATGATTAACAAATGACTAATCTAAGTGATTAATCTAGGTGCATTTTAAATAGATTCCTAGTGCGTACACGCACAGATATATATTGATTCATTGATTAACTCCTATATTCTTCAAATAAGCATGCTGATTGATATATAATGGTTGTGATACTGTACGGATTCTGTTACTTACTGATACTTTATATATGATACTGATATAGATATTGATCCTTTACTGATGCTTTATATATGGAATACATAGCCAAGGAGATACCTACTACACATTTAACTAGCGTTTCGAACAACTTTTCGCCCATTACACAGTTCCAGACAACCACCAAGAGTCAAATGAAATGGCCAATTCCAAATGGTTTTAAAAACAAGGGAAAATAGTCTGAGCAGGGTCCGATGTTCTGTTTAGCCTCCATACTTGTTCTCTGCATCCTATGCCATACAAATACGTTCGCGATGAATAAAATCATCCCCAGCACAAGCTCTGTGCCAGCAAAAGTAGAGTTGAAATGTAACCGTTGGAAGTATGTTCCTTTGTAGTCAATTCCGACAGCTGTTGGACCATTCCGCATTAAAAACAAAATTAACGCTGGGATACGGGTGACGGTCCAGGAAATCCACGAAATAAGCCTGTTAACTTATGATGGTGCTTATTCCCTTAACATTGTAGGTGGTTGTTACTCCACTGCTGCGGACGGCAGCGACGAACAGTCTTTGGAAGTTATAGACGATCTGTCTGGGCATGCAACGTGAAACTCTCCTACTGCGAGGTGTAACCAGGTTCCGTTAATCAGCGTGTAAGTGAACTTATACTTGTCACAAGGGTAAAGTAAATTCAGACAACGTCCAAATATGGGAGGAAGAGAGCCGTTAAGGACTAGACTTAACCCACATGAATTCGCTGATATATTATGGAATTCAAAAGAGTCAGCTGTACAAACTTTTTTACCCATGGCATTAGAACAATGAGTGAACCTATCCAGGTCTGACGACCGTAAAAATATCCATATTAACGGATATCAATACGAATCTCCCAAAAAATTCGATATTACTGGTGGTAAGCTACTAGACATATAAGTGGGAAACGGAGCTGTTTGTAAGATTGCCAGGCAACATAAGAATCGAAGGGAATATTAATCATGATTCTGTAATTCTCTACACTTACTGAAATTAAGCTGTGATAAAATCCGATCCTATGTGCCCCTAACAAAAGGTTCATATTCAAGTTTCTCGCGTGCATCCTCTAAGGTTAATGGGAAAACTTTAATAGGCAAGAGATGCAACGAAAGAACCCAATATGTAACTAATTTCTATATAAACTTTGGATTTTTCAAGAAAAGTGACATTTTCCTATGAATATGATCTACTTGAATTGTAATATGCTAATGTTGTAAGTAAATATTTCATATCCATGATCTGATACCACTATAATGCCCGTTTACCAATGTCATAAGCTGATTTATTGACTGTCTGTGAAGTTTAGAAAAAAATAATTCATTTTGATGTTATAGAAATTCTATTCGCTTATTTTGTTCATTAATTTTAAAACGATTTGCAATTCTTTAACTAATCTTGCATTGATCACCGCGGATAAGAATGGGATACGACTTTTGTACTCTAACGACCTGCAGTCCACATGAGAAGTTCACGAGCTAAGCATTCCACTCCAGCTGGCTTATTTTGCAAACACAAGACAACACACAGCTACAGATGAAGCCTGTGCAAGCAGATTATCGAGGTTAAAAGGAAAAATGATGCATGTGTGATTGATACAATGATTCAGCAAAACGCGTTAGGCACTTTTAGGATTGATGACATCATCACCTGGCAAGAAACTGCGTGCAAGCCAACTTTAAGAGTTACGTTACTCACTGTGATAAATACGACCTTAGTACTTTCAAATGATAGAGCCATGTGTGAATTGGATATTTTTTTGTTTTTGTTTTAACACTCCACTTACACGAGAAGAATGTCTGAAAAAACAGTACCAAACTTGAACAATATAAGTTTCATGTTGGAAACCTGCAAGATAGTAAAATATATGTAATTACTTATGTTAAATTGGATATTCCTTATTCAAAAATAATGAAAAAGATTTTCCATACAAATTTTATATATATTATTTGCCCTGTAAGATTCATATAGGATTATTCATATAGGTATACATTTTCACTTCTAGCCTTTCTTACTTAAAAAAAAAAATTTTTTTTCATTGACTACGCATTGAACAAACAGTATGCCAGTAGGTTTTGATATGTATTTAACTTTTAGCCTATTTGTCATTAATATCCCTAGAATACTTAATGGGCTACTAAACTTAGGCGTTAAGTTAGAGTTCAAACCTTCATATATATTTGGATATTTTATGAAAACCTACTGCATATGATTATGTTTTGTTTAGCGATTTTATCGTGATTCCTTTTCATTATAATTTGTAACTCTTCCAACTTCTTACAAAGTATATTATATTGACTTACACTTGTATCCATAATACTTTATATTTGATAAATTAGTGGTTGGCTTGAATATGTGGAAAAGTGTTCTAGCGGACGTACCGTATAAGGCTACTTGCGGTATCATTTTTTTAGATACATTGATATGAATGATAAAAGTATTTAAAACCGCGAGAACCGCTATAATCCAGTTCGGATCCATACCCCCGAGTGTAACTCGTAGGACATTAACACTTTCTTATTTATCCGTTCTACCAAACCGATTGACTCTGGGTGATAAAATATGGTATTGAATTTCTTAATGCAAAGGAATTCACACAAAGAGTTAAGGAAATTATTATTGATTTACACCACCCGAGTCAGAGATTATCATGTGTTGAATTCTGTGCTTACTGATGTAGCACTCATAAATATTCCTAGCGCACTTAATTGCGGTTTTTGTTTTTTAGTGCTATTAATTCTGTATAACGTGTCAAGGCAACTATTAACACTAAGAGGTGTTTATTTCCTCTGTCAGACTCGTAAAACCCTGTTAATAAATCTATGTGTACTCTTTCAAAGGGTTGATTTGGCATGGGATAGGTCCCTAAACTGACAGGTGTTTTAGTGTGTCCCTTGTTTTCATGACAAATGTGTCAATTAATTATGTTCATTTTATATCTGTAAGCATTGTAGGCCAGTAAAATAGTGATTTGGCTTTCTGTGACATAAGAGAACCCTGGATGACCATGTAACTGATTGGAATGCACCCAGTTTAGGACAATTGATATAAAGAGATTGGTACTACTACCTGGTCGTTAGTCACCTGCGGTGTTCTTCGAGTTTTCCTTGTCACGGACCTACATTTAATATTACCTTTGATTACATAATTCTGCTGCACATACTTAAATATACTTTTGCTTTAGGATTTCTGTTCAAAGCTTTTATTGTTTTGCTTAACTGCTGACCCTTACTTTATTCAGTTTGTAACAGTTCAGCGCTCCAACCCTGGTCTTCAATGTTCACGATCTCTTGGGTTAATGAATTTTCTTGTTCAGATACGGTTTTAACAATAAGCACGGATGTTTCTATATCTTTTAGTCCAACTAATGGTTCCTTACAGTATGGTGCGGGATTGCGGGATAATGCGTCAGCTATGATATTTGCTTTCCCAGGTAGATATCCTATCTTGGCTCCAAAGACCTGAATGATCATATGCCATCGAGTTCCTTTGGGACTGTGATTAAAGCCTTTGAAAAACTCAGTAAGGGGCTTATGGTCAGTAAGGACCTTAACAGGATAGCTGTAGATTATGAACTTAAAATACTAGTGAGTTAACGATACCTAGCCCTTCCTTGTCTATTACTGCATATTTACTTTCAGAGGGCTTTAGTTTACGTGAATAAAAAGCTATAGGAAAGAACTGTTTATCATATTGCTGAAGTAGTACCCCTCTTACCCCTTGGTCTGAGGCGTCTGTTGCAATAAAAAGTAATTCCTTATTAAAATCAGGGAATTTTAAGATAGGTGAACTGCATAATTCCACTTTAAAGATATTGAACGCTTGTTGATGCTTTTCAGACCATAATAAATTTATACGCCCTTCTTCGTAAGATCATTTAAAGGAGCTGCTATGATCGAAGAGTTACATATAAACTTACAATAATAATACCCACTACAGCCCAAAAGTGCTATCCCCTTTACGTTAATAGGCACCGGAAGTTACGAATAGCCGACACCTTACCATGGACCACCTTAAGACCTTGACTAGACATGTAAAACCTAAATAAACATGTTCGGTTTTTAAAACTCACATTTAGATATTTCACTCTGAGATTATGTTGTCTTAGTCTCTGTAGCACTAGCTCTAGTTTAAGCGAATGTACTTCTAAGGTATTAGAGAAGATTACAAGACCAACCATATAGGCATGTAGGGTATCCCCTAACAAGTCTCCAAACACTATATTAATCATTCTGGTGAATGTAATTCGGGCACAACGTAAACCAAAAGGCATACGTCAAAATTGATAATGTCCCCTGAGTGTGCTAAAGGTGGTGTATGAGGTACACTCACTTAGCAAATGGTATCCGGTGAAAGCCTTTAAGTAAGTCCAAACAGGTGAAAAATTTATTCCGACCCAACAAAGATATCGTCGGTACATGGCACTGGAAAACGATCGGGAATCGTTTCCTCATTTAAGCGACGGGAATCTAAGCAGATACGCCAAGACCGATCTTTTTTAGGCATGACGTTTAAGGGAAAAAATTATATGGGCTGTTTGATTTCCTAATGACTCCTATTACTAACATTTTTTCAACCTTGTCATTTATCTCATTTTGAAATTTCATTGGGAGTCTTTACGAAGATACGTATATAGCTTTATGTTTGTCCTTTAATGGTATTTTGTGTTTAATGACATCCATTTTCCCCAGTGATCACTCGCTAGAGGAGAAAACATCATGATATTCAGATAAAAGATCAAAAGATTTCTGCTGAATCTCCTCTGCTTGACTGACTTTACTGATTTTACTTTGGATAGATTGTAAGAGGGATTTGTCAGCAACAGGTTGAGCGTGATTAATTTTAGCAACAGTAAAAATGCGATATTTATAACTTCCATATCCACGATATATATATATATATATTATATATATATATATATATATATATATATATATATATATATATATATATATAGATATATACATATATAGGTTTTGTGGATTTCTAGACTGGTATTCGGAGTGTTACAGACTTCAATATTAATTTGTTGCTGTGAGTCAACAGTGTACAGAGCTTGTTTAGCAGAAAACCGTTATATTTCAGAGTGTCGGGAAGGATTAAAATTTCAGATCCCAGCAAAGTCTTTTTACACGCACTAAGATATTCGAGGGTGCATGCGTCTCGAGATCTTGCGTGCAAACTGCGATTGCGGGTGTGGGAGAATTCTGTTGGGTTGCTTGAACAATGTCACAATTTATGAGACAAATGATTGGGTCCTCTATATAAGTTGTTATTTGATTAACTGTCTCTTTTTGTCCAAAACGGATTTCAATGTGTTAGAAGGTTTATAGAATTTTCCTTTGATAAACACACCTTATTTGGCAGGAGGTAAGATAATGTTTTGTATGCCCATAGATGGATATCCTACAATTACAGTAGATACAGATCAATGTTTTTTATAACTATAAAGGTATCTGTAAGCGTGCGCTTACCCGCCCTGTACTGAATCTGAGTTACGCCTACGACACTTAACTTGTTATTGCCAATTATTGAAAGCCGTACTCCGGACTTCTCAATAGGGAAGTTCGAAAACAACAAACGGTGAGTCCATAAATACAGAATATTACGTGGACTAATGGAATAAAAAAAAACAATGTAAATGGCTGATATTCTAAGTTGGGCGTAATCCACCACTACTTATAATAGCTTATTGTATTAAAACTATGGGAACCTGCTCTGATTTACTTGATATGGTCGTGTGATCCATAGGAAAATTCCTTTTTAATTCAAAAAGGTGTTGGCATGAATGACCCAACATCACTCTCCCCCCTCCACTGGAGTCGCTTATGTGGAATTTGCTTTGCTTTTAACACTCGGAAGATTTGACTGACCCTGAATGTTTCGGCTAGATGACCTAGTAACTGAGTTCTCTGAAGCCCTATTTGCTTGTTCTTGCTTCTGAGCAGAGCTATTATTTGCTTGTTTCTTTCTGTGATAATCTGCATACTTCTTCTTGTTAACATTGGCAACATTTTGTAACATTTTGTATGTTTTTAGCATTACTTAGCTCCTGATGGCGTAAAAAACACCGAACATAAGATTGACTTGAACTAGTATGAATTGAGCGTTTACTATTAGAACAAGTTATCTTTTCTATGTTATTATTAACTATATTTACTTGCTGTGGTTTACTTTCATTCTTTGCAAAAATTTGAAATAGTGAGGGATCCAGGTCAGCGCATTTAGACATGTTTCTTAATTTGTTCATATAAATCTATTTCCGTGCTGTTGGGCAATAACACCTCAACAAAACATAACTGTTATGAATGTTAAGTATGTTAGCCTAATGAAATCTTTTACAGACATGTTATTCCTTGCAATCCAGCCGTATTTTTTAAAGTTAAGTTGAGTCATAGAGATTATAAGCATATAACTCAAAGGACTCAAGGCTAAAACTGCCTCCGGGACCTTGCACAGGAGCAATTATTGTCCCGACCCGAAATAGTGTTACCTCTAATTTATCCATATTTGTACGGGTGCTCCACTGTTTTTTGTGTTTTTTCTTATCACTATGGTTCCTAACGACCCTATCAATGTGTCTGTATAAATACAAACGTCCACTGCATAAACGCATATTCAATATGATTTGTTACGTACAGAATTAATAGTGCGCCCCAAAATAAGATTAACACAGAGAATATGATTAAAATATTTCTGGAGAACTTCTGAAAAAACACAAAGTTGACAGAAACTCAAAGATAAAAACTCGCAGTAGCGAAGTCCCAATGATGTAGATAATTTCTGTAAGGAAGTAAGATTAAGAATGTCTCGTAACTTCACCCACAGGAACAACGAAATTCGACCTGCAAGGAAACACTCAAAGTTACACCAAATGAATAGAAAAAGTTGTACTTAGCTTGATTTTAGTGGGAAGTCACGGTGTTCTGATGACAACACGGCCATGGTTCTCCTTCTCTGCTTGGCGGATGACCCTGGTTCTCAGCTTGCGTTCCGACCATGCATTGTTTGTTTGTTGAGGATTAGTTTCCTTTTGCTTGGTCCATGAAGTTCCGATGCAGAAGACACGTCCTGCTCAGCGGGTGACCCAGTTTCTCGAAGATATGTAATGTTGAAGATGGTCAATAAACGACGATACAATCTCTTGAATGATTCTTAATGTAGGACATCTCTTATGGTTAGGAGGATGCTTGCGTTGCCAACGGAGACACTAAGTTGCTTGCAGATTCTCATGCCTTACTAAGTTGACTTCTGATATGTTACATGTTTCTGAGATTTGTAATTCTTCGGATGGTATGGGATCATCTTCTTTCTTCTATTGGTTATTAGCTGCCACCAATGTAGGGGCTGAGCCTTCGTCTGATAAGGACCTGCGATATTTTACGCTAAGGTCGGTTGGTATGACTCCCATCCTCGTTGGAGTATCCTGGACTTTGATAATAATTCTAAGTTCATTCAGTATCTTCTTTCTGATGTAAGGTTGTAGTGTTTGAAACGCAGAGTACAGAAATAGGTGTATTCTTCTATCTTACATCGTGAAGTGTGGATAAGGTTTGTCAGGTCCTCCAATGGAGAATGCTAACTGAAGTCTGACATACAATTTGGTTTACAAATCATAGGTCAGCAGACAATAGCTCGACATACGAACATACACACAGATGACATAGATTACAAGTCACGTAGGACGGTCTGTGGTTATAGGTCAATATGGTTTCTCAAGCAGAAAGCTTTGTCAACAGTTCACACAACAATAGATTTGATGACCACAGATGACTTACAAACCAGGACGCTGATTGATACATGATGTCAAGACTTAGCCTACATTATCTTATCTCTGCCTATCACACTCCTGCAAGCACTTATACGACCCCTTGGGTCATTGTTTTAATTAACATCATAGTTTTTAGTTTTTATATATGGAATAACACATATTCCACATATACATATGTAAACATTTACAAATGTTCGCCCTTCCATTGTAAAATTCTGTATATTTGTAATGGGGGGATTCCCCCCCCCATTAATCATTAGGTAAGCGTGTAGCACGAAACGGAAGGCAAACCAACACACAGCCTCTCTCTCTCTCCAAGGAATCTCTCTCTCTCTCTCTAGCACCGACACCTCTCTCTCTCCATCCTAACAGGTAATGAAAATGAGAGAGTCGCATCATAACATTAACATTTATTAACAATGAATAAATAATGGATAATCTAGTAATCCAGTCTTACAGACTAACTCAAAAAACCCCGAATAGTACAATGTCTGATAGTAATCATTAGTCACCAAAAAGTCCACACCCATCTGGGAACTCTTTGTCCCCCTCCATTCCAGAATCGTCTGTTTCAAAGATACAGAACACATCCCGGTAAGTACACACACAAGATTGACAATCAATGACTAAATATTGGATATTATCATAAAAAATGTCAAACAGATAGTAAGCCAGCCTTCGGCTAAAACACTTCAACACTCACCCAAGCAACCGGAACACCACAAACACTATGTCACAAAAACTCCCTGGCGAACGCCACGGCATCTTGCCTTTGTCTCCAAGATCCTCTGTCAAAATCCTCCCATAGACTTGCGTATGAAACTATTAAAGGGAAGAGGCACACACGCACATACGGACGCACAGTTCGTTAGCGCCTCGCAACACTAGTTGCATCCAGTTTCACAAAGGCACTTCGAGAAGAGTTAATAAACTCAGTACATTGACTTGTCGAACTAAGCACTTTTATCTCACGCCATCCCCAGAATACTAATTCATCAGCTACTCTCAGGTCGTTGCTTCTCACTGTTCTCCACATTCCATAGGTCACTGAGAACACATGGACAATATATTATTAATCAAAAACCCTAGGCCTTACATATTCATATGTCCTCTCTTTTCTTCCAGGAACTAAAATGTAGAGCATTTTACACCCTTTCTTTTGATGTATATATGTCGGGAATCCGTTCCCTCTATGTAATATTATTCATGTATTTTCGTCTGTGAAGAACACATTCACAGCAGGTGCCCTGTCCCTTTTTGTTTATGTTTCTTCATGCGTGCATGACGGACACTACGCTTCCGTCCACACGCCACCTTATGTACTGCCTCATTTGCAAGAGCCCGTGCTGGCACAAGGCCAGCTTAATCTTAAACAACCACCACCACATAAAACTACGGGCTGCTCTAGGAGCAAGGGCCTGTGCTGGCACAAGGCCAGCTAAATCTCAAACAACAACAACCAAATAAAATTAGTTTGCTCGCTCTCCTCGTCTTACTCAGTCCTCACAAGTTCTGCTTTCGTGGTAATTGTATAACTTGTCTCTTTTCCCCAATAAAACCCGAATGCTGGACGGAACGTACAGCTTCTTGGCTCAACTTTTGAGGTGACCTGTCATCTAGTGTTGCGTAGTGATGTGTGTGTGGATCTAGAAAGGACGATTACCCTGATTCTTTGGCTTTAATTGTAATTTGTTTCATTTGAGTGCCATTGAGTTATAATTCCCATTGAGTGATTAATTTTATTTGTCACTTATGTTATTACTCTTTGACATGCCTTTTAGTTAATAAATTAATTTTAACTTTAAATTTATCAAATGCGTTCAATATCCCTCTATTTTATTTCCTTTTTCCTGTGTTTCAGTTCTGCGGCTGGTGAATATAAATTGATTTGGACAACTGTTATTGTGTTCATACTTTAAAGTTATGTAAGTAACCTGTTGAAACGAGGTAACACAGCGGTTCTCTAAGGTCTGAAAATCAACCCGTGAGTACTTGAGAGAGAGAGAGAGAGAGAGAGAGAGAGAGAGAGAGAGAGAGAGAGAGAGAGAGAGAGAGAGAGAGAGAGAGAGAGAGACTTATGATCTGAGATCATGTCTACAAGTACAGGGACTGCTCAGTAAGTGAAAGTACTTAATAGTGGCTAATGATATTGGTGTGTTATCCTCTTTAACAATGAATTAGGTTGAGAGATATCTCCCCGTGATTTAGAAACAGCAAAGTGTGGTGTTGTTACGTAATTAGCTTTTAGCGATTTTTGACCAAGTAACATCGTTAAGTATACAGTCCACTAAATCCATCTTTTTCGCTACAATTTCATCAGCTTCCTTTCGTTTAATAAGAGTTAGGTCCTCCCACTGGTTATCAATAACCGTAATTTCAGAAGGGGAAACTTTTAATGGCTCCATCAATGGAATGAGCGAATCTTTGACAAAATTAAGAGCATTTTTAACTGATAGCAACACGAGCTGAAGAATCTAAGCATTATCTGGTAACCGCTGACGATTCTCTTTTATCAGTATGCTAATGAACTTGAAGCATCGCTCTCTCATACCTTTTTACTACAACTTCAGAGAATCCTTTTTGTCGCAGACTTTCAATTTCTTTCTCAAACTGATAACCAAGTTATGGCTTGGGGTCTAGAAACTCGCTGATGTTGCTTTCCAAAGCGTCAACTTTTGCAGTTGATAACACAACTTTATTCACTAAAGATTTTACAACCATCAAAAGGTCATCATGAAGATTTGATGGATCAGATTAGTTTCATTCAAACGATTTGTTAGCTCTCTGGATTGTCTTTCAATATTGATAATAAAAACAGCAAGATTCTGACCATCCTTATATGTACATTTCATAAACTATCTGAGACATAAAAACATCTTTCTTTATTACGTACAGTACAATATCCAAGTGAGTTTTAAGCTCCAACCACTGATCATGGACTCTCTCTACAGCTGTTGCAATGGAAACCCATCTGGTTTGGCATGAATGTACAATTCTTAATGGGTCATGATTTTCATTTATTAGATTATAAATCTTCTGGTAAGTCTGACGGAATGGTGATCGAGAAAACCAGTTAGCCTATAGGTTTCACTAATAATATAATCCAAATTTCTTGGAAAAACCTCGGCTGCAGCAGCAGAGACGGCCAGTTGTAGAGAGCGGCATACACAACTAATCGAAACAAGATTAGGGACCTCCACCTTCAACTGCTCATAGACGTCATTATTCACACCTACCATAACAATGGCACTGTCTGTTCCAGGGCCCGTCAACTTCTTGATACTCAGTCCAAAATCATGCAGTCTCTTTTAGGCAGCCACAATCCCGTTTCCATTGCATTCTTCTAATTTTGTTAAGCTTGGAAAAGCAGACATTATCTGGCCTCTCATTTCGTCATTGTAAATTATTACTATTCATAGATATTTGTTAATGCTGAAATCTGTTGATTCATCTATCAGTAAACTAAAAGCTCTATCACAACCGAATTCTTTAAGTCACTCATGAAATGAGAATACAAAACATTCTTTAGTAAAGCACTAGGTACACTTTGATCTCTTAATCTTTGTCATTGATGCATTTTGCTATCACTGAAGCACGCCTTGCATAAATCAAGAGATCGCAATAAACAATGCCATACGCCTTTCTGCAGACTCGATTGCGCAGACGCCGTACTGAGGAGAATTTAATTATATACAAGAAATGTAGAGCACAATTCCGTCGTGCCATGAAAGAAGCTAGCCGTCAGTCTTGTGTGTCTTTTGTTTTCTCCATTAACAGTAGAACACCACCATCTTCTGTGTGGAGGAAAGTAAAAAAGATGATAGGCAAATTCACCCCCAACCCACCACCAGTGTTGAAGGTGAATGATCAGTATGTGACTGGAGCAACGGAGGTTAGCAATGCCCTGGCTGATCATTTCTCAAATGTATCATGCAAATGTGAAGCAGATCCTGGCCACCAGTTTAGGAGCATTGAAGAAAAGAACATTTTAAATTTTGCAACGGGAAGGGAAGTGTCATACAATTCTCCTTTTACTGAAAGAGAATTTGATTCCGCACTTCCTACATGTAATGATACAGCCCCTGGACCTGATTGAATTCCATATGCAATGATTAAACATGTACCTATTAATACCAAGTTATTTATTTTAAGCATTATTAACAGAATATGGCATGATCATAGTTATCCAAGTGTTTGGGAACTAGCCATTATTTTAGCCTTTTTAAAACCTGGTAAGGATAAATTTTTAGCTGCAAACTATCGACCAATTGCATTGACATGTTGTTTATGTAAGATCATGGAGAAGATGGTCAATGTAAGACTGTTGGTACCTGGAAAAGAAGGGCATTTTATCACCTATCCAGTGTGGATTTAGAAAAATGTATTCAACGACTGATGTGTTGATACGACTGGAATCCTCTATTTGTGAAGCCCTTGCTTCCAAACAGCACGATGTAACAGTCTTTTTTTATCTTAAAAAGGCATATGATACTGCATGGAGATATGGTTTACTTAAAACCATTCATGAATTGGGATTACGAGGAGAGTTACCATTGTTCATTCAATCATTTGTTTCACAGATTTTTTCAAGTGAGAGTGGGGGAAACTCTATCAGAGAAGAAATGTCGGGAAGAAGGAGTTCCTCAGGGTAGTGTGCTAAGTGTAACCCTATTTGCACTAGCCATTAATGGGATATCCTCTGTCATTCCCCAAGATATTCTCTCAACATTATTTGTAGATGATCTCTCCATATCATTTGCTGGATCTAGAATGTCGATGGTTGAGAGAAAACTACTCTCTCAATTGACAAAATTATTCAGTGGGCTGATATGAATGGATTTAAGTTTTAGACAAGCAAAACTGTTGTTGTCCATTTCTGTCGTATTCGGGGAGTACATCCAGACCCGGATAAATACATCAAAGGCCAACGGATCCCATGTGTAAGTGAAGCTAGATTTTTAGGTTTGATATTTGATTGCAGGTTGACACGGGTTCCTCACTTAAAGGCGTTAAAAGTTAAATGTCTTGAGGCTCTGAATCTTTTAAAAGTATTGTCCCATACATCATTTGGGACAGACTGCAAAACTATTTTAAAATTATACAAGGCCTTAATTTTTTCAAAAATTAGTTATGGGTGTGAAATATACTCCTCAGCCACCCAAAGCCGATGAAAGGTATTAGATTCTATACACCACGCTGGTATTAGATTGTCTACAGGAGCGTTTAGAACTTCGCCTATCCCAAGTCTCCTTGTTGACGCTGGAGAATTAACTTTAGACCTTTACCGAAAGTCTTCTATTATTCGGTATTGGTCTAGGTTGCAAAGACTTCCTAATTCTTTAGCCTGTCAGACTGCAAACTTTGTAAGGCATCGTAGATATTTTGAGTTGCACCAAATATCTCCTCAATCTTATGGTTTTTGGATAAAAAAAATTAATAAACGGTCTTGATATAGCAAGAAATAGAGTTCTTCCATTTAGGATATCACCAACCCCTCCATGGAAATTACCAGAGATATTTTTTTGTAAATATTTTATTGGTATAAAAAAGAACATGACTGAATTAGAAGCCAGGTCTCTCTTTCATGAACATGTCGAAGGACATAGGGAATCGACTTTTATATATACAGATGGCTCCAAATCTGATTTGGATTTGGAGTATATAGTAGTTTCTTTTAATTGTAGAGGTGCACTTTCTCTAGTATCTTCCATATTTACTGCAGAACTATATGGCATATTAACCGCTATTGAGAAAATAGCATTAAAAGAGGAGGGCAATTTTACCATTTTTAGTGATGCAAGAAGTGTCCAAGCTTTAGAAGTTTTTAATTCTAGTGACCCATTGGTTTTAAAGATTTTAGATTGGCTTTTCATTATTGGTCTGAAAGGTAAAACAGTTCGATTTTGTTGGGTTCCGGCACACGTGGGTGTGTCTGGAAATGAAGAGGCAGATTCACTGGCAAAGAATGCTGCAGCTGAGTTGCTACCAAGAATGTATCCCATTCCCTGTAATGATTTTTTACCTACAGTTAAGAATTTTATTGATAATAATTGGCAACAGCATTGTGGCGGGATCACAAGCTGAAAAACAAGCAGGCAAAATCCCCCCCCCCCCCCATTAACCTAATCACTCCAGCTGCCAAAATCCACCCTCAGTCACACTTTCTTCTTTACACAACAAATACACACAGGACAATTGACCTCCACCTATACAAAAACAAAATAAAAAAGCAAAACACACGTACCTACCAACACTATACAAAAACAAAACGAAAAAACAAAAATACATGTACTTACCAACTCCAGATATTCCAGGGCTATCCTGTGCCGTCCGCTGGTTAAGGTCACAGAAATACCAACAACAACAACAAGAATCACAACCCAATAACACAACCACCAAGGACTACAACCAACAAGTCAACAACTAAGGAACACAACCACAACCCAACAACACAGCAAACAACCAAGGAACACAACCACAACCTCACACATAACAAAAACTCGGCAACACAATAAACCACAAAAAAAGACCACTGCACAACCAACCACCAACACAGAAACAACAACAAAAATAAAGGCAACACACCCCCCACCAACTACACTAAGAAATCACAGCAACAAAGACAACAGCACAGGCACAACAACTCTAAGCAAACAACACCAACTTAACAACAAACAAAAACAAATCAACTAAACACAACTCAAACAAATTGCAATGCCTTTAATATACCGCTCCTGACACTACTGACTGTCACCAGCTCTCACTAAAGACTGACTAAAAACCCTCACTCAAAACACAGTTCTCTAACAGCAAACAGCCCAGAATCTATCAACAACCAATTCAGTCATTAACCATCCATACAGCAATTACACACTCTCTCTCTCTCTCTCTCTCTCTCTCTCTCTCTCTCTCACACACACACACACGCACACAGACGTGGTCAAATGGAACTCCATAACTCCTCCATAGCATTGGGATAGCTTAGTTGATATTAAGATGAGAGAAATAACGAATGCTATATCCCCTTGGAAGTATAACATGATGCCCCGAAAGTGGGAGACTAGTACTCTTTGTCTCCTCCGAATTGGTCACACTCGGATGACACATGAGTTTCTGCTAGCTGACCAACATCAACCATATTGCGACGACTGTTTGACACCCTTGACAGTGAGGCATTTGTTGACTGAATGCCCCACTTATAGCATGGAAAGAAATAGATATCTGTTTGAGGCTCGAGGTGAGGATGGCCGGTTCATCCTTGCCAAGATTCTTGGACATGATGTGTTGCACATTGCTAGAGGCATTTTTAGATTTTTTTCAGAAACAGGTCTTCTGAAAGCTATTTAACTTTTATAATGACATATTTGCTTTTATGGTTTTAACTGAATACTCTTTTATTCTTTATTCATAATAAACGATATCGCCGTCAATGACCTTCGATGTCAGGATGCCAGAAAACTTTCAATCAATCAATCAATCAATCTGCAATCTGAGTTTCATTTGATTTTCTCAAAGGCTGAAATGGTATTGTAAACTGTCTTGCATTGGATGAATCAGCATTTTCCCCGTGTGTGTACGTTTTTTCCCCGTGAGCTTTCAAATCACATAACTTAGGCAGAGGAACGCATTGACAAAATTCACAATTAGGCACACTTTTACCACTTCCCTTCTATTTTTCAGTTAACCAAACTTTTAATTCTTCATCTTGAAGTCACTCCCTTTGAAATTTCTGAGACAGAGTATATTACGTCTTAGGCATTTCAATGAATACTGGTACCTATAGTCCAGCGACCGTCAACCTCAATAAACAAAGGACAACGACTTCTTTGCGCGTGCCCGATAAGACAGGGCAGATCGCCTGACGTTGGTTAGCAGGGTCAAAACAAACTTAAAAAGGAATGTTTCAGGAGTGATACGTGTAATGTTGGTAACTTTGTAGCAACTGGTACTTGCCATACAAGTATCAAACATCGAAAAGGCTACTGCAATTTTATTCTTAGTGAATCAGATTGGAATAACATGATTAATGAAATAACATCTATTAGAAAAAATCCAGAAAACCGCTAAACATTTTCAAATAAAGCTAAATTTTACTGCTTGTTGCTAAATTCACTTTCTTCCTGCTATATTTAAGGGAAAACCGCTAAAATGGCAACAATTAGAAGGATGTTGTACCCAAGTTTTGACGGGAATTTCTTCCCTCATCTAATAGGTATATATTATCGCGGTTTGCTTTATTTTAGTTTCTTGTTATCGAACAATTCTCCAAAGTTTGTTTTTATCCTTTTCAAAAGTGCCAGTTTTCCTGTCCTACGTTTGAATAGTGACTCTCATTTTCTATTTAGCTATTCTTTTATATGATAATAACAACACATACCTCTCCTATACTTTCACTTTCCTATATTATTATTTAACTCTTCTTTGGGACTCCTCCGAGTCAGGCGTTAAGTTCTAATGTCTCGTTCACAACATAGAAGAAGAAGAAGACGTAGATAATTATTTACTGTTTACCTTTCTGTTCAGTCACTGGACGTTGCACTTCTCTTCTGATATCGACTGGGTTCGTCTGTTGAAAAGCGGCACACATACAGACGGTCACGCAAATAGAAGAAAGGTGAGAGAGAGAGAAAAAAAACATCCTGGAATCAGGTTCGTTTCATAGACTCGCGAACTTTCGAGTAACCCAGTTAGCTAGGTAGGTTAGGTATAGGCCAGAGGTAGTAGTAGTACCTAGCTATCGTTTGCTCTTTAGGTACTCTAGGGTCGTCAGGCTCTCTAGAGCCCAAAGTGCCTGGGCTAATGCCCTCGGTTGCCACAGCCCATGTCATCAGTGGATACCTTAGGTTACCAATGTTCCAAAATTGAAAGTATAGTAAACAACTGACTGGACTGGCCGAGCAACTGACTACCGCATTTGTGGCCACCCTCCGAAAAAGTACTTTAACACGTCCTGACGCTGGAGATGGTCATCAGTCACAAGTTCTTGGTGGTGAGAGGAACACCTTGAGACCTCTACTCTCCTTTCGAAGTAGCTAGTAGTATATGAAAGCCCCATGCGAACTACCTAAAATAAGCTTTTCAGCTCTTCGTAAAATATGTTTTCAAGGCAGTTTTGAAATTCAATATGGCGGCAATCGTGTAGCTGGCCGTTCTAACCACAGACAATCCACCATCTTTTCCAGCCTTCCCAGCACTCATTTGAACAATGTTAGCGTATATATCTATGTGACGTTTATTGATCTTACTCAAGATTGCAGTTGTAATCAGGACAATAAAACAACATTTTGTTGCCTAGGGTAAAACATCGCATGGTACAGGGGTGGACCATGTACAATCAATGTGTACCACCCCAAAAAAAGTACATTATAACGCGTCCTGACACCGTAGATGGGCATTAGTCGCAACTTGTTTTTGGTTAGAAACGGAGCTAAAGACCTCTACTCTCCTTTCGAAGTAAGTATTTTCTCCAAAATTAGAAATTAAGGCCAAATTTTAAGTTGTTCCGACACGGCATACAAACCTTCGGTCCTTTTACAATAGGAAGGTACTAGCGGCAGCTGGATAGGTCGTAAGCTTTCGAACAAGGGGTTCGGTAGTTAACTGCTTGTCCGACAGGCGCGCGCGCGCGACTGGTAGGTAAACAAACCACTTTTGCTTTCGGCCTGCTGGCGTGTGGACGTGTATCATCGCTCTCTGCCCGCTTCATCGTCGTTGCTTTCGCATGATTGTGTTTTTCTTTTTCTATTTATCTAGTGAAACTGAATTGTAAGTACAATCATTTCATATTTATTCCCATTGAATTCAATTGTGAATTAAAGGATCTTGGTTTCACCACGCCCTCCGATTACCCGAGTGCCGGGACTGAAGGGCGTAAGTGCGGAATTCATTTTCCCAGAAATGATCCTCGTATTGTGTTATGCTCGGTGCCGAGGGCGGGAGCGCTCGCTCCGAGCGTATATTTGGGTTGGAAAAACTTATTCAGTATGGAAGTGGAATCGCAAGTACAGTATTCTTTTTCATTTTCATATATTATTTTGATTGTAGCAATACTCATTTTGGATCAGTTTCCGAGCTTACCCGGAAATTGATCCTTTCCCCTTTTTATTTTGAATGAAGTGAAATCGCAAGTGCAGTTCTTTTTCATTTTCATTTTTTATTGAGTTTATTTGTATGAAGTGAAATCGCAAGCGCAGTATTCTTTTCATTTTCATATATTTTTTGATTGCATCAATTCATTATGGATCAAGGTTTCCATAAACCTTGATCCATAAAAGGTAAGGAAATGGATCCTTTTAACCCTTGCGCTCGGTACCGAGGGCGCAAATGCGCTCGATCCGAGCCCTTATTCATTGTGAAGTGAATCGTAATGCAAGATGCATTTTCATTTGTTCCGACACGGCATACAAACCTTCGGTCCTTTTACAATAGGAAGGTACTAGCGGCAGCTGGATAGGTCGTAAGCTTTCGAACAAGGGGTTCGGTAGTTAACTGCTTGTCCGACAGGCGCGCGCGCGCGACTGGGAGGTAAACAAATCACTTTTGCTTTCGGCCTCACAGTGGATGGACGTGTGTGTTCGACGCTCTCTGCCCGCTGCTCGTCGTTTTGCTTCTAAGTATTGGTTGTAATTGTGTATGAAAGAGTATTTGTAAGTACAATCATTCTCTCTTTGCATAATAATTACTGCCTTCAATTGAATTATGATGGAATCTCCTCGCCTCGCTACCCCAAGGAGACTTTGCCCGGGTATCGAAGGGCGTAAATGTGGGAAATTCAGATCGTTCCCGGAGATTGACCCTCATATTTTGTGTGCTCGGTGTCGGGGGCGCGAATGCACCCGGGCCGAGCCCTGTGATGTATGTAATAACTGGTCGGAGGCGCAGTGGACTTTGTATGAGGGCAGGAAGAAGCGAAGGCCTGCAAAGGAGTCGTCGGAAAGCTCTCCCGCGACTCCTTTGGTGACGGACACTTCGTCTTCTTTCCTGCCGCCCGCTCAACTTCCACTTCTCGCGCCTTCCCCTTCGGGGGGGGTGTCTGGGTCCTTCTCCTCTCCTGACGTGTCGAGTGTGGAGGAGGGCGCTAGATACCCTGACGTAGAGTTGTACTCTGGGTCCTCTATCCGCTCGTCTTCGCCACGAGCGGGCGGAGAGGATCCTTCTAATCACCCGACTTTTGCCTCCTCAGGTGCGGTTGCCGTGAAGGATGACCTCGGACAGGTGTGGGCATCGTTGGGGCTGCAGGGCGTGCCGAGTGTCCAGGGGCTGCTCTATCATCTCGCTGGCTCCGTGGCGGTCACTCATGCAACGGTCACAACCACCACCACGACCCTTACAACACCCGGCTACGCGTCACTCCTCAACCTGGTGTACACCCAGCACGCGGTCTCTGTGACACCCACAACATCGGTGCAGGGGCCAGTCGCCGTAACTCAGGGGAGTGTGATGCCGCCACCTGGGTTTGCCGTGCTGCCGCGACCGGACTTCACGTGCCCGAAGAGCTCGCCCCTGGACCTCCCACCGGTACCGAGGACGTCTGTGCCGCTGGTTCGACCATCTGGACCGCCCACACAGCCTGCCGTACCTGCCGTGACCACCGCTGCTGTTCCTGTTCCTGCTCCTGCCGTCTCGACTGCCGTTCCTGTGATGCTCGCACCTGCTGATGTTGTTCCTGTTCCTGGCGCCGCTGCTCCCGATGCTGGTCTGTTCGGACAGGTACGTCCGGCGGGCCCTGTTGCTTCGGCAACAGCAGCCCCGGCTCCGTCCTGGATGACAGATCTGACGTCGGTCCTGAGGAGGTTGACGAAGAAGAAGAAGAAGAGGAGGAAGGTGTCGTCGTCGTCTTCATCGTCTTCTTCGTCGTCGTCGTCGTCTGCCGCCTCTTCCCCTTCTTCTTCTAAGGCCCCACCGCCTAAGAAGAAGAAGGTTGCCTCCCCCCCCCTAAGAAGTCTCCTTCGGAACTTCTAAGGGCCCGTCTCGCTAACCGGTGAGACGGGGGTTCTTCCGCTGGTCGCCCTGCTTCCTTCGGGAGCAGGACCCGTCTCTTCTCCCGCAAGGAAGAAGACTAGGCGACCAGAGGGGTGCCGGCTAACACCGGCACTTCCTCGCCTGCTGTCAGTGGTTCGGCCACAGCAGCAGGATCCGGCTCGGCCGCTCGTTCGCGAGAGGTACCGAGTGTACGGTCGCCTAACAGTGGCCCGTGCAGCCAGGAAACCAGGACCTCTGAGTCCGCTCAGCGTCAGGTTCACGGCACGGAGCGGAGGACTGGTGACAGCCGCTCACGCGCTCTCACCAGACCAGCTCTCGCTCTCACGGCGAGCAGCTGGCTACCCGGCGGACGTGACGGTCCATGGACCGGCCACGGGCTGAGGCTGGGAAGAGGTCCCCCCGTTCGCCGGCACCAGCCACGGCTGGTACCAGCGAACTGACGCACCGTGAGGATACGCACCGATCTCACAGTGACAGTGGAGCTCGCCGGTCGCCTGACCGCCGCTCTCGCAGAGAGCGATCGGGTACGGCGACCAGCAACCAGCTCCTCTGACACACGAGACCGGGGCCGCTTGTTCTCGTCCAGCCGTTCTCCACAGCGAGGACGGCTCGACTAGGTCTGCAGCTCGATCACCACCCGCGGGTTGGCGATCGCCTGCAGTCCTCCAAGCCCGCGGTTCTGCCAGCGAGCGAGGAGGGAGCGTCAGGTCTGCCTCTCCCATACCTTCAACCTCCTCGGGTTTACACCGGGAGGGGCGAGGTATTGAGGAGTGATCGTGAGGGGTGCGCCCCTCAGGATCCCGCCACGTCGTCGTACGTACCAGGCTCGGTTCTCGGACCAGCCAGGTCGTACGCACAGGTGGTTGGAGGAGACCGAGAGAGGGGGCTGTCGCTGCTCCTCTCCTTGAGGAGGAGGGTCTCGGGAGATGCTCCTGTTTGAGGGTACTGGACGGTCCGACTCCACAGGATGCAATCACGCCCGAGATCCAGAGGAACTTTGCCGAGGTTATTGCGCTGATTCGTCAGCACAACGACCTCGGGGAAGGATCGCCGCTCCCACCATCCGAGCCCACGTCCCGGCTCGAGTCGTTCTGGGGCCCGAAGAGGGAACCCAGACCGACGGTGGGTTTGCCGCCGTTCAGAGCTTGCGGACTCAGTGCTGGACCAGGTTGAATCGCTTCTTGTCTCCGGGCAAGACGGTTCGCTCAAGTCTGGCAGGTCGAACAAGCTGCTTCCACCTCCTCTGCTACGACAGCGGCGGTTTTACGTGCCATCTGAAGACCCGATACCGCCCCCAAACAGGTCAAACCCGGAGTTAGCTAGGCTGACTCCGGGTGTGTCTCTGCAACAGCTCCTGTCCGAGAACCTGTGGTTCTCGCAGCAAGAGGCACTAGGCCTGGAACTACCGCCATGGCAGCTTTCCAGGCCGTCTCCTGGCTAGATCTGTGGTCCCTCACAGTATCTAAGGTCGCAGCCAACTCCGGGGGAATTTCTCCCGAAGAGGACTCGGCCTTCAGGAGACTTTGCCAGTCTGGGGGAAGAGCCATCTCCTTCCTTGCCCACCAGACGGTGAACCTGTGGGCCAACCTGGTGCTCCGACGAAGGGACGCTGTCCTTACTCGTTTCCAGGGCGGCCGGGCGTGAGGCCGGCGTTGGGCCTTCGAAACGGACATCTACGGAGTTCCACGTCTCTCTTCCCAGGAGAGATGGTGGTGGACGCTGCGGTGGACAGACGGCGCACTGATGACAGTGACCGTCTGGTTCACCAGGCAGTCTCGAAGGCTTCTGGGCAGCCTCGGACTGCGGCCAAGTCTAAGAGCTCGGCTAGCGCTTCCTCGGCTGCTAAGACGGTTGCTGCGTCGAAGCCCGAGGAATGACTCTGTCTTCTTCGACTTCT
>NC_061087.1:55608003-55640145 GCF_015104395.2 Macrobrachium nipponense
CAATCTCATCAAAATCGGTCAAGAATAGCATTCGTACAAACAAACAAACAGACATTTTCAATTTATAATGTATATATATATTATATATATATATATATATATATATATATATATATATATATATATAGATATAGATATACATATATATATATATCATATATATATTATATATATATATATATATATATATATATATATATATATATATATATATACTCGTGTAGAAGAATTTACACATTTTCCGGCTTATAAATCCTATTGAGTGGTGTGAAACTACAAGGTCATTGTTCCGGGCGAATCTCATGGAGATGGAATGTCAATGATTCTTGTTTGATCAGGACAAACACTTAAATTTTTTTTTTTAACTTTAGTCTTGGACTGTTTAAACGTTATGCTTTTAAGCACAAAAGTTTTTTTTAATAAACTTGACGACAGAAATTAGTATTTAGCTGTAATAGTCATTGTTTGGTTATCCTTTTCATGGTTCTCAGAGTAACTGTTGAACTTGGATTTTAAGTTGTTGACCGGATTATACCGGATCATCTCTTTCCTTATTTTATTAGTCTTTGGTATTTACTATGAGATTCAGGGCCTCTGTAACACGGTTTTTTGGACTTTGCTCCTTATCAAAGCATCAGATGTAGCTGAAAGTTGACATATGTATATTTTACAACCACACACAAATTTTTGCAACATTATCAATAACCTAAACCTGATAGTTTTAATTTTTATAGAGTAAAAATTATCCAGCCGATGCCATGGCCAATGATTACGAGCCAAGAGTCGAAAAACATTCATTACGTTAGCAAGGTAAACAGCATTTGATGAAATGTTGCCCTGCCCATCCACCAGACAGAAACTCATTCACCTTATTCCATCGGCTCTGAAACCATAGCAGTCAATGATGGCTAACAGGATTTGGAATTTTCCCAGTGGTTGCAAAACTGCATTTGTCTTACGACTTGCAACTTTTTACAGTCAAGAGAAAGCCCGTGGCCATGACAAAGACTTTATGAATGGCGGAACGATACATAGATGTGGGTGGGGTATCTGTGCTAGAGTATAATACTACTGTAGTAATAGCAGTAATATACATGAATTTAAACGTTTAGCCCAACTGCTGGGATCCTTGAGGATCATTTAGCACTTCTTGCAACTACTCGAGAAATGAGTTTTTATAGCCAGAAGTTAAATTTTCTACTCCACCAATGCCCATGATAGCCTTCAGTGTTATCCTGAATTATAACGAGGCCAAAGTGGGTGGAGCCTCATGAAGTCATCATTCTGACGATAATTGTTGGTGAAGGTTCAAGGCCAAAATGCGGTAACGGTTTTTTTTTTTTTTTTTTTTTTTTTTTTTTAGTAAATAGGTAGACAGCCAATAAATAAAAATTGCTTGACATTGGATATAGCAGTTATCAAATCAAGCTTGTCTACTATGTTTTTGAAAATTACCAACTATTCCCTACATCCTGTCAATCTGATTGTGACCTATAAAGTAGACTGTAATTTCTTAATAAACTTTTTTTGGAGTTAGACTAATAATCGAAGTGTTTTTGTATTTATTAACATATTTTGTTGGTTTGTTCATTACGACAATTATCGGTGGAGAGGTTTCAGAGTTCGTAAAGGTGTACTGCTTTGCTTGTATTTACCTTTTTATGGTCAATTGGTTGCCAGAGGTCTAGCCTTCGTTACGTATAGCCAATCATCCATCGAGAAAGAGGGAAGAAATGCTGTCATAAGTTACGGTAACGAGTGCGTTCGAAACCTTTTCTCTGAGTAAGTTGGCCTGTCTTCAATAAAAGTCACTTTTACTTATAAGTACCAAATTTTATTCAACATACGTGCTGCAGAATACAGTCAAAATTTATGTGTAGATATAATGTGTATTCTGAATAAGCGTTATATTTATGAAATGCATAGATAAAAAGTTATTGCGAAAAAACCGTGTTACAGAGGCCCTGAATCTCATAGTAGGTATCTGGTGTGTTTGTTCTTTTTAACCCCTTTTCTTATCCATCTTAAGCTGTTTCGCCCGACATCGCGGGAATGAAAAGTGAACGAGCTTGGAACTTCTTCCTGCTATTTCTGTCTTATCCTCTTACAGCAAAATCACATGTACTTTTTGTTGTTTTTCGAGCTCAAACACACACACACACACACACACACACACACACACACACACACACCACACACACACACACACACACATATATATATATATATATATATATATATATATATATATATATATATATCGTATTCTCTTACAAGATCATATGCATCTTATGTTTTTTTTCTTGACCTCAAACACACAGGCACACACTCATGTGTATATATAATGATATTATTATTTCTAATACTATTACAGGAAATGGCAACCTCGTCTAGAAAACATCTTTTGATTAGCTCAAACTCATCAGTATAAGAAACATTATTTTGGAAATGTTCACCAACAGCAGTTAACCGAAGGTCAAATAAATCTTACAAAACCTGCTTCTGTGCTACGATTCTGGAATTGTTTGGTTTGCATTATGTTCTCCGGCCCAGTTGCAGTTAGCCTTACCCAATCTCGGTCTCTCCTTTTTTTATGATCATGCTCTTTCAATGTTGACAGAGTAATCACAGCAATGTTGCGTTCATAGTGTTACATTGCATAGATTTTTTCATCATCTAAAAATTTATCATGACTGAAAAAAATTATGTTAGTACAATGATGGTTTATTTGCTCGCAATATTTTGCAGAGGCTACCTGATAACAACGCCGAGAGAGGTGACGGTGGGAAGCAAGACTCAGTTCTGCATTTTTGTGACGGACCCCGACGCCCCTGAGGGAAGCATTGACGTCAGTTTCGGAGAAGATTACAGATCCATCAGCGACACAGCGATCAATCCCCCGATCATCAAAGAAAATATTCCCGTCCCTGCCGGTAAGTCATAAAATAACCACCAAATTGTGAGCGCAAATGATTGCTGTGGGTTTCTAAATTAGCATATCCATCAACTAACGTGAACAGCTGATCAATGACGTCCTCAGTGAGATCAAATACTTCCCTATTCGTGTGTTTATGCACCGAGTCTGCAATAATCAGACATCACGCCTTCTAGCAACAGATTTAAGGGGAAGGTTTGTTTACTAACAATAATTCTCATTTATCTAAGAAATGAAAAAAAAAGTCCAGCTCTAAAACTAAACAATATGATGGCTTATCAAATTTCATATGCTTTCAAAGCAATTCTACCGCTTAGTGTGTGTGTGTGTGTGTGTACATTTCAAGAAAGAAAGCACTAGTTAATAAGTAGAAGAAGCCTCCTTTAATTCACTCTGTGCTTTGCTGGTAGTTTGTTAGGTACGTCGGGAGCTAGTTAAATGCACCACTGGCCCTAGTTAGTATTTAGACAGATAACCTGCCGGGAAATGTATGCAGATTAAATGCACCACTGGCCCTAGTTAGTATTTAGACAGACAACCTGCCGGGAAATGTATGCAGACTCCATCTGCATACAAATTCCAGTGAACATCTATCAGACAAGGCTTAAGGTTAAGGGTACGGATAATTGTTATAGTTTGAGGAAAGGATACAGCCCTTTTGACCAAGCGTTTGATATGTGACAGTTGTGGGAGAAGTTTGAAACCAGATCAAAATATCTGATGTGAGGTGAATGGCCTGAGGGAATTGATCATAGAATGAATGAGGATGCAAGATGGGAGACGGTGAGGATGCATTTCGTTGGAGGCAATCAAATGGAAGGAAAACTTGTGTTAGAATAGCTACTCAGCATATGGGAGGAATAAATAAAATCAAAATTCCACACCTGGACAGGACTAAGATGGTGACAGACACTTGAAAATTCTACCCATTTTTAGTTGTTACCTATCCAAGTATCTCAGCCAAATCCCTAATTAACGTCCAACAAAAGCCAGTCCCCAAAGACAGGAGTATACGAGATCCCTTGTCTTGGCTGTAACCAATCCTACATCAGATTTACAGGTCAATCTCACTCCCAAAGACGAACAACACAAATGTTCAGTAAGATGTGGCTGACAGAGCACAGCTATTTTTGAACACATAAATAATCATAATCATAGAATAAACTGGAATATGTCACATATAATTTATAGCAGCAATTGTCGGTTCAAAAGCCAGATGGCAGAATCATCACTGATTAAACAAAACAAAACAAAAAATATGACGGACCTCTCAAAAGTGGCCTGGATGACTGATCTGACATAAAATCTTCCTCCAACCAGTGGTTAAGATTAAGCAGAAGTTGTCAACAGGAGTGATGCAGCAGCTGACTTCTGTGACTCTCATTCATCTGTATAAATAGCATTTTTCTCTACTTCCCAATCCATTACCTATCTATTGAGGAAGACAGTTGTCTTCGAAAAATAATGCTATAGAGTCTACCCTTTTGGTGTTGTTTTCATGGGTGCCTTTCATTAGATGGAATTCTGTTTTAACAGAAAATATCTTAAAGTCACACACACACACACACACACACACACACACACACACACACACACACACACACACATATATATATATATATATATATATATATATATATATATATATATATATATATATATATATATATATATATATATATATAATATATATATGTCATATCACATTACCGTGATTCATATACATATATCGAGCTACAAATGTCCTTTAATATCTTAAATACAGTACATTATCTCAAGACAACTTTACAGCAGATAAACAGCAACATCTCAGTATATAAAAAAAATTTTCCTCAAAATTTCAAGGGTTTAAGGCGCTATTTTTAATTAATGAAATCTTTTATGATATCTAATGATATTAGTGATTTCTCGGTTTCATTATCATTCAGATGACTAAATTATGCTATTTTTTATTTCGATGATCTTGACATAATCTGTGCACTGAAGCCTAATGTCAAGAAATCTGGACACGATAAAAGATTTCATAAGCCGGAAACGGGTTACATTTAAAACTTCTCGCAAGGTATGTGCAGTTATTAAACCGAAACCTTCATAAACTGCGAATTTCAAAAAATCGGAGATGAAAATTTTTGGGGGGTTCGAAGGGGAAATATATATATATATATTATATATATATATATATAGTATATATATATATATATATATATATATATGTGTGTGTGTGTGTGTGTGTGTGTGTGTGTGTGTGTATGTGTGTGTGTGTGTGCGCAAACTGTCTCCTTCACCAGACAGGTAATGGATTAGGAAGTAGAGAAAAGTGTTCTTTATACAGATGAACGAGAGTCACAGAAGTAGGCTGCTGTACCACTCCTGTTGACAGCTTCTTCTTAATCTTAACTGCTGGTTGGAGGAAGATTTTGTCAGTCAGCTCTGAATCCCAGGCTACTTTTGAGAGGTCCATCATATTTTATGTGTGTGTGTGTTCAATCAGTGCTGTTTCTGCCATCTGGCTTTTCAACCGACAATTGCTGATATATATATATATATATATATATATATATATATATATATATATATATATATATATATATATATATATATATATAAATATATATATATACATATATATATATATATATATATATATATATATATATATATATATATATATATATATATATTATTCAAAATTCCACCGCGTCGCCTCCCAGAAAAATACAGTTACATTGAAAATTTAGGCCTTGACTAAAGGATGAGGGGTTTTGAACAAGAAAAAAAAAGGTTGAAAACTAAACTTCCCAGGCATAAGGCCAGGGTTACTGATGAGGGAGGAATTTACATAAAAGCTGGACTCTAGTTTAAAAGCACTGTATTTACATAAATTTACAGAGTTCCAGGAAACACAGGGGTAGGTGAACTTCTCTCAGTCCACTTGAACACGTGGGGGAGCAGCCCGGCTACATTTTTAGGAAAATTGCGCAACGGAGCAAAATTGCAAGCTTCGAAGGACTTCCAAGTTCTACCACAGCCAGGCACAGCGTTGTCTTTGATGAGGATGCTGGATGTCTTCTTCTCTAAGTCTGGACACTATGGACTTTAAAATATACTTGGGCTTCCCAAAGCATGGGAAACTCAGGCCCAGGAGGGGGGGGGGGGGGTGGGGGGGGGGGTGGGGGGGCGACAGCGGCGTCTGGTAAGGGGCCAGTGATCTGACCTAGCCTAGGTCCCGTCGTCTTCTGAGACCTCTCTCCTGGATTCAAGGCCTTTTCAAGCTTTCTCCTGGATAGCTCCTCCCACTATGCCTGCAGGGGATATTCCAAGAACCAATGGGAGAAGAGGATAGCTTTCAAAAGAAAAAGGAGAATGGATTCCTCCAAAGTCGAAGGGGCAACTCGTATAGATACATTAAACTTGGGTTAAAGATTATTTCTTTCCTTGGTTCTAGCTAAAATCTTGAACATATATATATATGTACGGGAAAGCGGTCAGCCGGAGGTAATTTTGATTCACATTCATGATGGCGGTTGGTATTTGAGGCGCATAGCTAGCGTCTCTCTCTCTCTCTCTCTCTCTCTCTCTCATCTCTCTCTCTCTCTCTGATGGTCGTGTCTAGTAGGGGTGGGGACTGGGATTATCTCCTCACTTCCGTTCATATTTAGTATTCTTCAAGGTTCTTGAACACATCGAAGTACAAAAGAATACTGTATTCTGTCTAATTGTTTACGAGTCGAGGACTCATCGTTAGAGGTATGAGTCTTAGAAGGACTCTTGAGTAGATTGGGAGATTGAGCGTGAATGCTCACAAAAGTTCTCAATTTGCTTGATCCAGATTTTCATGGAGTCTGGTCACATAGACCCAGCGAAATGATGAGGCATCTGTTTATAAGAAACATGATTATTCCGCATTTGCCACAAAACATTCTGAGTGGACATGGTAATTTTGGGAGTTCTTTCCTCCTTGACCTATTATACAGAGCATAACAATATTTTTATAATGGAAATAAGATGCATTTCCATTTTTTATGTAATTCTATTACACACACACACACACACACACACACACACACACACACACACACACATATATATATATATATATATATATATATATATATATATATATATATATGCTTAAAAGTCACAGTAGATGCAAATAACTTCGGTATATAAGCAAACACCACAAGAAATGACAGGCAAAGTAAACACAAATATCAAGAATACCAGATGGCTAATTGTCAAAAGGGTAAAAAAACCAGAGGTAATCTAGGATAATCCAGGATCATGCATTCACAAACTAAAACCATAGACTTTTTAACCATCAGAGATACATAAGCTTAGCCATACAAAATCAAAAACATGTATAAAACTGAATATATTAATTTTGTTGATTATATTTATCAACAACTTTCTTTTTAATTATGAAGGCATTGAGTTTTAAAAAATCAAGACTTACATTTTGAACACTTCCTCTATTTGACTTGATGGAACAAGATTTAATTATATTCCTTTTAACTGTCATTACACAGGACTAATGATTTTGCTTCACTCCAGTTAATAAGATGATCTGTCCTCTCATATGTACAAACTATGCATTGAATAGTTGGCCAGTACTCACAGAATATTGGTGTTGTTTGATTCGTTATGAAAGTGATTTTCCAGTTTGTCCTTAATATATTGTATCTCACTTTTTACAAGGAATTTCATATATACAGCCAGAAACGTTTTTAGAACAAATTTTTTGTACTTCATATGAATAGGTTCATCCTCTGAATAATAATAATAATAATAATAATAATAATAATATAATAATAATAATAATAATAATAATAATAATAATAATAATAATAATAATAATAATAATAATAATAATAATGGGAGAATAAAACAAAAATTCACCAAGATCACGACAGAACAACATAACATACTTTTATTTCCCCAGTAATCAAACAGACACAGACACCAACTAAAGAAAATGCCCAACTGAAAAGAAAGCCAAGGTCCTGACGAAGTCCGTGGATACTGTCTCAAAAACTTCAAGACCTTACGCCCACGAATAGCAGAACAACTCCAGCATTGTATCACAAACCACCTTGCTCCCAAATGGATGACCACGGGGAGAACATCCTTAGTACAGAAAGACAGGAACAAGCGAAATATAGCAAGTAACGTAACAGCCTATCACAAGCCTAACCAGTAATGTGGAAGTTACTAACAGGTATCATCAGTGAAAGGCTGTACAACTACCTAGAGGATACAAACACCATCTCCCACCAACAGAAAGACTGCATAAGGAAGTGTATGGGCACAAAAGATCAGCTCCTGTTAGACAAAATGGTAATGAAGAATAGTAAAAGAAGGAAAACACACCTAAGCATGGCATAGATTGACTACAAGAAAGCCTTCGACATGATACCACACACATGGCTAATAGAATGCTTGAAACTATATGGGGCAGAGGAAAACGCCATCAGCTTTCTCAAAAATACAATTCGTAACAGGAATACAGTAATTACAAGCTCTGGGATAAGACTAGAGAGGTTCATATCTAGAAAGGGATCTTTCAAGGTGGTTCAATGTCCCCATTAATCTTCATAGTTGCCATGATTCCCATGACAAAAGTACTACAGGAGATGAATGGTGGTTACCAACTTAAGAAAGGAGGCTACAGAATTAACCATCTAATGTTCATGGACAGCATCAAGCTGTATGGTAAAAGCATCAAGGAAATAGATACTCTAATCCAGACTGCAAAAATTGTGTCTGGGACATTAGGATGGACTTTGGAATAGAAAGAGTGCCTTGGTCAACATAAAAAAGGCAAAAGTAATAAGGACTGAAGGGATGAAGCTACCAGATACGACTAGTATCAAAACACATAGATGAGACAGTATACAAATACCTCGGAATAATAGGAGAGGATATAAAACACCAAGAGAGGAAGGACACAACCAGAAAAAATATATGTAGAGACTTAAGGTGATGCTCAAGTCAAAACTCAACGCCGCAAATATGATGAAAGCCATAAACACATGGACAGTACTAGTAATCAGATACACAGCGCAGGAGTAGTGGACTGGACAAAAGCTGAACTCTGCAGCATAGACCAGAAAACTAGGAAACACATGACAATACACAAAGAGCAAATACAGACAGACTATACATTACACAAAAGGAAGGAGGGAGAGGGCTATTAAGCATAGAGGACTGCGTCAACATCGACAGCAGAGCACAGGGGTAATATCTGAAAACCAGTGAAGACGAGTGGGTAAGGAATGCATGGGAAGAAGGACTGATAAAAGTAGACTAAAACCCAGAAATAAACAGAGACAGGAGAATGACAAACAGAACATAGGAATGGAACAACAAACCAACGCCCAGACAGTATATGAAACAGATTAAAGAACTAGCCAACAATGAAACATGGCAATGGCTACAGAGGGGAGAACTCAAGAAGGAAACAGAAGGAATGCTAACTGCAGCACAAGACCAAGAAGCCCTAAGAACCAGATGTGTCCAAAGAACAATAGATCTTTGCAGGAAGTGTAATATGAAAACGAGACCATAAACCACATAGCAAGTGAATTGTCTAGCACCTGCTCAGAACCAGTACAAAAAGAGGCACGATTCAGTCGCAAAAGCCCTCCCTGGAGTAGGTGCAGGAAACACTAGCTACCTTGCAGTGATATGTGGTACGAACACCAACCTGAAGAAGTGATAGAAAACGATCAAACAGAGATCCTCTGGGACTATGATATCAGAACTGATGGGGTGATACTGCCAATAGATCAGACGTGACGTTGATTGACAAAATCAAGAAGGAAGTATCACTCATTTATGTCACAATACTATGGGACACCAGAGTAGAAGAGAAAGAGAGAGAAAAGATTGATAAGTATCAAGACCTGAAAATAGAAATAAGAAGGATATAGGATATGCCAGTGGAAATTGTACCTATATCATAGAAACACTAGACACATGTCAAGGTCCTTGAAAAGGAACCTGGAAAAACTAGATGGCCGAAGTAGCTCCAGGACACATGCAGAAGACTGTGATCCTAAAAACATCACACATAGGGAGAAAAGTGATGGACTCCTATAAAAACCATCCAGTCAAATAGGATGATTGTTACAGACAAAAAAATAACAATAATAATAAATGTATATACACATACATATACGTATGTATATACTATATATGTATTTATGTATATACATATACCATATATGTATGTATATACTATATATGCATTTTTGTATTTATATAGATACATATATATATTCATATATATTTCCGAGCATATTCGACCATTTGGCATTGGTTAAATTAGCTAGGCTAATGAATTCTCATAAATGCAAAAATATATTTTTTATTTCCCAAACTAGCTGAACATGATATGGAACAAAGTGATTAAATGACGTAATATTAAGAACTAAGTCTGACCCACAAAAAGACTGTAAACTGTCATTCTATTCTCCTGAATTAGACTAAGTAATCACTCTCAAAACTCACAAATTATTAGTTTCTACATTTAAATAGTCAAGTCTTTTAGAGAATCCCATTCTCCTGTATAATGCCATGAACCCATCTGCAACAAAGAGACATATCTATTATATTCCCAACAAAAAATAATCAAATGGTTAAATAAATAAATGTATACACACTACACTTCTCTCTTTTCAAAGGCAACTTTTCCTAAGTCCTTTTAAATGTGCCATACCTTTTACTATGGGTTTTCTTGACCCTGAGACCTCCAAAGCCTTCCTTTGTCTTATCACTATCAAAGGAGAGTGTCACCTTTTCTCTCCGATCTCGGGCGGTTGGATCCACCATTACACGCACAAACACATACACATATCCGGAAACGCCTTAAAAATGACATAGCAACCGCAAGCTTCACCCAGGCTATACGGATCACCGTCCTTACATTGCATGGTCATTAGTTCAAACAGTTCTTTCATTTCATCAGCCTTCGAGGAAGGCTTGTCGCTAGGCCCTATCTTGTCTCTAAGCGAAGAAAGCTGAGGTCTGAAAATTCACCGACATATTTGCTTTTTTTCTTTTAATATACAGTAGTACCTCGAGATACGAAATTAATCCGTTCATAGGCGCCCTTCGTATCATGAGGTTTTCGTATCTTGGACCACATTTTACATGTAAAATGGCTAATCCATTCCAAGCCCTCCAAAAACACCCCAGTAAATTTCATAATAAAGCTAAATTGACCTATAAACAATGAAATACTACAACAATTTGGACCATACAATACCGAATTTAATAACAAAATGCAAAATAACCTGTAAATAAAGTGTATTAGTGTACATGGTATCCAAGAAATACTGTACGTAAAATGTGGAAGCTAACCTTTCGAGTGAGGCTATCCCCGAAAGTGGCGGCAGAGAGGAGGAGGAGGACAAAACGATTGCACTTTATGAAAAGCGGCTAGAACATCCTTAATTTTTGCCGTTTTTTTTTTCTTCTTTTTTTTTATTTTTCACTTTTTTTTTACTTTTTTTTACTTTACGTAGTTTTTTTTTTTTTTTTTTTTTTTTTTTTTTTACAGAATTTCAACTTCATCACCACTTCAACTTTCTGTTTTTTTTATCACTTGGTTCTTCCTTTTGCTTACTGCTGCTAATGCTAAAGACCTCTTTAAAAATAACGATCCAAGGAAGATTGCTTCTGCCTACTTTTCACAATGTTCCTGAAATGACTCAGGCAAACGTCATCGAACTGCGCAAGCATACGACCTGTGTGAGCCTTTTCGGGGTGTCTTTTTTCTATAAACGCATAGTGTTCATTAACGGCTGCCTGTCTTGATAATTATCTACTAATTGTTGCACCTTATGACTCTGTTGGCCCTGGTGTCCATCAAAACCCTGTTCAACCAAATGCTCTCTCTGCAACTGATTTGGGTACCTGATGTTCGCTGCTGAACCTTCAACATAACTGAAGTGCCTTGATTATACTGGTATGCATGTTGTAAATGATTGTTCAACACCCTCTGTTCAGCAGGGAGTGGGGATTCTACCAACCTTGCAAAGTTTCCAGTTATCCCATGAGAGAGACCTTGATCACTTATCCCATGTGAGAGATCTTGGTCACTTATCCCACGAGAGAGATTTTGGTCAATCATATCATATATGTCGTCACTCAAGAGGTGCTCTTCCATTTTCTGTGAAAAGATATGAGAAATTTTTAAAATACACATTGACGATCCCGAAACGAATACCGCGTGCGTACTATAACAATGCTGGTACCAAGTGGCCGAGGCACGCCACCACGTGCATAGATGCATGATGGGAGGGACGTTGGCCAATAGGAGAGAAGGATCTCATGGCCGCGACTAGCATCAGGAACCAATGGGAGAGCAGGAGGATGGTGGCGAGTCTACTAAGTTGGTGGCACGCGAGTTTCAAAATTGTTATCGGTGGTTGGGCGAGTCTCGGACTATACAGAAACCTTTCGTATCTTGAAAACTTTTCGTATGTAGAGCCGTTAAATTTTTCATATCGGCTTTCGTATCTCGAGTTTTTCGTAAGTTGAGCCTTTCGTATCTCGAGGTACCACTATGCTTATTCCATTTTCACATTACGCTTCCCAAAATTGACGTCAATATTTTGTATAGTTCAAAAGTTATGACCAAATTCAAATTAGTAATTGGCATCCAAGAAGAGTGTCACTTTCATCCGCCAGCTGTTGAATTAAAGATGAATATTTTTCACAGAAATTTTGACGTCCGTAGCCTCATCCACATATACTGAAAACTTATCAGTAGTGAAGAAACAAGAAGCCTCCATAGTGCAACAGATGAAATCATTTTTGCACTAAAATTTGGTACATATCTTCTCCATAGGCCACTTATTGAAAATTAATGGGTGTCCATCAAAAATTCAAAAATGGCTGCCATTTTTCAAGATGTTGCTAATCAAGATTTTAACATGAGACTCATGTGACTCTGGTCATGTTTTTATGCATTTGTTTTGGTTAGGCACAATTTAGGCAGAGTCACCAAGCAAAAGTAAAACCTATTTCTGTCACAGATTTCACATAGCATATGCATAGAAAAATGGCATCCAATATGGCGACCAAAAATCTTAAATAACTGCATCTCAGGATTCAGTAGGCATGGAGGAATGTCTTCCTATTCATTATAATAGTTTGGAAGTCTATATATAATTTAGGCCGTGGTTTCAGCTTTAGTTTTAGTTTAAAAGAGTGAATGTCAGTACACATTACAGCACATTAGTAATTTCAATGCTGTGTAACTCAGCATGGGGTTCTGTGTCAGCTAATCTTGCTTTACTTACTCTTTACCTAGCTATGCTTTAGCGTAGTTAAGTGTCCCAAATGTTGTCTAATAGCCCCATATCAATTAGCTGATAGAAAGTATATATATATATATATATATATATATATATATATATATATATATATATATATATATATATATAAATTGGTAGATCTAGTTGGAAAGACTCGCCTAAATCGACAGGAGGTGCCTGTGTGAGAGAGCTGAGCTAAGAATAACCCCTCGGCCTTAGTCAAGAGCTCATTATGGCAAATGTTTATTCAGTCACAGGCAAAAGGAAGACCGACTGGAGCAAATGTCTTTGCCATGAAGACAAGAAAAATGTTCTTACTTCACGCTTAGCCTCTGTACATCATAATCCTGAACATGATGGGTGTGTAATGATTTCAACGAATGTACTGTTGTTCCAGGAGATTGGTGAAATGCTGCTTTACTTTGAACCCAGAAAGGCTGGATGAAGGTAGTGGAATAGAGGAAACTCTACGAAAAAACATGGCAAAATACCACAAGAGCTGTAGGGTCATGTGTAATCATGCAAAACTTGATCATGCAAGACAGCAAAGATCTACAGGTGAAGGTAGTGAACCATAGGAAAAGCATGCTAAATAGCTTCGAATGAGTCAAGACAATGAAGCATGCATTTTTTGTGAAAATATGGCACTTGTATCAGATATTCGACAAGTGATGACTATGAAAATCAACAGGAGACTACATGAGTGCACTCACACACTTAATGATGGTATATTATTGGCAAAACTAAGTGCAGGTAATGCGACTGCACAAGAGATGAAATACCATCTAGTATGTCTCACTGGCCTTTACAATAGGGAGAGGTTCCATCTTAGAAATCTTGAGAAAGAACAATGTCACAGTGAAGAACTAGATGTAATATCTACTGGTTCTATTAGAGCTGGTTAATTTAATTATATCACTGAAAGCAGCTTGAGCTTGGATGGTCATGCCGTGTTTCCTCTTGCAGACATATTCCAGTTATACTAGCTGCGCCTGGAACAATTGGGCATTGCCTCACCCACTGTAAATAAAACCAGATTAAAGGACAAATATTTAGCAGACATCCATGAATTAGAAGCACACAAGAAAGGAAGAAGTGTGCTACTTGCTGTGCAGAAAGCTGTAGCTTTAGCCCTATCTCAGACATCTTACTACTGATATACAGTTGAGATTGCTAAAGCAGTAAAGATACTGAGGAAACATATTCTGGACCACCAGTAAAGGTTTGACAGAACCTTTCTTATCAATTAGCTGGTAGAAAGTATATATATAATTGGCAGATCTAGTTAGACGGCCATGCCTGAATTGACAGGAGGTGCCTGTGTGGGAGAGCCGAGCCAAGGGTAAGTGGGGCTCTACATGGCTTGTTCAAGTACTTAACTGTATGGTGAACCATCACATGGGGCTTAAATGGCACTGGATGAATGATCGAGCTAGTTGTAGGGTGACCACCTAGTTGTATCCCATACATCAATGTGCAAATCAGATTAAGGTGGTAAAAGGATAGCCCATTGGTCTTAATCAAAAGCTCATAATGGCAAGTGTATATTCAATCACAAGCAAAAGAAAGACTGACTAGTGCAAATGCTGTCTTTCCCAGGAAGACAAGAAAATTGAAGTTCTTACTTCATACTTGGCCTCTGTACATCATAATCCTGAACATGATGGGTACATAATGATTTCAACGAATGTACAATTGTTCCAGGAGATTGGTGAAAGGCTGCTTAGCATTGACCCAGCAAGGCTGGATGAAGGCAGTGGAATAGAGGAAACACTGCAAAAAAAACATGGCAAAATACCACAAGAGCTGTAGGGTCATGTGTAATAATGCAAAACTTGATCATGCAAGACAGCAAAGATCTACAGGTGAAGGTAGTGAACCACAGGAAAAGCATGCTAAACAGCTTCGAATGAGTCAAGACAATGAAGCATGAATTTTTTGTGAAAATATGGCACCTGTATCAGATACTCGACAAGTAATGACCATGAAACTCAACAGGAGACTACATGAGTACGCTCACACACTTAATGATGGCATATTATTGACAAAACTATGTTGCAAGGTAATGCTATTGCGCAAGAGCTGAAAATACCATTTAGTATGTCTCACTGACCTTTACAAAAGGGAGAGGTTCCATCATTGAAAGCAGTTTGATTTTGGATGGTCATGCCATATTTCCTCTTGCAGACATATTCCAATTATACTAGCTGTGCCTGGAACAATTGGGCATTGCCTCACCCACTGTAAATAAAACAAGATTAAAGGACAAATATTTAGCAGAAATCCATGAATTAGAAGCATATAAGAAAGGAAGAAGTGTGCTACTTGCTGTGCAGAAAGCTGTAGCTTTAGCCCTATCTCAGACATCTGACTGTTGAGATACACTTGTAATTGCTAAAGCAGTAAAGATACTGAGGAAGCACATTCTGGATCACTAGTCCAGGTTTGGCAGCACCTTTGCTGAAGGATGCATCAATGATGCCATACATCAAAGTCTGCTCCAGTTCACTAGTATGGTCGAACATGGAGCAGACATAAAGTCACAGCTAAGGTTTGGCTCATCAAAGTCACACCTGAGTATTGCTCAGCTCTTGCAGTACAACAGCTTCTCAAAACAAAAGGAAGGAGAAGAGGCAAGTGTACTACAAACATCGACACTCTACAGGACCAGTGGGAAGCTTCCCTTTGCCTTTTCCCAGTGGTTCGTGGGCATAGCTATTTATGCCAAAACCAGGGAAGAGAAACCCGGTAGAAATGCTTCATGAGTATGGTATGAGCATTTCCTATGACAGGGTGCTGGAGGTAACAGCCCAACTGCGAGATACCACTGTCACCAAGATGCAATATTGATATAGCCCAACAGAAATCCTAGAAACAGACTCTCTGGGCTCATAAATGTAGGCATAAATCTAAATTTCATGTCTAACTTTCTTAGTTGCAGTTATCAAGCAAAATGTCTCATGGCCGCCATTTTGTACGCCAAACTCATCACAATGGTAAAAATACTTTTATAAGAGCTCTGGTGATATCTTCAATTAAGTCTGCTACCAAGGAAGACATTAACTGAATAATGATTGATGTATTATTTCAACAATGACTTATTCAGTGTCAGAAATCGAAACACCTTGAAAAGTGGCGGCCATAACGAAATTTTGCGTGACACACATTTTTTTCAAAATCAAAAGAGGGGGGTTAGAATGAGCACTTATACCAAAATTTCATGCTGTATTACAAATTAAAGTATTTTTCTACTTAACTGCTGCACTACCATGGTCACACTGTCATTCACTTCTGTCTCCAATAGAGTGTTTTATGCTTCTTGGGTACTATTAGCTTTACATTGCACAAACTTTTAATTCTACCGAATCGGCAAATTTCCATGTGAAAAAACCATCTTTTTGTAAATACATTAATCTCTCTTTCATCTCGCTTTTGCTTTCATGAAAGTAAGTTAAACCTTTCCCAGAGATCTTGATATCTTACATCCCTCATTTATTCTGTGATTCAGCTTTTCTCTCACCATACCATAACCTGTTACTTTTCTCTCATGTACAAGTATACCTCAACCCATCCTATTCTTTTACTATTTATAATAGCATTTCTCGTTCCATCTTCTTGGCTTCATTTGACCCTCTTAACCTTCCTTTTACTAACAATCACTTTCAGTTTTTGGTGGTTCAAAACTCATATTATTTCATGATTTTTGTTCGTTTCTCTTCCCGTCACAAACCCTGTATGAACAGCATACCAAGCTCTTTCATTCCGCTAATTCATCACCAAGGCAGTCGAGCAGACATTATATATCCTGGACTAAGAGTCATTATCAATTGTCTACTTGCCGGTATGTGTTGGAGCACAACCAAACCCAAGCTACCATTTTGTCATAAATTACAGGTGCTTTCTGCCAATTATAACATAGTACAGAATACATCGACAAATGGAATAGTTTACCTGTATGATGGAAGGAAACAAACAAAACAACTGGAAATAGCAACATCAATCACTATCCACCGGGAGAGAGTGAGTGAATCTTAGTCTAACCAGAACCCACAGGCTGGGATTTGAAACAACGCCTCCTATGGCTGGCCCGAAGGATTAGATATTTTTACATGGCTAGAAACCAACTGGTAATGGGACCTACAGCTTATTGTGGGAGCCAAACCACATTATATCGAGAAGAGAAATGTATTTCTAATCACCAGAAATAAACTCCTCTGATTGCACGATGGCAGAGAGGGGAATCGAACTTCGGACTATCGAATCGGTAGGCGAGCACGTTAACCACTCGTCCAATGAGGACAAGAGAAATTCTTTAAAACAAAATCATGAGGAAAGTTACTTATTGTTTAACTAGTGGAGGCTAAAGACTTAGGGGATGATACGCGTCGGTTTGTTTGCAGATCTGGTGAGGAAGGGAGGGAAAAGGACGCTGACACACCCACGCTCCTGTTGTGCGCAATGATCAAGGAGAGTAACTGTCTGAAGTCAGTCGACCAAGTCGGATGACTAGCTTTTGAATAGACCCTCAGATGTTCTCGTCTTGAGTGCGCACCTTCTAGTGCTCTCTGCAATCAAACAGATTCATGTTTTGATTTCTTTGTTGATACCTGGTTCCAGGATCATCATTTTGTATGGACAGATTGCTCCTGAAAAGAAACGAGTCGACGTCAGGCCCGAACCTCTTGTTTGTTTTGTTTGTATTTTGTTTGTATGGTGTTTTTACGTTGCATGGAACCAGTGGTTATTCAGCAACGGGACCAACGGCTTTACGTGACTTCCGAACCACGTCGAGAGTGAACTTCTATCACCAGAAATACACATCTCTCACTCCTCAATGGAATGGCCGAGAATCGAACCCGCGACCACCGAGGTGAGAAGCAAACACCAAACCAACCACGCCACTGAGGCGCTGAACCTCTTGTTTGTGCGGAAATCTTTGGACTCACTAAGCCATATTTGAGATAAGGAGCATCCCAACATAAATCTCAACACAATTGTTGCTCTTGATTTTGTTCTGAAGGTTAGATAGCATTCGATCGGCTAAGAATTTCCGAAAGTTTTTTCGGATAGGGAAGACAGAGCGGTCTGTCCAATTTCAGTGACTTAGTGCCTTCCTGATAACTTGAGCATGCCAAGCTCTTTTTGTTCCTCAAAGTCTGCTGATTTGCAGTGTTAAACAAATTTTTCGAGATAACCTCGTTAGAACTTTCAAGGTCTCCTAAACAAATTTCTATTAATCTGAACCTGTACTCGAACCATCATGGTAAACTAAGGCCACGAAAAAAATTAAGTTGAAATATAGTCCTTTTTTGCGCAGAATAGGCATATATTTACTCTTCTCTAATGAATTCCTTGCATGGAACTAGCATCCACTCTTATGCCAAGTACCACAAGCCATTGTGATTGTGTAGTTACTTTTGTCACCCATTTGAGCAAAAGAAGAAATATCGAAAAAAATGAGGCTCTAAGTTGTCATCCTGAAGAACGCCTTGGAGCAAAAAGCCAACAAAAATCCGCTCCCGATGTAACCTTTACAGCGGCGAGACCAAGCTATCGTTATAAAATGAGATGGAGCTGACAAAATCGCCTTCACCGACTGAGACCTCGTAGTAGTATGTACCTACAGCGAGGATAGACCTTGGTGTTCTCAAAGTCTAAAGAAAGAATAGTATGTAGAACTTGGATGTACTAAGGCTACGTTTACACCGACCAAGTCGAATTTTGTCTAGTATTGCTGCATACTCCTCTACTGAACTGAATTATCTGCTTTGTCGCGGATTCGGAGCCGCAAACGCAAAAGAACTCGAATCTGGGCGCATGAACTTATTCAAGATCAAAAGGCAGGATTTTGGGAACTCCAGAAAATGGGAAATTTCCATCATTACTTCAGGATGAAGACGGACATTTTCGAAAAGCTGGTGGAAAATGCACGTTATTAAAATGTCAAGAAGCGTTTCATTTATGCTTATGAGTAAGTCAGTGCGAAGAAGAAATAAATGAACGCAGATGTCTTTATTCCGACTGGAATGTTTTAAGAATACAAATCAGGAAGCAGGAAATGTCAGATGATCATTTATACGCATTCATATTTTCTTTTGGTTAAAGGAAAGAAAAAGGTGAGGAAACTTGAGAATGGAGGTGCCCTCTTTAGAGCTTCGGATATTCCGAGTAAATAGCACCCTCATTGGAGGTATATGGCGATGCTGCATTTGAATGGACCTGCTCTGTCCAGCAGTCATAGTAGAAGCATCTTTCTCTGAAAAGCTTCAAGCATTTCAATCTTGGATTGACAGCTGTTTCATCACAGGTAGAAGGCTTGACGGAAACAGGCGCTCTGGATCACTGTCATCTGCGGAGCGCGTTTGTCCTCTTAACCTTTTCAACTACTCTTGCAAACGCATATTCATTTCGTCTACAACTTTTGTGGTGACTAGGTTTTGATGGCAAGAGTACTGAGAACCTCACAAGTGTCGACAGTATTCGTATCTTCTTCAAAAGATCCAATGCCAGTTGCCTCCTAACGGCACAGAGTGTAGAACTGTGAGGTGTGTTTGTTTTCGTTTCATTTTCATTTCAGCATTAACCTCCTTTCACAAAGAGCAATAGGCCTCCTGGTATATCAAGAGCTCGCTAAGTCTGCATGACACCCAAACACCTGTTGCCTCGCTATGACTGATGAAACAAAAGAAAAAAATCAAATGCACTAAAAAATACAAACTAATTTTTTGAGTCACACCAGGGTTCTTGTAGCAATCCCTTCCATGTCTGTGCCACGCTTTTGTTTTTGTAGACGTAATCAATTATAAGCATTCATGTTTTCTTTTGGTTAAAGGAAAGAAAAACGTTAGGTGTCTCAAAAAATTATTATTTACTTTTTAGTACATTTTGATAAAAGAGTGTTTCAAGATTCACATTCTATTCATTTTTACATTTTGGTTTTGACAGAAATTGTAACTGATTTATAATTTTATTTTTTAGCTGATAGGTAAGATGGGTGAAAGAAGAGTGAGGGCAATTAGGTAGCTAACCAAAGTTAAGTATTAGTAAGAGTAATGTAGTGTGGTTTATCCACAATTTCATTTGGGTAAGGATACAATTTTTCTACCTAATATTAACATGATACAATAATGATTTTACATTATCCTAACATAATGATTTGTACAGAGTACATATTTTGAATTTCATTTCTTGATAGTATAATCATAGTTTACAATCGTTTCAATTTTCTAATTTTAACCTTAATTTTAATTATCAAAATGATTTTGCATTATATCTACATATTAAATTCTACATATTACTTTTTCACAAGACATTTCTTAAAAGTATAATGGTTGAGGTTCATCGTGATGAATATATGAAGAAACTCTTCTCCATTATCTGTAGTTTGTGTTGTTTGGTTGGGTTCTCTCTTCTGCTTCCGATTCTTCTGCTAATTCTCTATTGTATTGAACTAGTTTTCTCCACATATTGGTTGCCAGTCTGCATAATCTTTGATTAATTGGTTCTACTTTGTTTTTTTTTTTTTTTTTTTGTTTTTTTTTTTTTTTTTTTTTTACTTTTGTTCAGATCGTCATCATCTTGATTGTTTCTCCACATGCAGGACCTTAATTAAATTCTTATTTTGGAAATCTTTTGTTATGCACTTATATTGGAAGTCGATGCTAAACACGTGGATATTGGTGGATATTCCATTATTAGTCTGATTAGGCTTTTGTAGAAATGGATTTTGATATTTATGTTCATATTCCTAAACCTTTATGACTGTAACTAACGAAATTAAACGACATATTCTGTCGAGCCAAAGAAGGTTTGAAAACACCGTAGAGTTATTAACTTCATCTACCGAGCCAAGGAAGAAATGAAGAATCCGAAAAGTTTCATACAAATCCTGAGATACTGGGAGAGGTCACTGTAGAGTCACTAGAAGTCACTGATGATCCTCTGATCATGTAAGGCTGTATTGTAACCGGGATTGAGTAACCATGCAAAATTTCAAGTCCATTAGATGAGTTACAAGCTTTGACTAAAATAGACATACACAGAAGTCAAGTTAAATAAAAGTATGTAAAAAAATCTTTAAAACACGCTTTTATTAAAATGCAATAAAAATGAAAAATAAATGTTTTGAAACAGGAATTTTCTTACAAATGTTGACCTATTTTGCCTTTCGGCAACACCATTCTGCTCAGGGTTATACCTAACATATCTCTGTCGTACAATTCCCTTACTCTTAAAAAAAGAACGCAAATCATTATTAATAAATTCGCCTTCAATATCAGGTCTGAAAACCATCAGTACTTTTCCTTTCTGAGTTTCACATTGAGTAACATATTCCATAATTCTGTCCTTGGTTTGTTTCTTATTCACTAAGAAATAAACGCTGACGAACTTAGAATAATCATCAACAATTGTGAGGACATACCTGGCTCCACCAAAACTCTCAGGAAGTGGTCTACATAGATCTGCATGTATGAGATCTAAGACCTCCGAAACTTTGGGTGAGATAGAACGTGGAGAACTTTGCCTTGATTGTTTACCTAAAATGCAAGCGGCACACATATCATCATTTACATTTGTAAATTTCACATCATCTGAATAAGAACACAAAAACTTCAATTTTATTTTACCAACATGCCCCAATCCTTGATGCCACAGATCATAATCCTGAACATTACTTATAAAAACTGACTTGGTGCCTGGTTTTCCATCAAGAAGATACAAACCATTCTCTCGGCTTCCAGCACCCAAAACTGAGCCATTGACAACACAAGCATCAGCATCAACAAACTGACAACCTTTCGATGAAAACAGAACATTAATATCACGATCAGTACATTGACTCACAGACAACAAAGTAGTACTCAAACCAGGAACATAAAGCACATCTGACATTTTATCAATTGAATTATTTGATGGCAACTTTATGACGCTGGACCAGCAACTCTTAATCGTCCATTATCACCAACAACATCCTGATTAAATTCACAGTCTTTGTAATTCACAAGAAATTTCTTGTCGGGCGACATATGCCCTACAGCACGAGAATCTATCACTATCTTATTATCAGTCAGTCGTGCAAACAAAGCACACTTTAAAGTTTTCTGTGGAGTAAACTTCTTAAAACACCATTCATCACTTTTCTTGTCATACTTCCTCTCACTAGCAGGCGCCTCACAGTCATTCGGTTTAGGACACTCCTTGATAGGATGCCCCTTTTCATGGCAGCGCCAACAACGCATATTAGACTAATCTTTCTGCCGCTTGTTATCATTACGCTTCGTGCCAGGAGACTTCTTGTTGGTAAAGAAAGCAGCACGATCACCAGACTCAGCACCAGTGACATCTCTACGTTGACTATCGTCCAGTAGTTTGGTGATGACAGTATCCAAAACCATATCCTTTTCCCCAGTCATGACCAAACTGTCATACTCACTAGGTAATCCTTGGAATATCATGGCTATCAGGTACTTGTCCTTAACTTCTTCTCCCTGACCCTTTCCATTTCTTGCCCCAGAGACGTAGTGATGTGCGCAATATAACCCTCCATATCACTGAAGTCCTGGATCTTGCTGGCTCATGGCTCGAACCAAATATACGTACCGCCAATGGTCTTTGGTTTCAAAGTTCTTCAGAGCTTCCCAATCTCATGCATCTTTAGCTGTTGCTGCACTGTTCACATACTGATAATTTTGAGGGTCTACCATGAGGCATATGTCGGCAAGAGCTTGTTCTTCGCGGCGCTCCTTCTCATGTGCCGACCACAATCCCTGTTCTTCTTAATAGTTAGTCATGGAGAAACACCAATTCTTGTAGCCTTCTCGCCCTTTCAACTCTTCGTGATTCCGCAAGCCGCATGGATTCCAGTAGTGCCTTCATCTCTTGTAGAAATCAGTATCCGTTCTTCTCAATTAGTTCCTGGGCCCATAACCTATGACAATTTGGGCTAATTGACCAATTAGATATCAGGTTTTTAAGGACTGAGGCGGGACGATGAAACAAACCATCTTCCTAAGGTGAGGCTTTTATTCAGGACTAACGGATACAAAAGGGGTTTGCAATGTGGACCCCGTAGACAAAAGAAGAACAAATGCCTGTCGCAGATTACAGCAATACCAGCTGTTGCAAACTCAGAACAGTTAAAGTTACATTTATAACGTCATTAAGAGTTTGAATCACAGCACAGGTATTGGGCGTCGAGTGGGCAGAACCTAAGATATGGGCACGGCAGTTCCTCTATGATTCTACGGCATTTGCAGTAGCCTATCTGACTCCATTCCTCCATGGGCGCCCCCACGTAGGGGCAAGGCGGGCTACTTGTCCCCTCTGAAATCCTGTGACCACAGGAGGTTGCAGTTCCTTTTCAAATGAACAGTGACTGACTAACTTAAAAAAAAATGTATCACATTTATTTAATACATCACTTAGTTTTCCTTCCATTATACAGCACATTCTTTCATTATAAGTAAATCAAAGATAGTCTTATTATATTGTATAAGATTTGTATGCAGTATATATATAACTGAATTAATCTTTCAAGGAATGTTTGATTTCAGTTGAACAGTACTATATGGAACTATTGAGAAAAGGTCAATGTAGGTAACTTTCTGTATTTTTATTGCATCTTACTTCACTTAAATTATTGGCATCGCAATTCCAATGTATATACACACACACATCATACACACACACACACACACACACACACACACACATATATATATATATATATAATTTGCGCCGATGCATTCCTTGCCTTCGTGCCTGATGAGGATGAATGGAGCTGCTGTTGCCTGGAAAATCATTCGTCAACGGTACAAACCCTCAAAGAGATGGTTTGTCTCCTTCACCTATTTGCAGACAAGATTGGCTGCTTATAATGCATTTCAAAGGTAATCGAAAGATATTGGAATGTCTACACTTTATCGTATGGATTTCTCTCGACATCTTCAAAGAATGACTGCTTTAATCACTGACAAATTACCAAAAAGCAATCCGAAAAGCCAATATAGCAAGCCTCAACAAACAGCTCAAGTTATCACAAAATAGGCAACGCGAAGCTTTGTCGAAGAAGAATTCATTCCAAATCTCTACACATTATCTTTCATTAATACGTCCAACGCGAGAAAAGACGCATTCATCAAGTAGATAGATAGATAAATATTTTTATTCACATACACACGCGAGCTTTTTGGAAGTTCACGCTTGTTAATGAATGACTATTATTTTATTAGGATACTGGATGCGCCAAAGATTATCATTCTTCATTATATCCTGTCAGCTCGAAAACAAATGCATCCCCTGTCGAACTAAAAGCTTATCTCCGGAAATCGCAGTCTGTTGGTAATTTTGAAAGAGGCGGATTCCCCCTTGTGTAATAAACAGGGCTCTCTCTATCTCTAGAACCTCAATTTTTCCGGCCGCATTTCACTTAAGCCGTTGCTACATTTGTGCTTCAATTAGGAATCAAGATGAATCGAATGGCTCATCTCTCTAGGTATTAATAGACAGTAATGGGATCACTGAATTCAGTGACATTCATGAGTTTGGTAGAGCCACAGCCAGGAAAGTCAACACTGGTTTTATGGTTTTATAGATTATGTAGCTCCCCTTCCATATCCGTAATCGCCGTAATCGGAGCCATTGAGTGAAACCCATATACATTTGTAGTAAAAAAAGCGGATGAATGTCCTTATGTAAGATTGAGAACTTTAATCCTACAAAAAACAAGAACAAACAATTGTTTATTCAGCATTTGCTTGTTTTAATGTTATGGGCTATAAATCCGTCTGAACAACAATTGTGTACTGAATTCAATGCTTGGGTCGATTATATATATATATATATATATATATATATATATATATATATATATATATATATATATATATATATATATATTTGTTTGTGTGTGTGTGTGAATACATATGTGTATATATATATATATACATATTATATGTGTGTGCGTTATATAATATCGACGAAGGAAGGAAGTACGTAGCTTGTTTATTGATGCCCAAGTTTGGCGACGCATCCGAAGTCGAATTTTCAAGGGCATAAAATATATTTTGCGAACATTAGTATCTAAGAATAATTTGTGATGATATGCTATGACAACAGCTCATAGTGAATAAAAAACACTTTAACTAAATATATTCATTGACAACATTAAAGATAAAAGGAGTTCACAAAACTGAAAATAACCTACCAATGTGAAGAAAGTGTAAGACAAACTTAAATACATACAGAGTGAGGAAACCAGTTGTCCAAGCTAGGCTATAAACAATTGTACAGAAGACGATTAGGTATTTAACGAAGGTACAATCTTTTTGAAGATTAAAGATTCTAAAATGCACCATATATAATTTAGGACGTTGGGACTCGCAATACATTTCAGAAAAACAGGAGACGAGGACAGAGTAGCTACTAGTCCTTGAGCCCAGCACCCAAATTTTGGATATTGGTACCACCTGGGGTGAATAATTCTCACTGTTATTTTTAACTTGCTCCATATCTCTGCTTTACATTTTGCTATGATAGCCTTTTCAAACTGGTAGCTTTATGGTGGTTATCATGTCTTAAACAAACATACCGCTCGTAACTAATGCTAAAATACGTTATTTATCATATTTTGCCCTGTCAACATTACAAACTCATAAATGACTCAAAGCACTCAGTATTGTCATAATACATTATAAACAATATGCAACCATCTTTCTAAGGTTAACACATTACCACTTTGCTAAGCAAGGCATCATATTTCATATTAAAAGAATTTGAATATGCCATACTTCATATTTCTCCTGCGTCTTCTTAGCAAAACCAGTACCACATAGCAGTCTATGCCTTGTTTTTTGTAAAGATATTTAACAAGACCATTAATAGTCAACATGTGATACTTAAAAAAAGCTATTTACTGATGGTGTTCACATGATCATACATTATTAAGAAATTATTCATCGTCATCATCATCTGAGTCTATCATGTCTACTTCTAGCTCATCCTCACTAGCTGTGTTGGTGCAGGTTTGTAGTTTGCACATGTGAGTGCACTTCAGTGAATTGCTCAGGCAGGTACATTCTGGTAGCTTGCATGAACGCAGACACTTACAGGAGAGCATGTGCAATACAACATCAGGTGCCGGAGCCCCACGCATCCACTGTATGTCCAGCGTCCCATCCTCATTTGTTGTCCAGCCAAAGCCATTAGGGGTTGGTACAAAGGGCTGGCTCTGTAGACATCTCCTCCAGATTGCAGCTTGGTAGTTGGCACTGAGAGCATGCATGAATAGACAGTCCTTACAAGGCGGGAGTTGACTGGATTCTAGCTCTCCACGTACTGGCACAGAATAGTGAAATCTCATCTTGTTCACTTCAGTGATATGGTTGGAACTCAGATAGATACGACAGGTGACCCTTTGAAGTTTCTGGAAGAGTTCTTCAGATACCTCCCATGAGCGACCTAGCTCAGTGAATGCTTCTTGTGCTGTCTTGTCAGACTTTATCTGTTTGAAGGCAAACATCTTTCCTCGACCTGCAAATGCACTAACAGTGTCACAGCCTGTAAAGGCATGCATACCTATCAAAGCCCCACAGACACTGGGTCCCAGTGAATGAGCCAACTTAGTTATATCAAGGAACCTTGTCCGGCTTTTTGTTCCACATTTCTGATACATGGGACATGGAATGTTATTGCTTACACTCAAGCACAAAATCAATACATCTGTGTCTTCAGCAGAAATGACAACAGCTTTGTATTCAGAGTTTGCTGCATGATGAGCATGGAGTAGCATACAAGTGTCAGCTTCTTCCTGTGATGATGTTAGGTCTGTGGACTCTTCACATTGGGCTGTAGTTAACTTGAAACAGTGTTGCTCACAGGTAACATACAGAACCTTATTCCCAAGTTTCTCTCTGTATCTTGGTCCCTTCCATTCATCAACCAGAAACTTGACTAGGTTAGTCTTGTTGGGTGAACTGCCGAAGCAATTTTTCTCCATTGCTGGATGTTGTGTCCCGGTGCCATGTTTCTTAACTGGATTGCAGTATCTGCACCCCTGTTAACTCTTTTCTGTGTCTTTAATGGATGGCTCTTTGTAAACATCAAAAATGACATCAATGCGCTGGCTTTGGGCACCTTCATGGAGAACCTGGCATAAGACCGATTCTGCCAGTTGGGAGAAGGTTTTGTCATTCCATTTACTTTTGGAGGAGACTCTGCCATCTATGATTGTTGCTGATGGCTTTGGGATAACCTCTGCAGGAGAGGCACTCTTCTCCACCTCTCTGGCTAGGGCTGCCTTGTTAGTCTTACGCAGAGATCCATCACCATTAGCCAGTGCCCATGGTAAGGGCCCAAGTGGATGAGCCAGTACATCACTCATTTGTAGTTTTCTGCTCTCTGCAACAAGAATCATCTGTCCAAACAATTTCCTATCAGCAATTAGTACTACATCTTTGGTACGGCCTTGATTGTTTGACTTCTTCCTCATATCAGAAAATGTTTTCAGTTTGTTGTTCTGGCATAGTTAATCTTGTCGTAGGCAAAACACCATGGAATCATCTTCTGGATGGCTGCAAGGTGAAGCATCCAGTCCCCTTCTCTGGAAAGCCCTAATGAGGCCCAACATGATCTCTGTCATATCTATGTAGGACATTCAAAATGCAGATAGACTGCTTTCATCTCTGAATGACTCAAGGAAGTCTTGGAACAACTTCAAGATGCGTGTGCATGATTCATTTTCAAGTACCTGTTGGAGGGATGGGTGACTGATGCTACCATGGAACTCATCTATGCACTTTAACGTTTCTTCTAGGTGGCATATGTCTTCTTTGTGAGTTTCTTCTATCCATGGAAGGAAGCTTTTCCAGGCAAGCCTCATAAGTGCTACATACACAAGCTTGTGCACTCTAACTGCTTGGTTGTACTTGTGGCCTTCCATCACTCTTGACACTGATCCTTCAGCTGTTACCCCTGATTCAACACACAGGTCCCTGAGCCCTGCATCCTGAAATCGCTTCCCTATTATGGAGAGGAGGTTGCAAATAGTATGGAATTCGCCCATCCTTGGAATGATCGCATTTTTGAATTTGTCTTGCTTCACAGTATCTCAACAACTTTTGCAAAAAGTGCTGGTCAAACACAGACAGAATCCTTGTCCCATGTGTAAATCCTGCATGATGTGGAGTGCTTGTTCTAGTACTTCATTTGCAATGGATAGTTCTGTTGCAGGAGCATTGATAGTTGGCAGATAGGCGATCGTATCCTGGATTACTGAAATATGACTGCGGATCTTGATGTTGAACCCAGTCCAGCTGCTGACAGTCTGATTTTCAGGATCTGATATTCGAGCCAATAGCCAGACAAGATTCTTGATCCTTGCATCAAAGACTTCTCTGGTTGTTTTAGCATCTATTGGCTTGATTTGTGGCGGCCCAACACGTTTCCCAGCTTGTAAGTTGGTAGCATTAGTGGAACAGGAGTAATGCTTCTTTCTGGATTTTGTGATTTCATGCAGGGATGTCTTTGGCATGGGCCCTGCCACTTTAGGCTGGATAGCAATGCCATTGACTCTGTGAGAAGTTCCTGCTCCACTGAGTGTCTCCTCAAGTCGATCAATATTGTCAATGGCTAGGGTAGTAAATACACCCAGGGAAGATATTTCTTGGCAAGGGGATGCCATCTTTAGAGAGTTCCATTTTTTGGACGCATAGTGCAGTGTCAATCTCCTCGGCTTGTGAATAGGAAACGCTGTGCCCGAGACGTTTAAGAGTTCTAATCAATTCTGTCCCTCCCTGTTAGAGACTTGACAACAAAGGGTAGAAGCACATGCTTGGGTGGTTTTGTCTGCCACAGGTGATAGAAAAGACCAAATCACTGCCATATGAGACAGCTAGACGCTGTACTCTCTCTGAGGGATTTGCACACTCAGGCCTCTCCTGTCAGCAGGGTATACATAAACCTAGTAACACACTCAGGGATGACAGCCTGCTCTGTATAAGGTGGCCATGTTTGATGGACAGCTAGGTTCTTTATTTGGTTCCTCAGTTCTATTGCTGCTTTGGTCAAAACATCTTCTGATATGACAGTCTTGGCCTCTAGCAGCTCCGTTTCATATCGTAGGCATGTCTAGCAAGATGTCTAGCACCAGACGTCTGGATAAAGTAGCAGTTTTCCTTTCTCATTGGAAGACAAAGTGGACTGATCCGCCGCTCACTTTCTATTTTATTTTCGACGAGCATGTTTCTTTGTTGAAGGTTTTATCTGAGTGATACCAAGAGAGTTCATGAATCTTTCAAGTCTGCTTGTAAGGTCTGTCATGGGCACTATATCAGGGTTATAGAAAAAGCTCATTTCTCATATACAAGAAAGATCTTCATATGCCCTTCTCTCGGCATCCTCATAGACTGCCTCCTGGTTGTGATCTGGCTTCTCACTTGGACTATTTTGAGGTCACTGTTTCGCCTTTTGTGTAGAGTTTGTAGCAGGATATGTGTAGTGCCCTTCAGCAGCAACGAGGTCTCTGCTCGTTTAAGGCAAGGATTCTTTGGTCATGTTTTTTTGGTTGCTGCACTACTACGGATAGTCTCATCTGCTCTCAACTCAACACACTGAACAAGATTCCTCCCTAGTTTTTTTGTCCTTTCAGGTACTTACTCGACTTGTTGCAAAAAAATGCATATCTTATCATAACTCTTGATGAACCTGGTGTATCTCTGCAGGATCTTCTGGAACAAAGCATTTCACTTTCTGCACTGGTGCTTTTGGAAATGATAGGTCAAGTGTCTTTTTCATGGTGAAAATGCTACGGCATTTTACGATGATACTGTATTTGGGGTACTTGTCCCTCTTTGAGGCCATTGGGTAATTCCAAAACCAAAACTGACATGTTGCCTTATCTCTGCAGCCCGGAACAAAACCGTCCAAGACTCCAGGTCTTTCAGAGACACCAGGGGCTCAGTCTCTCCAGCAGAACATTGAAGGATACAGTCTTTGTGCTGACGCTTTTGGCAAGGTTCTATCTTCATCACTACTTGTTGAATCCATCTTGTAGACTTTAGGACATCACATGAACTCTATGTACCTGCAAAAAAAAAACAATACACAGATTAAAATCAAGATTCTGAAAACAGGGACGTTTCTGATATCAAATGAAAGAAGTTATCTTATGTAATGTCTGCCACATTGCTGACCCTTTAGCATTGCATGCAAATTTTGAAATGTTTAGATATGAAAAGGAAGATTATATTAATCTTATCTAAATATTAGTCTTAATAAAAACTTAATTACATATTAAAATGATACTTACCCAGTAGGACATATCAAGAAATCGATCAACACGAGCTGAAAAAATTCTAACATCTACTTGTGAAAGCTGAATGTAACATAACGCCTCGGGAGCATAAAGATTAAAAACAAAAAAAAAACAATATTTGATAATACGTCCTGTTCATAAATGCATTTATTTTGTTTTAATGTTATTAACAATAGTAGAAAACACCTCCCTGTGCATCTATGAATGATAATGATAATGGATATGGAGTATATATCATTTCTAGCAACATATGCAATAACGCAATTAGGTAAAAAATTGAATTATTAAAAAAAAGTACTAAGCTACCAATATGAAGAGGCTATCATGCTCTATAAACATTTGGTACCACTCAGAATTATTCACCTCAGGTGGTACCGATATCACATTTGGCTCATGGACTATACGCACAAAAGTGGTGAAATGACAGTAGACGGAGAAAGGATTAGTGAGGTTATAGCTTTACAATTTTTTAGAAACAATGGTATCCTCTGCTGTTTCGCTTGAGTCAGAATTTAGCGACACTAAAAAAGACCCACCAAACAATGCGCAGGTTACTTAAGATTTTAAATCGTAAAAATTGAATGTGTATACAACACTCAGAGTAACCATAGTCATCTTCAAGTAGAACGCTCAGAGTCAGTTAGTAAGGTAACGTGTCAGTTGGAACTCCCCGCGGGCTACAGAGGAGTTGGGAAAGCCAGCCTTACACGGACAAGAACTATGCGAAGGGAAGCTGAAGATGAATAGAGATTTGTGCAAGATAAACACAGGAAAGACACGAGTGATGAATCTTCACAATGGCTCATTCGTCGCGTGGGGTGGAGTTGCGTCCCATGATGATGGTGAGGTTGAGATGATATTTATGAAACCATTGAATGCATTACCACGGGAAGTCAAATTTGATGAAGAGAAAAAACAGACTGCAACATCTTTTACCATTGGTGATTAAAGGCAGACAAGCAAATGCCCTTAAGTGAAGGCAAGAGATTATGTTATACGTATTCTGTTTTCTTCTTAGTCATAGTACATATATATATATATATAGGTAGAATCAAAACCCTCGAAAAAGGCCCACCGCAGCATTTCAAATGTGTTCGCCACATTTACCAGACATCACTTCTCATCTTCAGTTTTGTAAAATGTTACATTATATGCAATTTAAAACAGTCTGAGTAAAAGTAATACTTATGAAAGATGCAATTATAAAAACATTAAAACACCCTCTTTTCGTCGATGAGGCCATACTTATTTTTCATTATTATGTAGTCCGTAAGTTCAGCTTGCAATAAATTCTAGTTGATATTTATTATAGGCTATATGGCGCTAGGGGAGTGGTTTCTTCTTTGCAGTATTCCAAAGGATGCCTTTTCTTTTTATCTTTCGTGGTGTTTGTTGTATGTTATCTGATGGTAGCTATATTACTATTTCCTTGTCTTTTTCCTGTTTATCGTCCCCAGGATCGGGTTATGGAAATCTTCTAATCTCTTTTTGACCACTTGCTGGATCACATCATCTGCGTAGCCGTATTTGTGATTAGCTGTTGAACGCTGTTGATTTCCTCGTTTTCGACCTCC
>NC_061087.1:55640645-55663145 GCF_015104395.2 Macrobrachium nipponense
GGAGGTCGAAAACGAGGAAATCAACAGAGTTCAACACCTTATTACAAATACGGCTACGCAGATGATATGATCCAGCAAGTGATCAAAAAGAGATTTGAGGATTTCCATAACCCGATCCCTGGGGACGACAAACAGGAAAAAGACAAGGAAATAGTAATATGGCTACCATCAGATAACATACAACAAACACCACGAAGATAAAAAGAAAGGCATCCTTGGAATACTGCAAGAAGAAGACCTCTCCCCCTAGCGCCATATAGCCTTAATAATAAAATATCAACTAGAATTTATTGCAAGCTGAACCTTACGGCCTAGATAATAATGAAAAATAGCATGGCCTCATCGACGAAAAGAGGGTGATTTAATGTTTTTTTTTAGAATTGCAACCTTCATAAGTATTACTTTTACTAAGTCTGTTTTAAATTGCATATAATGTAACATTTTACAAAACTGAAGATGAGAAGTGATGTCTGGTAAATGTGGCGAACACATTTGAAATGCTGCGGTGGCCTTTTTCCGTTTGATTCTACCTACCTATATATAGTACTATGACTAAGAAGAAAACAGAATACGTATAACATAATCTCTTGCCTTCACTTAAGGGCATTTGCTTGTCTGCCTTTAATCACCAATGGTAAAAGATGTTGCAATCTGTTTTTTCTCTTCATCAAATTTGACTTCCCGTGGTAATGCATTCAATGGTTTCATAAATATCATCTCAACCTCACAACATCATGGGACGCAACTCCACCCCGCACGCGACGAATGAGCCATTGTAAGAAAGATTCATCATCGTGCTTTCCTGTGTTTATCTTGCACAAATCTTATTCATCTTCAGCTTCCCTTCGCATAGTTCTTGTCCGTGTAAGGCTGGCTTTCCCAACTCCTCTGTAGCCCACGGGAGTTCCAACTGACACGTTACTTACTAACTGACTCTGAGCGTTCTACTTGAAGATGACTATGGTTACTCTGAGTGTTGTATACACATTCAATTTTTACGATTTAAAATCTTAAGTAACCTGCGCATTGTTTGGTGGGTCTTTTTTAGTCTCGCTAAATTCTAACTCAAGCGAAACAGCAGAGGATACCATTGTTTCTAAAAAATTGTAAAGCTATAACCTCACTAATCCTTTCTCCGTCTACTGTCATTTCACCACTTTTGTGCGTAGCTACTCTGTCCTCGTCTCCTGTTTTTCTGAAATGTATTGCGAGTCCCAACGTCCTAAATATATGGTGCATTTTAGAATCTTTAATCTTCAAAAAGACTGTACCTTCGTTAAATACCAATCGTCTTCTGTACAATTGTTTATAGCCTAGCTTGGACAACTGGTTTTCCTCACTCTGTTTTTTATGTATTTAAGTTTGTCTTACACTTTCTTCACATTGGTAGGTTATTTTCAGTTTTGTGAACTCCTTTTATCTTTAATGTTGTCAATGAATATATTGTTTAGTTTAAAGTGTTTTTATTCACTATGAGCTGTTGTCATAGCATATCATCACAAATAGTTCTTAGATACTAATGTTCGCAAAATATATTTTATAGCCCTTGAAAATTCGACTTCGGATGCGTCGCCAAACTTGGGCATCAATAAACAAGCTACGTACTTCCTTCCTTCGTCGATATTATATAACAACAACACACATATAATATGATATATAATATAATATTATATATAAATAATAGATATTAGATATATTATTATATTATATATATATGTAGATACACACACATATGTATTCGCACACACACACACACAAATATATATATATATATATATATATATATATATATATATATATATATATATATATATATATATATATATATATATATATATATATATATATATATATATATATATATATAAATATATATATATATATATATTATATATATATATATATAATCGGCCCAAGCATTGAATTCAGTACACAATTGTTATTCAGACGGATTTATAGCCCATAACATTAAAACAAGCAAATGCTGAATATACAATTGTTTGTTCTTGTTTTTTGTAGGATTAAAGTTCTCAATCTTACACTAAGGTCATTCATCTGCTTTGTTACTACAAATGTATATGGGTTTCACTCAATGGCTCCGATTACGGCGATTACGGATATGGAAAGGGAGCTACATAATCTATAAAACCAGTGCTGACTTTCCTGGCTTTGCCTCTACCAAACTCATGAATGTCACTGAATTCAGGATCCCATTACTGTCCATACCTAGAGAGATGAGCCATTCGAGTCATCTTGATTCCTAATTGAAGCACAAATGTAGCAACGGCTTAAGTGAAATGCGGCCGGAAAAATTGAGGTTCTAGAGATAGAGAGAGCCCTGTTTATTACATAAGGGGGAATCCGCCTCTTTCAAGATTACCAACAGACTGCGATTTCCGGAGATAAGCTTGTTAGTTTGACAGGGGATGCATCTGTTTTCGAGCTGACAGGATATAATGAAGAATGATAATCTTTGGCGTATCCAGTATTCTAATAAAATAATAGTCATTCATTAACAAGCGTGAACTTCCAAAAAGCTCGCGTGTGTATGTGAATAAAAATATTTATCTATCTATCTACTTGATGAATGCGTCTTTTCTCGCGTTGGACGTATTAATGAAAGATAATGTGTAGAGATTTGGAATGAATCTCTTCGACAAAGCTTCGCGTTGCCTATTTGATACTTGACCTGTTTGTTGAGGCTTGCTATATTGGCTTTTCGGATTGCCTATTGGTAATTTGTCAGTGATTAAAGCAGTCATTCTTTGAAGATGTCGAGAGAAATCCATACGATAAAGTTTAGACAATCCAATATCTTTCGATTACCTTTGAAATGCATTATAAGCAGCCAATCTTGTCTGCAAATAGGTGAAGGAGACAAACCATCTCTTTGAGGTTTGTACCGTTGACGAATGATTTTCCAGGCAACAGCAGCTCCATTCATCCTCATCAGGCACGAAGGCAAGGAATGCATCGGCGCGCCGCATATTTTACCAGGTAGGGCAAATTATATAAATATATATGTATATATATATATATATACTATAATATATATATATATATATATATATATATATATATATATATCGAGCTACAATGTCCTTTAATATCTAATTCGCTCTACCTCGGAATTAATATATTTTCATATATGCTTAACCGAAGGGGAATTTTTTCTCGATAATAGATTTGCCTGGACCAGGGCGCGAACCTATGGATCCTTTCAAACCCAGGAACGTCAGTGAAGCTTAACCTACTACACCACCGCGAGAGGCTAAAAGTTCATGTCGCCTCTCACCCTCATATACCTTTCGCGCGCAGGTAATTAGTGGTTTGGAGACAACATCAACCCACCTCGACTCCGGTAGTGTTTGTAGTGCTTTTGACAGCACGTAGCCAATCTATAAGTCATATCACATTTCCGTGATTCATATACATATATCGAGCTACAATGTCCTTTAATATCTAATTCGCTCTACCTCGGAATTAATATATTTTTTCATATATGCTTAACCGAAGGGGAATTTTTTCTCGATAATAGATTTGCCTGGACCAGGGCGCGAACCTATGGATCCTTTCAAACCCAGGAATGTCAGTGAAGCTTTACCTACTACACCACCGCGAGAGGCTAAAAGTTCATGTCGCCTCTCACCCTCATATACCTTTTCGCGCGCAGGTAATTAGTGGTTTGGAGACAACATCAACCCACCTCGACTCCGGTAATGTTTGTAGTGCTTTTGACAGCACGTAGCCAATCTATAAGTCATATCACATTTCCGTGATTCATATAGTACATATATCGAGCTACAATGTCCTTTAATATCTAATTCGCTCTACCTCGGAATTAATATATTTTCATATATGCTTAACCGAAGGGGAATTTTTTCTCGATAATAGATTTGCCTGGACCAGGGCGCGAACCTATGGATCCTTTCAAACCCAGGAACGTCAGTGAAGCTTTACCTACTACACCACCGCGAGAGGCTAAAAGTTCATGTCGCCTCTCACCCTCATATACCTTTCGCGCGCAGGTAATTAGTGGTTTGGAGACAACATCAACCCACCTCGACTCCGGTAGTGTTTGTAGTGCTTTTGACAGCACGTAGCCAATCTATAAGTCATATCACATTTCCGTGATTCATATACATATATCGAGCTACAATGTCCTTTAATATCTAATTCGCTCTACCTCGGAATTAATATATTTTCATATATGCTTAACCGAAGGGGAATTTTTTCTCGATAATAGATTTGCCTGGACCAGGGCGCGAACCTATGGATCCTTTCAAACCCAGGAACGTCAGTGAAGCTTTACTACTAACACCACCGCGAGAGGCTAAAAGTTCATGTCGCCTCTCACCCTCATATACCTTTCGCGCGCAGGTAATTAGTGGTTTGGAGACAACATCAACCCACCTCGACTCCGGTAGTGTTTGTAGTGCTTTTGACAGCACGTAGCCAATCTATAAGTCATATCACATTTCCGTGATTCATATATTAAAGGACATTGTAGCTCGATATATGTATATGAATCACGGAAATGTGATATGACTTATAGATTGGCTACGTGCTGTCAAAAGCACTACAAACACTACCGGATGTCGAGGTGGGTTGATGTTGTCTCCAAACCACCAATTACCTGCGCGCGAAAAGGTATATGAGGGTGAGAGGCGACATGAACTTTTAGCCTCTCGCGGGTGGTGTAGTAGGTAAAGCTTCACTGACGTTCCTGGGTTTGAAAGGATCCATAGGTTCGCGCCCTGGTCCAGGCAAATCTATTATCGAGAAAAAATTCCCCTTCGGTTAAGCAATATATGAAAATATATTAATTCCGAGGTTAGAGCGAATTAGCTATTAAAGGGACAGTGTAGCTTCGATATATGTATGTATGAATCACGGAAATGTGATAGAACTTTAATTAGATTGGCTACGTGCTGTCAAAGCACTACAAACATACCGGAGTCGAGGTGGGTTGATGTTGTCTCCAAACCACTAATTACCTGCGCGCGAAAGGTATATGAGGGTGTGAGAGGCGACATGAACTTTTAGCTCTCGCGGTGTGTAGTAGGTAAAGCTTCACTGATGTTCCTGGGTTTGAAAGGATCCATAGGTTCGCGCCCTGGTCCAGGCAAATCTCATTATCCGGAGAAAAAAAAGATTCCCCTTCGGTTGAAGCATATATTGAAAAAGAATATATTGAATTCCGAGGTAGAGCGAATTAGATATTAAAGGAACATTTGTAGCTCGATATATGTATGATGAATCACCGGAAAATGTGTATTGACTTATAGAATTTGGCTTACGTGCTGTCAAAAGCACTACAAACACTACCGGAGTCGAGGTGGGTTGATGTTGTCTCCAAAACCACTAATTACCTGCGCGCGGAAAGGTATATGAGGGTGAGAGGCGAACATGAACTTTTAGCCTCTCGCGGTGGTGTAGTAGGTAAAGCTTCACTGACGTTCCTGGGTTTGAAAGGATCCATAGGTTAGCGCGGCCCTGGTCCAGGCAAATCTATTATCGAGAAAAAAATTCCCCTTCGGTTAAGCATATATGAAAATATATTAATTCCGAGGTAGAGCGAATTAGATATTAAAGGACATTGTAGCTCGATATATGTATATGAATCACGGAAATGTGATATGACTTATATATATATATATGTGTGTGTGTGTGTGTGTGTGTGTACATTGGAATTGCGATGCCAATAATTTAAGTGAAGTAAGATGCAATAAAAATACAGAAAGTTACCTACATTGACCTTTTCTCAATAGTTCCATATAGTACTGTTCAACTGAAATCAAACATTCCTTGAAAGATTAATTCAGTTACATATATACTGCATACAAATCTTATACAATATAATAAGACTATCTTTGATTTACTTATAATGAAAGAATGTGCTGTATAATGGAAGGAAAACTAAGTGATGTATTAAATAAATGTGATACATTTTTTTTAAGTTAGTCAGTCACTGTTCATTTGAAAAGGAACTGCAACCTCCTGTGGTCACAGGATTTCAGAGGGGACAAGTAGCCCGCCTTGCCCCTACGTGGGGGCGCCCATGGAGGAATGGAGTCAGATAGGCTACTGCAAATGCCGTAGAATCATAGAGGAACTGCGGTGCCCATATCTTAGGTTCTGCCCACTCGACGTCCACTACCTGTGCTGTGATTCTAAACTCTTAATGACGTTATAAATGTAACTTTAACTATTCTGAGTTTGCAACAGTTGGTATTGCTGTAATCTGCGACAGGCATTTGTTCTTCTTTTGTCAACGGGGTCCACATTGCAAACCCCTTTTGTATCCGTTAGTCCTGAATAAAAGCCTCACCTTAGGAAGATGTGTTTCATCGTCCCGCCTCAGTCCTTAAAAACCTGATATCTAATTGGTCAATTAGCCCCAAATTGTCATAGGTTATGGGCCCAGGAACTAATTGAGAAGAACGGATACTGATTTCTACAAGAGATTGAAGGCACTACTGGAATCCATGCGGCTTCGGAATCACGAAGTTGAAAGGGCGAGAAGGCTACAAGAATTGGTGTTTCTCCATTACTAACTATTTAAGAAGACAGGGATTGTGGTCGGCACATGAGAAGGAGCGCCGCGAAGAACAAGCTCTTGCCGACATATGCCTCATGGTAGACCCTCAAAATGATCAGTATGTGAACAGTGCAGCAACAGCTAAAGATGCATGAGATTGGGAAGCTCTGAAGAACTTTGAAACCAAAGACCATTTGGCTCGAGCCATGAGCCAGGCAAGATTTCAGGACTTCAGTGATATGGAGGGTTATATTGCACACATCACGTCTCTGGGGCAAGAAATGGAAAGTCAGGGAGAAGAAGTTAAGGACAAGTACCTGATAGCCATGATATTCCAAGGATTGCCTAGTGAGTATGACAGTTTGGTCATGACTCTGTGTGCTGGGGAAAAGGATATGGTTTTGGATACTGTCATCACCAAACTACTGGACGATAGTCAACGTAGAGATGTCACTGGTGCTGAGTCTGGTGATCGTGCTGCTTTCTTTACCAACAAGAAGTCTCCTGGCACGAAGCGTAATGATAACAAGCGGCAGAAAGATTAGTCTAATATGCGTTGTTGGCGCTGCCATGAAAAGGGGCATCCTATCAAGGAGTGTCCTAAACCGAATGAGTGTGAGGCGCCTGCTAGTGAGAGGAAGTATGACAAGAAAAGTGATGAAGGTGTTAAGAAGTTTACTCCACAGAAAACTTTAAGTGTGCTTTGTCTGCACGACTGACTGATAATAAGATAGTGATAGATTCTCGTGCTGTATGGCATATGTCGCCCGACAAGAAATTTCTTGTGAATTACAAAGACTGTGAATTTAATCAGAATGTTGTTGTTGGTGATAATGGACGATGAAGAGTTGCTGGTACAGGCGACATAAAGTTGCCATCAAATAATTCAATTGATAAAATGTCAGATGTTCTTTATGTTCCTGGTTTGAGTACTACTTTGTTCTGTGAGTCAATGTACTGATCGTGATATTAATGTTCTGTTTTCATCGAAAGGTTGTCAGTTTGTTGATGCTGATGCTTGTGTTGTCAATGGCTCAGTTTTGAGTGCTGGAAGCCGAGAGAATGGTTTGTAACTTCTTGATGGAAAACCAGGCACCAAGTCAGTTTTTATAAGTAATGTTCAGGATTATGATCTGTGGCATCAAGGATTAGGGCATGTTGGTAAAATAAAATTGAAGTTTTTGTGTTCTTATTCAGATGATGTGAAATTTACAAATGTAAATGATGATATGTGTGCCGCTTGCATTTTAGGTAAACAATCAAGGCAAAGTTCTCCACGTTCTATCTCACCCAAAGTTTCGGAGGTCTTAGATCTCATACATGCAGATCTATGTAGACCACTTCCTGAGAGTTTTGGTGGAGCCAGGTATGTCCTCACAATTGTTGATGATTATTTTTAGTTCGTCAGTGTTTATTTCTTAGTGAATAAGAAACAAACTAAGGACAGAATTATGGAATATGTTACTCAATGTGAAACTCAGAAAGGAAAAGTACTGATGGTTTTCAGACCTGATATTGAAGGTGAATTTATTAATAATGATTTGCGTTCTTTTTTTAAGAGTAAGGGAATTGTGCGACAGAGATATGTTAGGTATAACCCTGAGCAGAATGGTGTTGCCGAAAGGCAAAATAGGTTAACATTTGTAAGAAAATTCCTGTTTCAAAACATTTATTTTTCATTTTTATTGCATTTTAATGAAAGCATCTTTTAAGATTTGTTTACATACTTTTATTTAACTTGACTTCTGTGTATGTCTGTTTGAGTCAAAGTTTGTAACTCATCTAATGGACTTGAAATTTTGCATGGTTACTCAATCCCGATTACAATACAGCCTTACATGATTAGAGAGTCAGCAGTGACTTCTAGTGACTCTACAGTGACCTCTCCCAGTATCTCAGGATTTGTATGAAACTCTTCGGATTCTTCATTTCTTCTTTGGCTCGGTAGATGGAGTTAATAACTCTACGGAGTTTTCAAACCTTCTTTGGCTCAACAGAACATGTTCAATTTCGTTAGTTACAATCATAAAGGTTTAGGAATATGAACACAAATATCAAAATCCATTTCTACAAAAGCCTAATCAGACTAATAATGGAATATCCACCAATACCCACGTGTTTAGCATCGACTTCCAATATAAGTGCATTACAAAAGTTCCAAAATAAGATAATAAGGTCTGCCGTGAGAAACAATCAAGATGATGACGATCTGTGCAAATGCAAAAAGAAAAAAAAAGAAAAAAAAAAACAAAGTAGAACCAATTAATCAAAGATTATGCAGACTGGCAACCAATATGTGGAGAAAACTAGTTCAATACAATAGAGAATTAGCAGAAGAATCGGAAGCAGAAGAGAGAACCCACCCAAACAACACAAACTAAAGATAATGGAAAAGAGTTTCTTCATATATTCATCACGATGAACCTCAACCATTATACTTTTAAGAAATGTCTTGTGAAAAAGTAATATGTAGAATTTAATATGTAGATATAATGCAAAATCATTTTGATAATTAAAATTAAGGTTAAAATTAGAAAATTGAAACGATTGTAAACTATGATTATACTATCAAGAAATGAAATTCAAAATATGTACTCTGTACAAATCATTATGTTAGGATAATGTAAAATCATTATTGTATCATGTTAATATTAGGTAGAAAAATTGTATCCTTACCCAAATGAAATTGTGGATAAACCACACTACATTACTCTTACTAATACTTAACTTTGGTTAGCTACCTAATTGCCCTCACTCTTCTTTCACCCATCTTACCTATCAGCTAAAAAATAAAATTATAAATCAGTTACAATTTCTGTCAAAACCAAAATGTAAAAATGAATAGAATGTGAATCTTGAAACACTCTTTTATCAAAATGTACTAAAAAGTAAATAATAATTTTTTGAGACACCTAACGTTTTTCTTTCCTTTAACCAAAAGAAAACATGAATGCTTATAATTGATTACGTCTACAAAAACAAAAGCGTGGCACAGACATGGAAGGGATTGCTACAAGAACCCTGGTGTGACTCAAAAAATTAGTTTGTATTTTTTAGTGCATTTGATTTTTTTCTTTTGTTTCATCAGTCATAGCGAGGCAACAGGTGTTTGGGTGTCATGCAGACTTAGCGAGCTCTTGATATACCAGGAGGCCTATTGCTCTTTGTGAAAGGAGGTTAATGCTGAAATGAAAATGAAACGAAACAAAACACACCTCACAGTTCTACAACTCTGTGCCGTTAGGAGGCAAACTGGCATTGGATCTTTTGAAGAAGATACGAATACTGTCGACACTTGTGGAGGTTTCTCAGTAAACTTTCCTTGCCTCAAAAACCTAGTCACCAACAAAAAAGTTGTAGACGAAATGAATATGCGTTTGCAAGAGTAGTTGAAAAGGTTAAGAGGACAAACGCGCTCCGCAGATGACAGTGATCCAGAGCGCCTGTTTCCGTCAAGCCTTCTACCTGTGATGAAACAGCTGTCAATCAAGATTGAAATGCTTGAAGCTTTTCAGAGAAAGATGCTTCAACTATGACTGCTGGACAGAGCAGGTCCATTCAAATGCAGCATCGCCATATACCTCCAATGAGGGTGCTATTTACTCGGAATATCCGAAGCTCTAAAGAGGGGCACCTCCTATTCTCAAGTTTCCTCTTTTTCTTTCCTTTAACCAAAAGAAAATATGAATGCGTATAAATGATCATCTGACATTTCCTGCTCCGATTTGTATTCTTAAAAAACATTCCAGTCGGAATAAAGAAATCTGCGTTCATTTATTTCTTCTTCGCACTGACTTACTCATAAGCATAAATGAAACGCTTCTTGACATTTTAATAACGTGCATTTTCCACCAGCTTTTCGAAAATGACCGTCTTCATCCTGAAGTAATGATGGAAATTTCCCATTTTCTGGAGTTCCCAAAATCCTGCCTTTTGATCTTGAATAAGTTCATGCGCCCAGATTCGAGTTCTTTTGCGTTTGCGGCTCCGAATCCGCGACAAAGCAGATAATTCAGTTCAGTAGAGGAGTATGCAGCAATACTAGACAAAATTCGACTTGGTCGGTGTAAACGTAGCCTTAGTACATCCAAGTTCTACATACTATTCTTTCTTTAGACTTTGAGAACACCAAGGTCTATCCTCGCTGTAGGTACATACTACTACGAGGTCTCAGTCGGTGAAGGCGATTTTGTCAGCTCCATCTCATTTTATAACGATAGCTTGGTCTCGCCGCTGTAAAGGTTTCATCGGGAGCGGATTTTTGTTAGCTTTTTGCTCCAAGGCGTTCTTCAGGATGACAACTTAGAGCCTCATTTTTTTCGATATTTCTTCTTTTGCTCAAATGGGTGACAAAAGTAACTACACAATCACAATGGCTTGTGGTACTTGGCATAAGAGTGGATGCTAGTTCCATGCAAGGAATTCATTAGAGAAGAGTAAATATATGCCTATTCTGCGCAAAAAAAGGACTATATTTCAACTTAATTTTTTCGTGGCCTCAGTTACCATGATGGTTCAGTACAGGTTCAGGTTAATAGAAATTTGTTTAGGAGACCTTGAAAGTTCTAACGAGGTTATCTCGAAAAATTTGTTTAACACTGCAAATCAGCAGACTTTGAGGAACAAAAAGAGCATGGCATGCTCAAGTTATCAGGAAGGCACTAAGTCACTGAAATTGGACAGACCGCTCTGTCTTCCCTATCCGAAAAAACTTTCGGAAATTCTTAGCCGATCGAATGCTATCTAACCTTCAGAACAAAATCAAGAGCAACAATTGTGTTGAGATTTATGTTGGGATGCTCCTTATCTCAAATATGGCTTAGTGAGTCCAAAGATTTCCGCACAAACAAGAGGTTCAGCGCCTCAGTGGCGTGGTTGGTTTGGTGTTTGCTTTTCACCTCGGTGGTCGCGGGTTCGATTCTCGGCCATTCCATTGAGGAGTGAGAGATGTGTATTTCTGGTGATAGAAGTTCACTCTCGACGTGGTTCGGAAGTCACGTAAAGCCGTTGGTCCCGTTGCTGAATAACCACTGGTTCCATGCAACGTAAAAACACCATACAAACAAAATACAAACAAAACAAACAAGAGGTTCGGGCCTGACGTCGACTCGTTTCTTTTCAGGAGCAACTGCCCATACAAAATGATGATCCTGGAACCAGGTATCAACAAAGAAATCAAAACATGAATCTGTTTGATTGCAGAGAGCACTAGAAGGTGCGCACTCAAGACGAGAACATCTGAGGGTCTATTCAAAAGCTAGTCATCCGACTTGGTCGACTGACTTCAGACAGTTACTCTCCTTGATCATTGCGCACAACAGGAGCGTGGGTGTGTCAGCGTCCTTTTCCCTCCCTTCCTCACCAGATCTGCAAACAAACCGACGCGTATCATCCCCTAAGTCTTTAGCCTCCACCAGTAAACAATAAGTAACTTTCCTCACGATTTTGTTTTAAAGAATTTCTCTTGTGCTCGATTTGTTTGTGGATAGTGGTTAACGTGCTCGCCTACCGATTCGATAGTTCGAAGTTCGATTCCCTTCTCTGCCATCGTGCAATCAGAGGAATTTATTTCTGGTTATTAGAAATATATTTCTCTTCTCGATATAATGTGGTTTGGCTCCCACAATAAGCTGTAGGTCCCATTACTAGGTAACCAGTTGGTTTATAGCCATGTAAAAATATCTAATCCTTCGGGCCAGCCATAGGAGAGCTGTTAATCAGCTCAGTGGTCTGGTTAGACTAAGATTCACTCACTCTCTCCCGGTGGATAGTGATTGATGTTGCTATTTCCAGTTGTTTTGTTTGTTCCTTCCATCATACAGGTAAACTATTCCATTTGTCGATGTATTCTGTACTATGTTATAATTGGCTGAAAGCACCTGTAATTTATGACAAAATGGTAGCTTGTGGTTTGTGCTCCAACATATAGGCAGTAGACATATAATGTCTGCTCGACTGCCTTGGTGATGAATGAGCAGAATGAAAGAGCTTGGTATGCTGTTCATACAGGGTTTGTGATGGGAAGAGAAACGAACAAAAATCATGAAAGAATATAATTGAGTTTGAACCACCAAAAACTGAAAGTGATTGTTAGTAAAAGGAAGGCTAAGAGGGTCAAATGAAGCCAAGAAGATGGAACGATAAATGATATTATAAATAGTAAAAGAATAGGATGGGTTGAGATATACTTGTACATGAGAGAAAAGTAACAGGTTATGGTATGGTGAGAGAAAAGCTGAATCACAGAATAAATGAGGGACGTAAGATATCAAGATCTCTGGGAAAGGTTTAACTTACTTTCATGAAAGCAGAAGCGAGATGAAAGAGAGATTAATGTATTTACAAAAAGATGGTTTTTTCACATGGAAATTTGCCGATTCGGTAGAATTAAAAGTTTGTGCAATGTAAAGCTAATAGTACCCAAGAAGCATAAAACAGGCTATTGGAGACAGAAGTGAGTGACAGTGTGACCATGGTAGTGCAGCAGATAAGTAGAAAAATACTTTAATTTGTAATACAAGCATGAAATTTGGTATAGGTGCTCATTCTAACCCCCTCTTTTGAAAAATCTGGGTGTCCATGCAAAATTTCGTTATGGCCGCCCCTTTTCAAGCTGTTTCGATTTCTGACACTGAATAAATCATTGTTGAAATAAATACATCAATCATTATTCAGTTAATGTCTTCCTTGGTAGTAGACTTAATTGAAGATATCACCAGAGCTCTTAGTACTATATTTACCATTGTGATGAAGTTGGCATACAAAATGGCTGCCATGAGACATTTTGCTTGATAACTGCAACTAAGAAAGTTAGACATGAAATTTATATTTATGCCTACATTTATGAGCCCAGAGAGTATGTTTCTAGGATTTCTGTTGGGCTATATCAATATTGCATCTTGGTGACAGTGGTATCTCGCAGTTGGGCTGTTACCTCCAGCACCCTGTCATAGGAAATGCTCATACCATACTCATGAAGCATTTCTACCGGGTTTCTCTTCCCTGGTTTTGGCATAAATAGCTATGCCCACGAACACTGGAAAAGGAGCTTCCCTGTCCTGTGAGTGTCGATGTAGTACACTTGCCTCTTCTCCTTCCTTTTGTTTTGAGAAGCTGTTGTACTGCAAGAGTTGAGCAATACTCAGGTGTGACTTTGATGAGCCAAACCTTAGCTGTGACTTTATGTCTGCTCCATGTTCGACCATACTAGTGAACTGGAGCAGACTTTGATGTATGGCATCATTGATGCATCCTTCAGCAAAGGTGCTGCCAAACCAGGACTAGTGATCCAGAATGTGCTTCCTCAGTATCTTTACTGCTTTAGCAATTACAAGTGTATCTCAACAGTCAGATGTCTGAGATAGGGCTAAAGCTACAGCTTTCTGCACAGCAAGTAGCACACTTCTTCCTTTCTTATATGCTTCTAATTCATGGAGACCTGCTAAATATTTGTCCTTTAATCTTGTTTTATTTACAGTGGGTGAGGCAATGCCCAATTGTTCCAGGCACAGATAGTATAATTGGAATATGTCTGCAAGAGGAAATATGGCATGACCATCCAAAATCAACCTGCTTTCAATGATGGAACCTCTCCCTATTGTAAAGGTCAGTGAGACATACTAGATGGTATTTCAGCTCTTGTGCAATAGCATTACCTGCACCTAGTTTTGTCAATAATATGCCATCATTAAGTGTGTGAGCGTACTCATGTAGTCTCCTGTTGAGTTTCATGGTCATTACTTGTCGAGTATCTGATACAGGTGCCATATTTTCACAAAAAATTCATGCTTCATTGTCTTGACTCATTCGAAGCTGTTTAGCATGCTTTTCCTGTGGTTCACTACCTTCACCTGTAGATCTTTGCTGTCTTGCATGATCAAAAGTTTTGCATTATTACACATGACCCTACAGCTCTTGTGGTATTTTGCCATGTTTTTTTTGCAGCGTTTCCTCTATTCCACTGCCTTCATCCAGCCTTGCTGGGTCAATGCTAAGTAGCCTTTCACCAATCTCCTGGAACAATTGTACATTTGTTGAAATCATTATGTACCCATCATGTTCAGGATTATGATGTGCAGAGGCCAAGTATGAAGTAAGAACTTCAATTTTCTTGTCTTCCTGGGAAAGACAACATTTGCACTAGTCAGTCTTTCTTTTGCTTGTGATTGAATATACACTTGCCATTATGAGCTTTTGATTAGGACCAAAGGGCTATCCTTTTGCCACCTTAATCTGATTTGCACATTAATGTATGGGATACAACTAGGTTTGGTCACCCTACACCTAGCTCGATCATTCATCCAGTGCCATTTAAGCCCCATGTGATGGTTCACCATACAGTTAAGTACTTGAACAAGCCATGTAGAGGCCCATTTACCCTTGGCTCGGCTCTCCCACACAGGCACCACCTGTCAATTCAGGCATGGCCGTCTAACTAGATCTTCCAATTATATATATACTTTCTACCAGCTAATTGATAATAAAGGTGCCGTCAAACTTTTACTGGTGGTCCAGAATATGTTTCCTCAGTATCTTTACTGCTTTAGCAATCTCAACTGTATATCAGTAGTAAGATGTCTGAGATAGGGCTAAAGCTACAGCTTTCTGCACAGCAAGTAGCACACTTCTTCCTTTCTTGTGTGCTTCTAATTCATGGATGTCTGCTAAATATTTGTCCTTTAATCTTGTTTTATTTACAGTGGGTGAGGCAATGCCCAATTGTTCCAGGCGCAGCTAGTATAATTGGAATATGTCTGCAAGAGGAAGCACAGCATGACCATCCAAGCTCAAGCTGCTTTCAATGATATAATTAACCAGCTCTAATAGAACCAGTAGATATTACATCTAGTTCTTCACTGTGGCATTGTTCTTTCTCAAGATTTCTAAGATGGAACCTCTCCCTATTGAAAAGGCCAGTGAGACATACTAGATGGTATTTCAGCTCTTGTGCAGTCGCATTACCTGCACTTAGTTTTGCCAATAATATACCATCATTAAGTGTGTGAGTGCACTCATGCAGTCTCCTGTTGATTTTCATAGTCATCACTTGTCGAATATCTGATACAAGTGCCATATTTTCACAAAAAATGCATGCTTCATTGTCTTGACTCATTCGAAGCAATTTAGCATGCTTTTCCTATGGTTCACTACCTTCACCTGTAGATCTTTGCTGTCTTGCATGATCAAGTTTTGCATTATTACACATGACCCTACAGCTCTTGTGGTATTTTGCCATGTTTTTTCGTAGAGTTTCCTCTATTCCACTACCTTCATCCAGCCTTTCTGGGTTCAAAGTAAAGCAGCATTTCACCAATCTCCTGGAACATCAGTACATTCGTTGAAATCATTACACACCCATCATGTTCAGGATTATGATGTACAGAGGCTAAGCGTGAAGTAAGAACATTTTTCTTGTCTTCATGGCAAAGACATTTGTTCCAGTCGGTCTTCCTTTTGCCTGTGACTGAATAAACATTTGCCATAATGAGCTCTTGACTAAGGCCGAGGGGTTATTCTTAGCTCAGCTCTCTCACACAGGCACCTCTTGTCGATTTAGGCGAGGCTTTCCAACTAGATCTACCAATTTATATATATATAATATATATATATATATCTATATATATATATATTATATATATATATATATATATAATATTAATATAAGTCATATCACATTACCGTGATTCATATACATATATCGAGCTACAATGTCCTTTAATATCTAAAGGACATTGTAGCGCGATATATGTATATGAATCACGGTAATGGTGATATGACTTATGAAAATAAATGCTACGTGTTGTCAAAAGCGCTACTTAACTACGGAGTCGAGGCGGGTTGATGTTGTCTCCAAACCAACAAATACTTCAGCGCGAGAAAGTATTTGAGGTGAGAGACGGCATTAACCTTTAAGCCTCTCGCGGTGGTTTGAGTGGTATAGCTTCCACTGACGTTCCTGGATTTATAATGTACCTGCGTTCGCGCCCAAGTACAGGTAAATCTATTATCGAGAAAAAAAATTCCCCTTTGGTTAAGCATATATGAAAATATATTAATTCCGAGTAGAGCGAATTAGATATTAAAGGACATTGTAGCTCGATATATATATATATATATATATATATATATATATATATATATATATATATACTTTCTACCAGCTAATTGATATGGGGCTATTAGACAACATTTGGGACACTTAACTACGCTAAAGCATAGCTAGGTAAAGAGTAAGTAAAGCAAGATTAGCTGACACAGAACCCCATGCTGAGTTACACAGCATTGAAATTACTAATGTGCTGTAATGTGTACTGACATTCACTCTTTTAAACTAAAACTAAAGATGAAACCACGGCCTAAATTATATATAGACTTCCAAACTATTATAATGAATAGGAAGACATTCCTCCATGCCTACTGAATCCTGAGATGCAGTTATTTAAGATTTTTTGGTCGCCATATTGGATGCCATTTTTCTATGCATATGCTATGTGAAATCTGTGACAGAAATAGGTTTTACTTTTGCTTGGTGACTCTGCCTAAATTGTGCCTAACCAAAACAAATGCATAAAAACATGACCAGAGTCACATGAGTCTCATGTTAAAATCTTGATTAGCAACATCTTGAAAAATGGCAGCCATTTTTGAATTTTTGATGGACACCCATTAATTTTCAATAAGTGGCCTATGGAGAAGATATGTACCAAATTTTAGTGCAAAAATGATTTCATTCCATGTTTGGTGGTCGACTATGGAGGCTTCTTGTTTCTTCACTACTGATAAGTTTTCAGTATATGTGGATGAGGCTACGGACGTCAAAAATTTCTGTGAAAAATATTCATCTTTAATTCAACAGCTGGCGGATGAAAGTGACACTCTTCTTGGATGCCAAATTACTAATTGAATTTGGTCATAACTTTTGAAACTATACAAAATATTGACGTCAATTTTGGGAAGCGTAATGTGAAAATGGAATAAGCATAGTGGTACCTCGAGATACGAAAGGCTCAACTTACGAAAAACTCGAGATACGAAAGCCGATACGAAAAATTTAACAGCTCTACATACGAAAAGTTTTCAAGATACGAAAGGTTTCTGTATAGTCCGAGATTCGCCCCGAACCACCGATAACAAGTTTTGAAACTCGCGCGCCACCAACTTAGTAGACTCGCCACCATCCTCCTGCCTCTCCCATTGGTTCCTGATGCTAGTCCGCCGGCCATTGAGATCCTTCTCTCCTATTGGCCAACGTCCCTCCCATCATGCATCTATGTACGTGGTGGCGTGCCTCGGCCACTTGGTACCAGCATTGTTATAGTACGCACGCGGTATTCGTTTCGGGATCGTCAATGTGTATTTTAAAAATTTCTCATATCTTTTCACAGAAAATGGAAGAGCACCTCTTGAGTGACGACATATATGATATGATTGACCAAAATCTCTCTCGTGGGATTAAGTGACCAAGATCTCTCACATGGGATAAGTGATCAAGGTCTCTCTCATGGGATAACTGGAAACTTTGCAAGGTTGGTAGAATCCCCACTCCCTGCTGAACAGAGGGTGTTGAACAATCATTTACAACATGCATACCAGTATAATCAAGGTACTTCAGTTTATGTTGAAGGTCAGCAGCTGAACATTCAGTACCCAAATCAGTTGCAGAGAGAGCATTCGGTTGAACAGGGTTTTGATGGACACCAGGGCCAACAGAGTCATAAGGTGCAACAATTAGTAGATAATTATCAAGACGGGCAGCCGTTAATGAACACTATGCGTTTATAGAAAAAAGACACCCCGAAAAGGCTCACACAGGTCGTGATGCTTGCACAGTTCGATGACGTTTGCCTGAGTCATTTCAGGAACATTGGTGAAAAAGTAGGACAAAACAGCAATCTTCCTTGGATCGTTATTTTTTAAAGAGGTCTTTAGCATCAGCAGCAGTAAGCAAAAAGGAAGAACCAAGTGATAAAAAACAGAAAGTTGAAAGTGGTGATGAAGTTGAAATTCTGTAAAAAAAAAAAAAAAAAAAAAAAAAAAAAAAAAAAAAAAAAAAAAAAAAAAAAACTAAAAGTAAAAAAAGAGTAAAAAAAAAGTTTAAAATAAAAAAAACAAAAAACAAAAAAACGGCAGAAATTAAGGATGTTCTAGCCGCTTTTCATAAAGTGCAATCGTTTGTCCTCCTCCTCCTCTGCCGCCACTTTCGGAGATAGCCTCACTCGAAAGGTTAGCTTCCACATTTTACGTACAGTATTTCTTGTATACCATGTACACTAATACACTTTATTTACAGGTTATTTTGCATTTTGTTATTAAATTAGGTATTGTATGGTCCAAATTGTTGTAGTATTTCATTGTTTATAGGTCAATTTAGCTTTATTATGAAATTTACTGGGGTGTTTTTGGAGGACTTGGAACGGATTAGCCATTTTACATGTAAAATGTGGTCCAAGATACGAAAACCTCATGATACGAAGGGCGCCTATGAACGGATTAATTTCGTATCTCAAGGTACTACTGTATATTTAGAGAAAAAAAGCAAATATGTCGGTGAATTTTCAGACCTCAGCTTTCTTCGCTTAGAGACAAGATAGGGCCTAGCGACAAGCCTTCCTCGAAGGCTGATGAAATGAAAGAACTGTTTGAACTGATGACCATGCAATGTAAGGACGGTGATCCGTATAGCCTGGGTGAAGCTTGCGGTTGCTATGTCATTTTTAAGGCGTGTCCGGATATGTGCATGTGTTTGTGCGTGTAATGGTGGATCCAACCGCCCGAGATCGGAGAGAAAAGGTGACACTCTCCTTTGATAGTGATAAGACAAAGGAAGGCTTTGGAGGTCTCAGGGTCAAGAAAACCCATAGTAAAAGGTATGGCACATTTAAAAGGACTTAGGAAAAGTTGCCTTTGAAAAGAGAGAAGTGTAGTGTGTATACATTTATTTAACATTTGATTATGTGTTGGGGAATATAATAGATATGTTTCTTTGTTTCAGATGGGTTCCAGGCATTATACAGGAGAATGGGATTCTCTAAAAGACTTGACTATTTAAATGTAGAAACTAATAATTTGTGAGTTTTGAGAGTGATTACTTAGTCTAATTCAGGAGAATAGAATGACAGTTTACAGTCTTTTTGTGGGTCAGACTTAGTTCTTAATATTACATCATTTAATCACTTTGTTCCATATCATGTTCAGCTAGTTTGGGAAATAAAAAATATATTTTTGCATTTATGAGAATTCATTAGCCTAGCTAATTTAACCAGTGCCAAATGGTCGAATATGCTCGGCAATATATATGAATATATATGTATCTATATATATATATATATATATATATATATATATATATATATATATATATATATATATATATATATATAAAAAAAATGCATATATAGTATATCATACATATATGTTATATACATAAATACATATATAGTATATACATACGTATATGTATGTGTATATACATATTATATATACATTTATTATTATTGTTATTTTTTTGTCTGTAACAATCATCCTATTCGACTGGATGGTTTTTATAGGAGTCCATCACTTTTCTCCCTATGTGTGATGTTTTTAGGATCACAGTCTTCTGCATGTGTCCTGGAGCTACTTCGGCATCTAGTTTTTCCAGGTTCCTTTTCAAGGACCTTGGCATCGTGTCTAGAGTTTCTATGATTATAGGTACAATTTCCACTGGCATATCCTATATCCTTCTTATTTCTATTTTCAGGTCTTGATACTTATCAATCTTTTCTCTCTCTTTCTCTTCTACTCTGGTGTCCCATAGTATTGTGACATAAATGAGTGATACTTCCTTCTTGATTTTGTCAATCAACGTCACGTCTGATCTATTGGCAGTATCACCCCATCAGTTCTGATATCATAGTCCCAGAGGATCTCTGTTTGATCGTTTTCTATCACTTCTTCAGGTTGGTGTTCGTACCACATATCACTGCAAGGTAGCTAGTGTTTCCTGCACCTACTCCAGGGAGGGCTTTTGCGACTGAATCGTGCCTCTTTTTGTACTGGTTCTGTGCAGGTGCTAGACATTCACTTGCTATGTGGTTTATGGTCTCGTTTTTCATATTACACTTCCTGCAAAGATCTATTGTTCTTTGGACACATCTGGTTCTTAGGGCTTCTTGGTCTTGTGCTGCAGTTAGCATTCCTTCTGTTTCCTTCTTGAGTTCTCCCCTCTGTATCCATTGCCATGTTTCATTGTTGGCTAGTTCTTTAATCTGTTTCATATAATGTCTGTGCGTTGGTTTGTTGTTCCATTCCTATGTTCTGTTTGTCATTCTCCTGTCTCTGTTTATTTCTGGGTTTTCGTCTACTTTTATCAGTCCTTCTTCCCATGCATTCCTTACCCACTCGTCTTCACTGGTTTTCAGATATTACCCCGGTGCTCTGCTATCGATGTTGACGCAGTCCTCTATGCTTAATAGCCCTCTCCCTCCTTCCTTTTGTGTTATGTATAGTCTGTCTGTATTTGCTCTTGGGTGTAGTACTTTGTGTATTGCCATGTGTTTCCTAGTTTTCTGGTCTATGCTGCAGAGTTCAGCTATTGTCCAGTCCACTACTCCTGCGCTGTGTATCTGATTACTAGTACTGTCCATGTGTTTATGGCTTTCATCATATTTGCGGCGTTGAGTTTTGACTTGAGCATCACCCTAAGTCTCTACATATATTTTTTCTGGTTGTGTCCTTCCTCTCTTGGTGTTTTATATCCTCTCCTTCTATTATTCCGAGGTATTTGTATACTGTCTCATCTATGTGTTTGATACTAGTCGTATCTGGTAGCTTCATCCCTTCAGTCCTTATTACTTTGCCTTTTTTATGTTGACCAAGGCACACTTTTCTATTCCAAACTCCATCCTAATGTCCCCAGACACAATTTTTGCCGTCTGGATTAGAGTATCTATTTCCTTGATGCTCTTACCATACAGCTTGATGCTGTCCATGAACATTAGATGGTTAATTCTGTTACCTCCTTTCTTAAGTTGGTAACCACCATTCATCTTCTGTAGTACTTTTGTCATGGGAATCATGGCAACTATGAAGATTAATGGGAACATTGAACCACCTTGAAAGATCCCTTTCTAGATAATAACCTCTCCTAGTCTTATCCCAGAGCTTGTAATTACTGTATTCCTGTTGCGAATTGTATTTTTGAGGAAGCTGATGGCGTTTTCCTCTGCCCCATATAGTTTCAAGCATTCTATTAGCCATGTGTGTGGCATCATGTCGAAGGCTTTCTTGTAGTCAATCTATGCCATGCTTAGGTTGGTTTTCCTTCTTTTACTATTCTTCATTACCATTTTGTCTAACAGGAGCTGGTTTTTTGTGCCCATACACTTCCTTATGCAGTCTTTCTGTTGGTGGGGGATGGTGTTTGTATCCTCTAGGTAGTTGTACAGCCTTTCACTGATGATACCTGTTAGTAACTTCCACATTACTGGTAGGCAGGTGATAGGCCTGTTACGTTAATTGCTATATTTCGCTTGTTCCTGTCTTTCTGTACTAAGGATGTTCTCCCTGTGGTCATCCATTTGGGAGCAAGGTGGTTTGTGATACAATGCTGGAGTTGTTCTGCTATTCGTGGGCGTAAGGTCTTGAAGTTTTTGAGACAGTATCCACGGACTTCGTCAGGACCTGGGCTTTCTTTTCAGTTGGGCATTTTCTTTAGTTGGTGTCTATGTCTGTTCGATTACTGGGGAAATATAAGTATGTTATGTTGTTCTGTCGTGATCTTGGTGAATTTTTGTTTTATTCTCCCATTATTATTATGATTATGATTATTATTATTATTATTATTATTATTATTATTATTATTATTATTATTATTATTATTATTATTATTATTATTATTATTCAGAGGATGAACCTATTCATATGAAGTACATAAATGTTTTCGGTAATTTTAATGTTAAGGGTTTAGTAACAAAAAATTT
>NC_061087.1:55668145-55669662 GCF_015104395.2 Macrobrachium nipponense
TGCGAGCAAATAAACCATCACTGTACTAACATAATTTTTTTCAGTCATGATAAATTTTTAGATGATGAAAAAATCTATGCAATGTAACACTATGAACGCAACATTGCTGTGATTACTCTGTCAACATTGAAAGAGCATGATCATAAAAAAAGGAGAGACCGAGATTGGGTAAGGCTAACTGCAACTGGGCCGGAGAACATAATGCAAACCAAACAATTCCAGGGTCGTAGGAGATTGCCTGAGAATCGACCACAGTCACAGAAGCAGGTTTTGTAAGATTTATTTGACCTTCGGTTAACTGCTGTTGGTGAACATTTCCAAAATAATGTTTCTTATACTGATGAGTTTGAGTAATCAAAAGATGTTTTCTAGACGAGGTTGCCATTTCCTGTAATAGTATTAGAAATAATGATATCATTATATATACACATGAGTGTGTGCCTGTGTGTTTGAGGTCAAGAAAAAAACATAAGATGCATATGATCTTGTAAGGAGAATACGGTATATATATATATATAAATCTTATATAATATATATATATATATATATATATATATATATATGTGTGTGTGTGTGTGTGTGTGTGTGTGTGTGTGTGTGTGTGTTTGAGCTCGAAAAAACAACAAGAAGTTACATGTGATTTTACTGTAAGAGGATACGACAGAAATAGCAGGAAGAAGTTCCAAGCTCGTTCACTTTTCATTCCCGCGATGTCGGGCGAAACAGCTTTAAGATGGATAAGAAAAGGGGTTAAAAAGAACAAACACACCAGATACCTACTATGAGATTCAGGGCCTCTGTAACACGGTTTTTTCGCAATAACTTTTTATCTATGCATTTCGTAAATATAACGCTTATTCAGAATACACATTATATCTACACATAAATTTTGACTGTATTCTGCATTACGTAGGTTGAATAAATTTGGTACTTATAATGTAAAAGTGACTTTATGAAGACGGGCCAACTTACTCAGAGAAAAAGGTTTCGAACGCACTCGTTACGTAACTTATGACAGCATTTCTTCCCTCTTTCTCGATGGATGATTGGCTATACGTAACGAAGGCTAGACCTCTGGCAACAATGACATAAAAATGTAAATACAAGAATCATTGACATTCCATCTCCATGAGATTCGCCCGGAACAATGACCTTGTAGTTTCACGCCACTCAATAAGATTTATAAGCCGGAAAATGTGTAAATTCTTCTACACGAGTATAAACGGCACTTTTAGTAGGTTTGAATACACATACACACACAGATTATATATAGATATATATATATATTTTTATATAATAATATATATATATATATGTATATATATATATATATATATATATATATTATACATATATATATAATAATATATATTAGATAGATATAGATAAGATATATATATATATATATATATATATATATATATATAATATATATACATTATCCATTGGAAAATGCTGTTGTTTGTTGTACGAATGCTATTCGAATAAACATTTCTTGACCGATTTTGATGAGATTG
>NC_061087.1:55670162-55696111 GCF_015104395.2 Macrobrachium nipponense
CAGGTGATCTACCGCCCCGCCGCTGGTGGTCGGAATAGGAATCATTCCCGTTTTCTAAGACAGATTTTCTCTTCCACCTGTCTCCTGAGGGGAGGTCGGGTGGGCCATACACCGTATATATCTGCCAGGTAAGTATGCATAAAACTTTATTGTATCATGACAATAACATTTTTATGCATTCAACTTAGCTGATTGGCACCTTTGGCGGAGGGTAAGAGACAGCTAATCTACTGAAATAGACAGGAAACAACATATGTTGTAGGTAATAAAATTAAAAACCTTGATTCCTACCTGTGTTAGCGAAAGACTTCATGGCTACTGCCTAGGAGCCCATATCGCTTCAAGAGCCTCAGCGAGGTAGTGACCTCATGCTAGAGTTCTTGATGGTCTGTTACAGGGGTCCTTACCCACTACCGCTTCAGAACCTTAGGATCTTTGTCAATGGGGTCCTATCCACTTACATGACAAAACACCTTGCCTATTGGCATGATCATAGAGCACGACACTAATCCCGATCACCTGATCCTCATTGGGGTTAGTACTAAGATTGAAAGGAGTCATCCCCGAACATCCTTTCAAGCAACCCACAACTCAACAACAATATTAAAACTAATTATTAAAAATATTAAAAACAAAGTTAAGGATCAGCGTCTGCTCCATTTCCCATTTCCCACATAGTATCCGCTGACACATAAGGTCCAAGAGCGAAAACATTTATCGTATGTTATTCTAACATCCTTAAAAAGTGGGATGCAAATACTGAATTGCACCTCCAATAAGTGCTGCTAAAATGTTTCTCATGGACATATTCTTCGTAAAAGAAAGGGAAGTTGCCACAGCCCGGACTCGTGAGCTTTCACTCTCAGCAGCTTTAAAGAGTTCTCTTGGCAATTCCTATGAGCTTCGGTAATTACATTTCTGACAAAGAATGCCAGTGCGTTCTTTGACATAGGTCTCTTGGGGTTTCTTACCGAACACCAAAGACCTTGTCGACATCCCTGAAGCTGTGTCTTCTTTTCTAAATAAAATTTTTAAGGTCCTGACTGGGCAAAGGGACCGATCCAACTCTCTTCCTACCAGAGAAGAGAGTCCCTTGACTTCGAAACTTCTAGGCCAAGGTTTAGAAGGGTTCTCATTCTTTGCTAGGAAAAGATCCTGGAAAGAAATGACAGCCGAGTCTTTTCTAAATCCCACCCGAGAGTCCAAAGCATGCAATTCACTGATCCTCTTAGCAGTTGCGAGAGCCAACAGGAATATGCATTTGCTAGTAAGATCTCTGAATGAGATTTTATCTATAGGTTTCGAACCTGTCCGACATCAAGAACTTTAGGACAACGTCCAGGTTCCAACTCGGGGGAAAATCGACGATCTCAATTTCGTAGTCTCGAAAGACCTGATGAGATCATGAAGATCCTTATTATTCTCGAGATTCAGCCCTCTGTTTTCTAAAAAACAGCTGAGAGCATGCTCCTATATCCCTTGATAGTTGATACGGCCCAATTTGGATTCTTCTCTTAAGAAGAGGAGAAAATCAGCGATTTCGGTTACAGAGGTATTGGAAGAGGACAGCTTCTTCGACCTACACCATCTACGGAAAACTTCCCACTTCGATTGGTAGACCCGCAGGGTAGAGGCTCTGCGGGCTCTAGCAATTGAAGTTGCCACTTTCTTTGAAAAGCCTCTCGCTCTGACCAGTCTTTCGATAGTCGAAAGGCAGTCAGGGAGAGACTTTGGATGTTTTTGTGGAACCTCTCGAAGTGGGGTTGTCTGAGCATCTGTCCTGTCTGGTAGAGATCTGGGGAAGTCCACCGTCCATTCCAGTACCTCTGTGAACCAGATTCGGGAAGGCCAAAAGGGAGCAATTAGAGTCATTCTCATTCCCTCCGATGCCACAATTTCCTTACTACTTCCCCCAGCAATTTGAATGGGGGATAGGCGTATGCGTCTATGCCTGACCAATCCATGAGGAAGGCATCGATCGCTGTGGCTCTGGGATCTTCTTCTAGCGAGCAGAAGTTGTCTATTTTCCTGGAGAGGAACGTGGCAAACAGGTCGATCTGGGGTCTCCCCCAGAGTGACCATATTTGTCTGCAGACTCCTGAGTGGAGCATCCACTCTGTCGGGAGAACCTGGTTCTTTCTGCTCAACCTGTCTGCCCTTAGGTTTTTTACTCCTTGGACAAACCTTGTACGCAGAATAATGCCCGTTCCTCTGTCCAGGTTAATAGAGCTCTCGCTATTTCGTTCAGAGAGAAAGAGTGAGTGCCCCCTTGATTCCGGATGTAAGCCAGAGCTGTGGTGTTGTCGGAATTGACTTGAACTACCACCCCTCTGACTTCCGCTTCGAAGTATTCCAGGGCTAGATGAATTGGCAGGAGTTCCTTCGCATTGATGTGCAGAGTAGTTTGTTGTCTGGTCCAAATACCTGCTACTTCCTTTGGACCCAGTGTTGCTCCCCAACCTGTTTCCGAGGCATCGGAAAACAACACTCGGTGAGGGTTCCGAATCAAGAGGGACACCCCTTCGTTCCTTGTTAATGGGGTAAACCACCACTTCAGGTCGGATTTTATCCCCTGTTGGATGGGAAAAACGTCTGACAAGTCTCCTGTCTTTTGACTCCACATCCTCTTTAGATAAAATTGCAGAGGTCTGAGATTTAATCTTCCTAGGGAAATGAACTGCTCTAACGAGGAAAGGGTGCCCAGCAGACTGAGCCATTCCCTCGCCGAGGTCCGTTCTTTCCTTAAGAAGTTCGAGATCTTTTCTAAGCCTCGAGTAATTCTGTCTTGAGATGGAAACGCCCGAAAACCCCGAGAATCCATCTGTATCCCCAGATAGACTATGTTCTGTCTGGGGATCAATTGTGATTTCTCGAGGTTCACGAGCAGTCCCAGAGATTTTGTCAAGTTCAAAGTCTTCACCAAGTCCTTCAAGCACTGAATTTCCGATTTTGCTCCAGATAAAGGGATATATTTATCCCCTCTAGATGTAGCCATCTCGCAACATTCATCATTAGCCTCGTGAACACTTGAGGGGCCGTAGAAAGGCCGAAGCATAGGGCTCTGAATTGGTATACTTTCCCCTGCATCATGAATCGGAGATATTTCTTCGATGATGGATGCAGGGGGACATGAAAGTATGCATCTTGTAGATCTAAGGAGACCATCCAATCTCCTGGACGAAGAGCCGCAAGAACCGATTTTGATGTTTCCATAGAGAACTTTGTGTTCTCCACAAATCGGTTTCAATGCGCTCACATCCAGGACCGGTCTCCACCCTCCCGAGGATTTCGGAACCAGAAAAAGACGGTTGTAGAATCCTCGGGAATGCGGATCCCGAACCACTTCGATGGCCTCCTTTTGCAACATCTGTTCTACCAGTTGCAATAATGCTTCTTTCTTGGCAGGGTCCCTGTATTGGGCTGACAGTTCCCTCGGGTTCGTAGTCAAGGGAGGTCTGTCTCGAAAGGGGATCATATATCCCTTTGTTACCACGGAAAGGGACCAAATTTCTGCCTGTCCCCGAGTCCATTCTTCGGAAAATTTCCGAAGTCTGGCTCCTACCGGTGCTTGAAGGACTGTTGTCTCTTTCGCTTTCTTGATAGGTCTGAAGGAAGACCTACCTCTCTTCTGCACTCCTCTCTTCTTAAAAGAGGATCTGGCGAGAGCTCCCTCGAAAGGGCTGTTGAGGAGCCCGATTCTCTCTCTTAATAGGACCCGAAGTCCTCGATTTCTTTGCAGATTGGGCCAAGAGATCTTGTGTGGCCTTTTCTGTCAAAGAATGAGAAATATCTTTTTACTAGATTTGAAGGAAACAATTGGTCCGACAGAGGAGCATACAGAAGAGATGACCTCTGAGTAGGAGTAACTGCTTTCGTCAGAAAAGAGCTAAATAAGACTCTCTTCTTCAGAATACCAGTTCCAAACAGAGAGGCCACCTCTCCTGATCCATCCTGAACCGCCTTGTCCCATACAGGAAAGAACACTATGAAGCCTTCTGGACTAAGAGATTCATTCTTGTGTCTTTTGGCCAACACCCCAAGGGACCAGTCTAAGAAGTTAAAAACTTCTAAGACATTAAACAATCCCCTTGAGGAGATGGTCCATCTCAGAAGTCCCCCATGTGATTTTGCTGATGAACAAGGCTTGTCTCCTAGACTAATCTACCAGATTCGAAAAATCTGCTTCAGCAGTGGACGGGAGAGCTAGACCCCGTGGTTTGCCCGTCTCGTACCAAATTCCCTTCTTTCCTGATAGTCTGGAAGGAGGGCAGGTAAAGACTGTCTTCCCGCTTTCTCCTTGGATTCCAACCAATTTCCTACGAATCGGAGAGCCAGCCTTGTTCATGGAAATGGTTGGCTTCATTTTAATAAAAGATGATTGTTTCGGGACCTTCGTGCTTGTAAATAAGGACCTTGGAGAAGGAGGAGCAGTCGGGCTTAAAGAGTCCCCAAACTCTTGAAGTAAGAGGGCTGCCAGCGTCTTGTAATCTGACAAACCCGGAGCCGAGTGGTCTTCAGAGTCCGAAATCTCTTCCAAATCCAATTCCGAAGAGGATTGTTTATTTCCAACAGGAGACTGGCCTCTTGCAACATCCACCCCACTCTCGCAAGAAAGACGACCGCCTGTGCGATAACTTGCGTCCCTACGAGAGATAGGTTGATCCTGCAAAACGACCTTATCCTTCTCCTGGCAAGAGCGATGGCCGCTTGTGCGACACCTTACTCTCCTGTCAGACGAAGGATGTCCTCTCCTATCGCTTTCTCCGGAACCACCTATGTCTTGACAAGGGCTACGGCCGCCTGTGCGACAACTAGAGTCCCTGTCAGGTAAAGGTTTATCCTTCCGAAAGCTAAACAAATCCTCTTGGCTTAATTGTCTTTTGGAAGAAGTCCGTCTCTTATTTGTCACTTGTGGCTCATTGCGCCGGGTTGGTGCTCGTGATTCCTTGCGCCAAGCTGGCGCTTCTGGCGCATTTCGGCAGGGTGGCGCTTCTGGCGCATCTGGCGCATTTCGGCAGGGTGGCGCTTCTGGCGCATTTCGCCAGGCTGGCGCTTCTGGCGCATATGGCGCATCTGGCGCTTCTGGCTCTTCTGACTCGTATGGAGTCTCAAACGCATCTGGCGCATTGCGCCAGGTTGGCGTTTTTGGCGCATTCTTCATACTCCTCTGAGTATAAGCCGAAACTTTCGTTTCTTCTTTCCTTCCCTTCGTCTTCTTTATAGGAAGGAAAGAGTCCTTTCTCCTGGGAGTCTCCTTCGTAAAAACTCCTACTAAGGCCGAAAGTTGCTCCTGCACATTTAGGATAATTTTCGCAGCCGCATTCTCTTTTTCCTTCCCTGATTCAGGTGAGGGATGTCTAGAAGAGGAAGGAAACTCCGATTTCCGTTTAGGAACCAATCTCCTTTTCTTTTTCTCACAAGGTGATAGATCGGAGAAAAGCTCAGGGCTTGAATCCAAAGTTGGAGCCTTCCAACTTCTCTTTAAGGGGGCGTGACAGTTCATCAGAACACCATCCCCTTACATTCGGTGAAGAATCTGACGAAGAAAAACACTTCTTTAGGATGCTTTTTCGATATCGATCCTTGGCAGGTTCGGGTCGTCACAGAATCTGCCGGGGAGGGGGACGCCTGATCGGTGGGGATTCTCCATAACCTCCGTAAGGCTTTTGACATTCCTTCTCCTCTGGGCCTGTGAGCTTGGAAGAGGTCTAGGCCTGGGAGCGAGATGAAGCCGATCAGACGCACCCTCCACTGCACTAGGGACACTTAAATCACTATCACTGTGCTTACCTTTCAACGTCAGCATTTGACGTTCCATCCTTTGTAGCGCAGCTTTAAGATCTGCAATTTCCGTTGCCGGATTTGCAGTCTTAGTACTAGAGGAAGAAGATACAGGTTTAGGGTTAGGTGTTAATTTAATAGGCTCGTTAGAGCGAGACCTACTTACGCTTCTGGAGGAAGCCTTCCTACCCCTATCCATATCTAATTTCCTTAAATATGAATTTAAATTCTTCCATTCTTCCTCATTCATATTTACACATTCATCACAGGTGTTAGAAATTGAACATTCATTCCTTCTACACCCCTTACGAACTGTGTGAGGGTCTACCGAAGCTTTCGGTAGCCTCACCATGCATCCCTCATTTACACACTGTCTTCTAACCGTAAAGCTAGAATCCGACATCATGAGAAATATCCAAAACCAAGTCCAAAAAACAGTCCACGAAAGAGTATGCCAAACCAAAGATCCAATACGTCACCAAAATAACCGGCTTAGAAGATCATTAGCGATGAAAAAACACGAAAATCAAATCAGGAGTAACAACAACAATGTTGCTGTCACGGCCGATAGAGAAAATCTGTCTTAGAAAACGGGAATGATTCCTATTCCCGCCACCAGCGGCGGGGCGGTAGATCACCTGACCTACCTGTAGAGTGTGCCGCGAAATTCGAATTTCTATCGGGGACGACGGAGTCTATAGCTAAGTATATATCTAACAGGTAAGTTGAATGCATAAAACTGCCCTTTTCTTAACAACTCCTGCCCCGAAAAGCGAAGCTATCTCTCCAGAACCGTCTCTCACTGCCTTGTCCATGCAAGACAGTACAGAATGTAAATCCTCCGGAGACAGAGACTCTTGATCCCTTGTCTTCTTAGCCAAGACTCCGAGGGTCCAGTCGAGGAAGTTAAACACTTCCAGAACCCGGAACATTCCCTTCAGAAGGTGGTCGAATTCGCTCATTCCCCACGTCTTCTTAGCAGAATTAAGTGCCGAGCGACGCGCGGAATCCACCAACGAAGAGAAGTCCGAGTCTGCAGAAGCTGGAAGAGTCAAACCCAAAGGCTCCCCCGACTCGTACCAGAATCCCATCTTTCCCGTAAGCTTGGAAAGTGGGAAGGAAAAAACAGTCTTCCCCTTCTCCTCCTTAGAGACCAACCAATCATCGAAGCTCTTGAGCGCCTTCTTCATTGACACCGTAGGTTTCATCTTCACCACCGACGACGTCTTCGTAGTTTTAGCCGTTGAAAATAAGGAAGGGGGAGACGGAGGGGCAACCGCCGAAAGAGACTCTCCAAATTCTTGTAAGAGGAGTTCAGTCAATCTCTTATAACAGGAACCTGAAGAATCCTTTGACAGATCTTCCTCGGAAGCACCATGTCCTTCTTCTGAAGAATGACATTTGGAAGATTGGCTGTCTAGAGGAGAGCGCCTACTGGGAGAGCGCCTACTGGGAGAGCGCCTACTGGTAGAGCGCCTACAGGGAGAGCGCCTACTGGGAGAGCGCCTAATAAGAGAGCGCCTGCTAGAGGAGGCGCGCCTGTCAAAATCCTTGTCCGAGACAACTGAAGGGCTCCTAGTAGGAGGAGAGCGCCTATCAGGCTCCTTACGCCTGCCAGGCTCTTGGCGCCTGTCAAGTTCTAAGCGCTTGTCAGGCTCTTGGCGCCTGTCCGATACTAATCGCTTGTCAGGCTCTTGGCGCCTGTCACAAGGAAAAAAGTCTTCCGAAGAAGAGCGCCTGTCAGACGCAAAGCGTTTGCGAGGTTCCGAGCGCCTATCCGACCGAGGGCGCTCACAAGGAGGAGATCGTCTAGTCTGTCTCCTGCTAGTCTCTTGGAGCCTACTGTCTTGTCTATGTCTTACAGATGGCAAACGAATCTCTGGCGAAGAAACAAAATCCGGAGAAAAGCACCTACTAGTCTCCGTGCGCCTGTCCAAAGGAGAGCAGCTTCCAGGCGAAGAGCGCCTACTACGATCCCGGACAGTACGAGATTCCTGGCGCTTGTCAAGCTCTTGACACTTGCTAGAAGAGGAGCGAGTCTTCGGTGAGCGGTGCCTACTAGAAGGGAATCTAGGAGAGCGGTTTTCCGGAGAAGAACGCCTGTCAAGATCCTTACGTCTGCTGGAGGGAGAGGAGCGCCTGAGGTTCTCTTTAATGAAAGAGGCTCTGCTGCGAGGCTCTTGAACTCTTCCTGCAGGAGGCGAGAAATCCGCAGTGTCCTTCTTCGACTTCTTCACCGGTAGAGAGATGTCCTTCCGACGGTGAGAACTCCCTGCTAAAGAGTTGGCTAAAGCTGAAATCTGCGCCTGCAGACCAGCCAAGATGCGCGCTGGCGATCTCTCAAACTCTTCGACAGGAGTAGAGGCCCGAGCGCGGAAAGGAGAAGAGGATCCTTGAGATCTCCTGGCTCTCTTACTCTCGATCTCCGGCTCTTCCGAGAAGGATTCGGGGCTGGAAGGAAGGGCGCAAGGTTCCTTCCAAGCTCTCTTGAGAGGGCGAGAAGACTCTGAAGCGCTCCATCTACGCTTAGGAGAGGGAGACGAAGACGACGAGAAGCACTGTTGTAACACTTCCTTCTTGGCTCTATCTAAGGCAGCCTGGGAGCGAGCAACAGGATCTGCCGAGGGGATGCCTGACCGGTGGGGGTTCTCCCTAACCTTCCTGCGGCTTTCGACTTTCCTCCTCCACTGGGTCTGGGAGTCTGGAAGAGGTCTAGGCCTGGAAGCGTTAGTGAGCCGGTCAGACGCACCCTCCACTGCACTAGGGGCACTGCACTTTTCACTTGCACTGTCACTCTTACCTTTATAAGAGCGTACTTTGCTCTCATTACTCCTTACTGCGTCTCCCAAAGATGCCATCTCCGAACACGAATCTTCGGGTTCAAAGCTGGAAGCATGGGCTGAAACAGGAGAAGGAAAAAAGCAAAGAACAATCAAAAAAACTATCCAAAATAGCGTATGCCAAGCCAACGGACAAAGGGTACTTCACCAAAATAGTCAATCCAAGAATCGTCGGCAACGAGAATAAATCCAATATCGAGAGGATTTAACAACAGGTGCTGTTAAGCCGGACGACAGAGAAAATCTGGCTGGAAAGGGGGATTGGTTCTTACACCCGCCACCCAGCGGCGGGTAAGGTAGATCACCTGACCTACCTGTAGCGTGTGCCGCGAGTTTTAAATTTTCTGTCGTGACGTCAAGAGTCGTAAGCTATGTATATATCTGGCAGGGAAGTTCATGTACAAAAATGACAATTTGTTGAAAATTGCATTTTTCCTAACTATACAAACCTGAGGTCCTTTAACAATAGGAAGTAGCTAGCGGCAGCTGGAACGGTCGTAAGCTTCGAACAAGGGGAGAACGGTAGTTAACTGCTTGTCCGACAGTCGCGCGGCGGTAAACAAATCACTTTTGCTTTTGGCCCATGCAAAATACGCAGAGTGAGGGGTGGCATGAGGAGGGACTATATGTAAAGGACCTCAGGTTTGTATAGTTAGGAAAAATGCAATTTTCGACAAATTGTCATTTGTTCCGATAAGTAATACAAACCATCGGTCCTTTAACAATAGGAAGACTCACTCTTGGTGGAGGAAGGAATCTGAGTCTTTTGATGAACAGACGGTGTTCGTCCATCCCTGGAATGCCTCCCTGGTCGTAAGAGCGAGGGAGGGATCCAAGCCTCTGTCCGATTGATCGGGGTGTGCACCGCAGGATCAATGGTCAGGCCTCTGGGCCAAGTACTAAGAGAGAGGCAAGCGTATCTCTTCGTACCAGCAAGCAAGAACTTGTTCCTGTTTGCAAGAGACAATCATAAATTATGGGTTGTCTCAAGCTGGCATCCACTTCCTCCCCCTTGTTGGAGGAAGTGGTGGATATACGCTCCTATCCCTAGTGAAAGGGATAGGATGGGGCTCTGTTGAGTAGCTCACCTGCATCTTGTCCTTATCCAGCAGGTGACGACCGTGTCCCTCTACCCACCCAGTAGAGGGGGAAGAAAAAGATGGGAAGAGGAGCCAGTCACACTCTCATTCACTCATCCTTTCTTACGGTCACACCGGGACTCGATGCTGTTCAGCCTGCGAGGGTCTGGGTTCGCTACACAACGTGTTGAGCAGCCACCACGGGTCCAAAGGAAAAAGATCCAAGGACCTGTGGGCAATATCCCGAAGGTAGAAGGAGGTGCATGTGGTCTGGTTGGACCAGACCCCTGCCTTCAGTACCTGCGCCACGGAGAAGTTCTTGCGGACAAAGCAGCATCTCCTTCACATCGAAGGCGGTGAAGTCCATTAGGGAGGGGATTGTGAACGACTCGAACCGATCGTCAGGGACCGAAGGGTTCTGAGTCTTCGCTATGAAGTTCGGTACGAAATAGAGCGTCACGGATCCCCATCCCCTGGATGCTTGACTTCGCAGGAGAAGTCATGCAGTTTCCTCAGAGGAAAAGAAGGGAATAGTCGCATGACCTATACCTCTTCTCGACTTTGGTGATGTCCAGTACCCATACTGGTCTGTCCGTCTGCAACGAAGAGTCTCGCATCCTCCTATCCCCATGCAGCGAAGTTCTCGGTAGTGGATAGGACACCGACACTCCATGGTGGGTGTTGATGGTATGGGTACTGTGACAAGCTATTAAGACGAAGTACTGATTGCTCTGTAACAACCGAACTAAGTTCACAGCGTAGTTCGTAACTGACTCGGGCGCTCTGACAGCTGCCGACTGACTGCGTTCGGTAGGAGGCAAGTTGTCCAAGCATCCGAGTAAGTCACGTGACTTTCGCCTTTTAAAGGGTTATGCCTAGAGACCAAACAAATAGTGTATTTGTTTGTCACCTATGCCGGACGGTGAGGTGATTATTCTCTAAGGCATGTCCCAACAGGCGAAAGTCAATTGCCTTCTAGAGACCGAGGTCCCTGAAGGCAAGACATTCTCATAGTTGTTGAATCTTAGCTAAGGAGAAACAACACTATGTGCCGTTGAAGACGAAGGTAGACATTGAATGCAACCTACGTCTTCACAGACGAATCGAGAGAAGGATTCTCAAGATTCATAACCTGTGCTTACAAATGACTGAAAACGCTAACCGCTATTTCATTGCTGTCCGGTGAGAAGTCGTAGTTGCAATGAAAGGGGGCGTTCTTCAGTAATGAAACACAGGGGAGAGCCGCCTGAAGAACTGCTTCTCATGGGCTGAACGTTTGGAAGTAGAGCTGGCAGGTGTGGGAGTAGGCGATGTCTTTCAATAACATCTGCTAATCGGGTGAACAATGAATAATTGCACACCTACGAATAAGAGATATTTTGAGGGACACTCTCAGATTCCGCAAAAAAAATCATTCGCATTATCGCAGTGCGATGCAGCAAGAGACTATTACAGAATTCTGTTACCGTGCGGTAAACAGAAAGATGAAAGTCGAAGAGATATCTCTGTTGTAAATTCTCGCAATACTGAAGGCGATGAATTCGAGCGTCACAGCAGTAGATGGTCATTCATGTATGCGAGAATCCCCGTTAATCAGAGACTTAAGTCCGTGATTGTTGGGCAGAGATACGGTTGGTATTCAATCAAAGCAGTGGAGAAAGACATAACCAACCGTGCATCTCCAGTCGGCAACTGGTACTGAAATGCCTCGGGCAATTCAATACGCAGTAGCTGTCGCTGACTCGTCATCCTGAGTTGCCAAGTAATCCTTTCCACGAAGGAATGTGTTCGGCTAGAACCACCGAGCATAAAAAGATATGCTCGAGCAATTATATTTGGGCGAAACGAATTTCGGTAAATACAAAAGCTGAAATGGTGTTGTCGTGACAAAACCATAAGTATATAAAATTGAAACTGGAAACTCCTGGGAGGTTGCAGGCAACCCCGAGTTGCAGTTCAATTAGAATACTCATCGTCTAAGTCGCAATCCGTAGAGTAACTAGGATATGCGCCTACCCCTCGGACAATTCGACTGTTTAGCAGAATCATGTCGCGAGGTTAATATACGTAGTATATTTGTAGGATTCTGAACAACAATCTCCATCCTAAATTCTTTCCTTCAAGAAAACAAAATAAGGATTGGAGATCGACCACCTTCGATCTCTATCAAAGAGAGTGAAGAAGTCTTCCTCGAAGGAAAGCTTCAATGGTGAACAGAATAACTAAGACGATAGTTCAAGCAAACTGGATGTTCCGTCCGTTCTTCTCTATTCCAGGTTGGTCGCCTACTGTGAGATAGTCTTCTTTCAGCAGCAGTCTTCTTCCAATGCTAGAAATTCCAGGAATTCGAGCACAGGCGAGGTTTCCCGATTATCGTGTAAACAATTATCGGGGAGGATTCTCGTCTCGCTCACTTTGGACCGTGGTCTCGCCTAAGTGTTTGGAGATCGTAAAAAACTCGAACACTCTGAATGCGCTAGAAATTCCGTAGAATTCTAAGCACTCTGCGAAACCCCCACCGAATTCGTCAAACGATATCGGCTGGTGGTCCTCTCGATTCCCGTAGAAATCGAGAATGGGGCAGGATCCCTCCTCAACGACCGGGACTTACGTCAGGTAGGACCCGAAGGTCCCCCGGTAGCGCAGTCCCCAACGTGGGATCCTACAGAGAAATCTCTGTAGGATCCCTCCCATTTCCCTCGTAGCCTTAAGGAAAGAGGGAATGGGGGAGGAATTGGATACTCGCTCGCCTTCCAATGGAACTAGCAGTTGGAGAAGAGTAGGAGCAGCCATCACCTTGCGGCGATGGCCTTCCTCCCACCCCCCTCCCCCCCCGAGGAGGGTCACGAACTCGTGCTGTAGGTAAGCATCTGCCACCACTGTGAACTTCGTCTGGGTGGGGCTGATCGACACCTGACAGGAGAGCCAAAACCGTCCTCTGACTCATTCCAGTCCTCGTCGAGATCGAAACCTCTCAGGAGGACAGAAGGGGGGGGGGGGGGGGGGGCGGGGGGGGGGGGGGGGAGGGGGGGGGGGGGGAAAGAAGAGCTGCAATACTCCGAAAAAACGCCGCTGTCGCGGCAGAGGAGGGGAAGTAGCTTGCCCGACCGGCTAGACCTGAGCGAGCCTTCTCGTCCGGAGACGAGAGGCTCTCCTGGTTCAGAACCGAGTCGAGAAGCTCTTATCGCGGCAAGCCCACCGTCAGTCTGTTCCCTACTCTCGGTCGAGAACGACTTGAGCCGTGGAGAGGCGATCCTTTCCCCAGGTCGTTGTGCTGACGAATCAGTGCAATAACCTGGGCAAAGTTACTCTGATGAATCTCGGAATTACAGCGTCTTGAGGAGTAGGACCGTCCAGTCCCTCCAACAAGAGCAGCTCCCAAGACCCTCCTCCTTCAGAAGAAGGACCAGCAACAGATCCCTGACGGTTGCCTCCAATCACTTGCGCGTACGTCCTGGCTGGTCCTAAGACCATACCTGGCACGTGCGGCGTCGTGACGGGATCGTGAGCGGCGCATCTCTCACGATCACTCCTATATACCTCGCTCTTCCTGGCGTATGCCGAGGAAGTTGAAGGTATCGGAGAGACAGATCTGACGCTACCCCCTCCCCCCACTGACGGTCGCCTCCAATCACTTGCGCGTACGTCCTGGCTGGTCCTAAGACCATACGTGGCACGTGCGGCGTCGTGACGGGATCGTGATGGGATCGTGAGCGGCGCACCTCTCACGATCACTCCTAGCTACCTCACTCTTCCCGGCGTACCCCGAGGAAGTTTAAGGTAGTGGAGAGACAGACCTGATGCTCCCCCCCCCCGCTCGCTGGCAGGACCAGCGTACGTGGGGGGCTGCAGCCGATCACCAACCCGCGGTGGGGATCGATCTGCAGGCCTGGCCGTGCTGCTCACCTGTGTCGAGCAGCTCGACTGAGCACGTCGACCCCGGTCCCGTGCCTCAGACGAGCTGCTGCTGGTCGCCCTATCCGCGCGGTCCCTGTGGGAGCGGCGTTCAGGTGACTTGCAGAGCTCGTTTTCGCGGTGAGACCGGTGAGCGTCCTTAAGGCGCGTCAAACCGCTGGTACCAGCCAAGGCTGGTACCGATGGTCGGGGGGACCTACTCCCAGCCTCAGCCCGTGGCTGGTCAGAGACCGTCACGTCTACCAGGGTTACCAGCTGGTTGCTGCAAGAGCGGCCACTGGCCTGGCGAGAGTCACATGAGCGGCTCTCACCAGCTTCTGCTCCGTGCCGCGGTCCTGGCGCCGAGCGAACTCTGGCGCCAAAATTTTGGCTATATGCTCTCCCGCGGGAGATCGTATACTCGGAATTTCTCGCGACGACGAGACCGAGCCGGAACCTGGCGTTAGCGCAGCGCCGCAAACACCAGGCGAGGAAGTACCGGTGGTAGTCGGTACGCCTCTGGTCCCCGTCTTCTTCTTCCTTGTGGAAGAGGAGACGGACCCTGTTCCCGAAAGAGCAGGAGGACCGGCAGAAGAACCCCCCCGTCCCACGGCGTGGAACGAGCCCTTAGAAGTTCCCGAAGGAGTCTTCTTAGGGGGGAAACCCGGGTTACCAGCTGGTCGCTGAGAGAGCGGCCGCTGGCCTGGCGAGAGTCACCTGAGCGGCTCTCACCAGCCTTCTGCTCCGTGCCGCGGTCTTGGCGCCAAGCGAACTCTGGCGCCGAAACTTTGGCTGCACAGTCTCCCGAGGGAGAGCGTATACTCGGGATCTCCCGCGAATGAGAGACCGAGCCGGAACCTGGCGTAGCGGCATCGCCGCTAGCACCAGGCGAGGAAGTACCAGAGCTAACCGATACTCCTCTGGTCCCCGTCTATCTCTTCCTTACGGAAGTGGAGACGGGCCCCGCTCCCGAAGGAGCACGAGGACCAGCAGAAGGACCACCCGTCCCACCGGGGTGGGACGGGCCCTTAGAAGTTCCCGAAGGAGACTTCTAAGGGGGGGAGGCAGCCTTCTTCTTCTTCGGCTTATGGGCCTTAGAAGTCGAAGGGGAAGAGGCAGCAGCAGACGATGAAGACGAAGATGACACCTTCCTCTTCTTCGTCAGCTCACGCAGGACAGTCGTCAGGTCCTCCATCCAGGCCGGAGCCGGGGCTATTGCCGAAGCAACACGGCCCGACTGCACCTGTCCGGAAGGACCTGGGACTGGGGAAGACACACCGTGGGCAGGACCAGCATGGACAGGCTCAGGAACCAGGAGCGACAGGAACAGCAACCAGATCAGGAGCGGCAGGAACAGCGGCAGCGGTAGACCCAGAAGGGACAGCCAAGCCAGCAGCGGGAATCACATCAGCAGCAGGTACGGCAGGCCCAGCGATCGCCTCGTAGAATCATCGGCAGCCAGCGGGAACCTGGGTACTGGCGGCCGGTCCAGGGGCGAGCTGCTGGAACACCGGAAGTCTGGGGCAGGCAACACGAAGAAAAAAGGCGGCGGCGGCAACCCCCCCTCGGTACGGCGGCGGCCCTAGTAGCAGCAGACGGCGTCACCGACACAGCATGGGGAGTGTAGACCAGGCGGAGGGAGCAGCATAAGCGGCCGTGGAGGTAGTAGTGGAGACCGCCCCAGACCTCGCTAGATGCTGCAGCAGCCCGTGGATGCTAGGCACGCCCTGCCGCCGCGGTGGTCCATACCTGTCCAAGGTCGTCTCCCACGGATGTAGCACCTGCGGTAGCACAGATAGTTAGTAAGAGGGGTTCCCTCACGCACGGGGGGAAGACATGCCCCACCCCAGAAACGCAAGGAAGACCCCAAATACAAAAATACAACGAGGAAGCTGAGCGGGGTGGGGGCAGGAAAGAAGACGAAGAATCGGATACCAAGGGGAGTCGCGGGAGAGCTTTCCGACGACTTCCTGGCAGACCTTCGCTTCCCCTACCCCCGCACAGCAGTGACAAGTAATATGAAAATGAAACAGAATACTGCCCTTGCGATTCACTTCATAGAACTTAAAGGGGAAAAGATCAATTCCCGGGTAAGAGCGGAAACTTGATCCATAATAATATGATGTTATCATAAAATATACGTATATGAAAATGAAACAGAATACTGCACTTGCGATTTCACTTCACAGAAAATAATCGTAAGGATCAATTCCCGGGTAAGAGCGAAAATTGATCCATATTAAAATTTATGCAAATAAATAAATGAAAATGAAAAGAATACTGCGATTGCGAATCCACTTTCATTGCATTCTATCATACAAAATAAAAGGCTCGTGCCTAGCGCAATCACGCTCTCGGCAACGAACGCACAGGGCAAAAATATAATGAAAAGAGTACTTACATTTTTCAATTACACACTTTCGCCCAAAATACATGCCTCGGCACCGAGACATAATTCAAAGGTTCAATTCATGAAAAGAGGAAATCGCCGCATCTACGGCGATAGCTCCATGTTGGTTCATAATTAAGTAATGAAAATGAAAACCGTGTACAGTAGACCCTTGACTCACGAACGCATTGACCCACGTACAACTCGATCCCCGACCAAAATTATAGGTAAAATTTCACCCTTGACCTACGAACTAACTTTGAGATACGAACAAAAAAAAATGCGGAAAATAAAAATTCTGTTTGGGTCATGAACTAATTTTGAGACATGAACATTTGAAAAATGCTGGAAATTTCTGGAAAATAACAATTCACTTTGTTTCACAAACTAATTTTTAGACACAAACATTTGAAAAATGCGCGAAATCGCCCAGCACACGTGAGAGCGTTTGAGTTGCCATGGGAACAGCCATCCTCCAGCCGCCCACGCACGGCGTCACCCACGCATCGCTCTTTGTCTCATCTCATTGTGTACAAGACGTTCGTCAATTCGCTTAGCATTTTTTGCGCTAAAACTTGTGATTTTCTTCATAATGGGCCCCCCTAAGAAAGTGAAGAGTGGTGGTGAAAGTAAGAAAGTGAAGAGTGATGGTGAGAAGAGGGTGCAGAGGAAGATAACCATTGAAATAAAGAAAGAAATTATAGAAAAGTTTGAACGTGGTGTTCGCGTGACCGATATCGCAAGTGAGTACAAGATGGCCAAGTCGACAATTTCAACAATTTTGAAAAACAAGGATGCCATTAAAGCAGCAGAGAGCAACTTGCTCGGAGCAATCAACTGACGAAGAGGGAGGCTGGGGAGGAAGTTACAGATGTCAGCAGTGATGTGATAAAAGCCGCATTGGAAAAGTGGAATGATGTCCAGTGCTTCCTTGAATTGTATCATCCGGACAAAATTGTTACGAACAGGATCGTGAATTATGCTCAATGAAAAATTAATGAGCCATTTCAGAAAAGTTATGCAAGGAAGGAAAAGGCAACAGACATTGGATAAGTTTGTGATAAACGTTCACCAAAAAAACCTAGAAGAGTTGAATCTCCGGAACGAGATCTCCCCGACCTGGATGGGGGAGGGTCTCCTTCCGCACAATAACCTCCTCCCCACCCACCACCCTCCTCTTCTCTTGTCCGTCAAGCCAGAAGTCTCGCCAGTCATAGTAAGTGTTCACTTTACAAACGTTTTTATAGTGTTAGTTTACCATTTTAAATTATATTATTAGATATATTAAGGTTTTTTACACTGACTTTTACATTATCTGTGTAAAATAAGGCAAAATATACATAATATATATTGGTTCGTAGGGGTCGAGAACCAATTAATATTATTCCCATTAAACCTTATGGGGAAATTAGCTCCGAGTCACGAACAATTTGGAACACGACCAAGGTCTAGGAACGGATTGTGTTCGTGAGTCAAGGGTCTACTGTACTTACAGTTTCATTTTCAAGTCAAACAAACCATTAGTAGAAAACACAATATAAACAAAGCATACGACGATGAAGCGGGCAGAGCGATGACGAACACGTCCTTCACACCCGCGGCCGAAAGCAAAAGTGATTTGTTTACCTCCCAGTCGCGCGGCGCGCGACTGTCGGACAAGCAGTTAACTACCGTTCTCCCCTTGTTCGAAGCTTACGACCGTTCCAGCTGCCGCTAGCTACTTCCTATTGTTAAAGGACCAATGGTTTGTATTACGTATCGGAACAATTGCATTTTTCCTAACTATACAAACCTGAGGTCCTTTAACAATAGGAAGGTAACTAGCGGCAGCTGGGACGGTCGTAAGTTTCGAACAAGGGGAGAACGATAGTTAACTGCTTGTCTGATCGTGCACGCGCCGCGCGCCTGAGAGGTGAAGAATCACTTTTGCTTTAGGCCCATGCAAAAAGTTGCAAAGTGAGGGGTGGCAAGAGGTGGGACTATATGTAAAGGACCTCAGGTTTGTATAGTTAGGAAAAATGCAATTTTCGACAAATTGTCATTTGTTCCGATACGTAATACAAACCCTCGGTCCTTTAACAATAAGAAGACTCACTTATTGGTGGGAGGAATCTGAGTCTTTTTGGTGAACAGACTGGTGTTCGTCCAACCCTGGAATGCCTCCCTGGTCGTAAGAGCGAGGGAGGGGTCCAAGCCTCTGTCCGATTGATCGGGGTGTGCACCGCAGGATCAATGGTCAGACCTCTGAGCCAAGTACTGAGAGGCAAGCGTATCTCTTCGTACCAGCAAGCAAGAACTTGTTCCTGTTTGCAAGAGACAATCATAAAGTTATGGGTTTGTCTCAAGTTGGCATCCACTTCCTCCCCCTTGTTGGAGGAAGTGGTGGATATTTACTCCTATCCCTACTGAAAGGGATAGGATGGTGCTCAGTTGAGTAGCTCACCTGCATCTCGTCCTTACCCAGCAGGGTGACGACAATATCCCTCTACCCAGAGGTAGAGGGGGAGAAAAAGATGGGAAGAGGAGCCAGTCACACACTCTTCACTCATCCATTCTTACAGTCACACCAGGACTCGATGCTGTTCAGCCTGCGAGGGTCTGGGTTAACTACACGTGTTGAGCAACCACCACGGATCCCAAGGAAAAAGATCCAAGGACCTGTGGGCAATATCTCGAAGGTAGAAGGAGATGCATGTGGTCCGGTTGGACCAGGCCCCTGCCTTCAGTACCTGCGCCCCGGAGAAGTTCTTGCGGACAAAGCTGCATCTCCTTCGCATCGAAGGCGGTGAACGCATCCTCCTATCCCCATGCAGCGAAGTTCTTCTTCTCGGTAGTGGATAGGACACCGACACTCCATGATGGGTGTCGATGTTATGGGTACTGTGACAAGCTATTAAGACGAAGTAATGATTGCTCTGGAACAACCGAACTAAGTTCACAGCGTAGTTCGTAACTGACTCGGGCGCTCTGACAGCTGCCGACTGACTGGTTCGGTATCGGTAGTGAGGCAAGTTGTCCAAGCATCCGAGTAAGTCACGTGACCTTCGCCCTTTAAAGGGTTATGCCGAGAGACCAAACAAATAATTTATTTGTTTGTCACCAATGCCGGACGGCGAGGTGATGATTCTCTTAAGGCATATGCTCAAAAGGCGAAAGTCAATTGCCTTCTAGAGACCGAGGTCCCTGAGGGCAAGACACTCTCATAGTTGTTGAATTTCAGCTAAGGAGAAACAACACTATGTGACGTTGAAGACGGAGGTAGACATTGAATGCAACCTACGTCTTCCAGCTGAATCGAGAGAAGGAATCTCAAGACTCTGAACCTGTGCTTACAAATGACTGAAAACGCTAACCGCTATTTCATTGCTGTCCAGTGAGGAGTCGTAGTTGCAATGACAGCGGGGCGTTCTTCAGTAATGAAACACAGGGGAGTACTGCCTGAAGAACTGCTTCTCATGGGTTGAACGTTTGGAAGTAGAGCTGGCAGGTGTGGGAGTAGGCGATGTCTTTCAATACATCTGCTAATCCGGGGTGAACAATGAACAATTGCACACCTCCGAATACAAGATATTTTGAGGACAAACTCAGATTCCGCAAAATCATTCGCAGCAAGAGACTATTACAGAATTCTGTTACCGTGCGGTAAACAGAAAGATGAAAGTCGAAGAGATATCTCTGTTGTAAATTCTTGCAATCCCGAAGGCGATGAATTCGAGCATCACAGCAGTAGATGGTCATTCATGTATGCGAGAATCCCCGTTAATCAGAGACCTAAGTCCGTGATTGTTGGGCAGAGATACAGTTGGTAGTCAATCAAAGCAGGGGAGAAAGACATAACCGACCGTGCATCTCGAAGCGGCAGCTGGCACTGAGTTGCCTCGGGCAGTTCAATACACAGTAGCTGTCGCTGACTCGTCATCCTGAGTTGCCAGGTAATCCTTTCCACGAAGGAATGCGTTCGGCTAGAACCACCGAGCATAAAAAGATATGCTCGAGCAATTATATTTAGGCGAAACGAATTTCGGTAAATACAAAAGCTGAAATGGTGTCCTGACAAAACCATAAGTATATAGAATTGAAACTGGAAACTCCTGGGAGGTTGCGGGCAACCCCAAGTTGCAGTTCAATTAGAATACTCCTCGTCTAAGTCGCAATCCGTAGAGTAACTAGGATTTGCGCCTACCCCTCGGACAATTCAACTGCTTAGCAGAATCATGTCGCGAGGTTAATATACGTAGTATATTTGTAGGATTCTGAACAACGATCTCCATCCTAAATTCTTTTCCTTCGTAGGATTCTGAACAACGATCTCCATCCTAAATTCTTTTCCTTCAAGAAAACAAAATAAGGATTGGAGATCGACCGCCTTCGATCTCTAACAAAGAGAGTGAAGGAGAAGTCTTCCCCGAAAGAAAGCTTCAATGGTGAACAGAATACTGAAGACGATAGCTCAAGCCAAACTGGATGTTCCCATCCGTTCTCTCTATTCCAGGGTTGGCCGCCTACTGAGAGATATCTTCCTTCGGCGGCAGTCTTCTCCAACGCTAAGAATTCCAGGAATTCGAGCATTCAGCGAGATCCCCGATTATCGTGGTAACAATTATCGGGAATACTCGTCTAACTTCTTGGACAGTGGTCTCACCTGTGTGTGCTAGAAATTCAGCAGAATTCTAAGCACCCAGCGAAACCCCCACCGGATTCGTTAAACGAATATCGGTTGGTGATCCTCTCGATTCCCATAGAAATCGGAGATAGTGCAGGGTCCCTCCTCCACAACCGGGGTTACGTCAGGTAGGACCCAAAGGTCCCCCCGGTAGCGCAGCCCTCAATCGTGGGATCCTACAGAGAAGTCTCTGTAGGATCCTACCCCTTTCCCTCAAAGCCGTAAGGTGAGAGGGAATGGGGGAGGAAATGGATATTGCTCGCCTTTCCAGCAGAACTAGTAGTTGGAGACAAGAGTAAGAGCATCCATCTCCTTGCGGCGATGGCCTTCCTCTCTCCCCCCCGCCCGAGGAGGGTTACGAACTCGTACTGTAGGTAAGCATCTGCCACCACTGAGAACGTCGTCTGCGTGGGGCTGATCGACACCTGACAGGAGAGCCAAAACCATCCTCTGACTCATTCCAGTCCTCGTCGAGGTCGAAACCTCTCAGGATGACCAAAGGGGGGGGGGGGGGGGGGGGGGGGGGGGAGAGAGAAGAGCTGCAATACTTTGTAAAAACGCCGCTGTCGCGGCAGAGGAGGTGGAAGTAGCTTGCCCGACCGGCTAGACCTGAGCGAGCCATCCCGTCCAGAGACGAGAGGCTCTACCTGGTCCAGAACTGAGTCGAGAAGCACTTATCACGGCAAGCCCACCGTCAGTCTGGTTCCCTACTTCGGGTTCCAGAACGACTTGAGCCGTGACGTGGCTCTTCTGGTGGAAGCAGCGATGATTTGCCGAGATCGTTGTGCTGACGAATCGGCGCAATAACCTCGGTCAAGTTCCTCTGGATCTCGGAAGTCACAGCATCTTACGGAGTGGGACCGTCAAGCCCCTCGAACAAGAGCATATTCCGAGAACCTCACCCTTCAGGAGGGGGAACAGCTACAGACCCCTCTCGGTCTCCTCCTGCCACTTGCGCGTACGTCCTGGTCGGTCCTAAGATCATGCCTGGTACGTACGGCGTCGTGACGGGATCGTGAGCGGTGCACCTCTCACGATCACTCCTAAATACCTCGCTCTTCCCGGCGTAACCCGGGGAAGTTGAAGGTATAGGAGAGGCAAACCTGATGCTCCCCCTTCGCTCGCTGGCAGGACCAGGGTGCGTGGGGGCTGCAGCCGATCACCAACCCGCGGTGGGGATCGGTCTGCAGGCCTGGCTGTGCCGCTCACCTGTGGCGAGCGGCTCGACTGAGCACGTCGACCCCGGTCCCGTGCATCAGACGAGCTGCTGCTGGTCGCCCTATCCGCCCGGTCCCTGTGGGAGCGGCAGTCAGGTGACCTGCAGAGCTCGCTGTCGCGGTGAGACCGGTGAGCGTCCTCACGGCGCGTCGAACCGCTGGTACCAGCCGAGGCTGGTACCGACGGTCGGGGGGACCTCTTCCCAGCCTCAACCAGTGGCCGGTCAGAGACCGTCATGTCAACTCGAGGTACCAGCTGGTCACTGCGAGAGCGGCCGCTGGCCTGGCGAGAGTCACCTGAGCGGCTCTCGCCAGTCTTCTGCTCCGTGCCTCGGTCTTGACGTCGAGCGAACTCGGACGTCTCAACTTTGGCTGCACGGTCTCCCGAAGGAGACCGTACACTCGGAACTTCTCGCGGACGAGAAGCCGAGCCGGTACCTGGCTTAGCGGCAGAGCTGCTAAGACCTGGCGAGGGAGTACCAGCGGTAGCCGGTACACCCCTGGTCCCCGTCTTCTTCTTCTTCTTCTCAGAGGAGACAGGCCCTGTTCCCGAGGGAACAGGAGGACCAGCAGAAGAACCCCCCCCCGTCCCACAGGAGTGAGATGGGCCCTTCAAAGGTCCCGAAGGAGCCTTCTTAGGGGGGAACCCGGGTTACCAGCTGGTCGCTGCGAGAGCAGCCGCTGGCTTGACGAGCATCACCTGAGCGGCTCTCACCAGCCTTCTGCTCCGTGCCGCGGTCTTGGCGCCGAGCGAACTCTGGCGCCGAAACTTTGGCTGCACAGTCTCCCGAGAGAGAGCATACACTCGGGATCTCTCGTGAACGAGAGACCGAGCCGAAACCTGGCGTAGCGGCATCGCCGTTCGCACCAGGCGAGGAAGTACCTGTGGTAACCGGTACTCCTCTGGTCCCCGCCTATCTCTTCCTTGCAGAAGGGGAGACGGGCCCAGCTCCCGAAGGAGCACGAGGACCAGCAGAAGGACCCCCCATCCCACCAGGGTGGGATGGGCCCTTAGAAGTTCCTGAAGGAGACTTCTTGGGGGGGGGGCAGCCTTCTTCTTCTTCGGCTTGTGGTCCTTAGAAGTCGAAGTGGAAGAGGCAGCAGCAGACGATGAAGACGACACCCTCCTCCTCTTCTTCCTCTTCCTCGTCAGCTCACGCAGGACAGTCGTCAGGTCCTCCATCCAGGCCGGAGCCGGGGCTATTGCCGAAGCAACACGGCCCGACTGCACCTGTCCAGAAGGGCCTGGGACTGGGGAAGACACAACGTGGGCAGGATCAGCATGGGCAGGCGCAGGAACCAGGAGCGACAGGTACAGCAACCTGCTCAGGAGCGGCAGGAACAGCGGCAGACACAGAAGGGACAGCCAAGCCAGCAGCGGGAACCACATCAGCGGCAGGTACGTCCGGCCCAGCCATCGCCTCGTAGAATCATCGGCAGCCAGCAGGAACCTGGGTACTGGCGGCCAGTCCAGGGGCGAGCTCTGAGGTGCAGCGGAAGTCTGGGGGAGGCAACACGAAGAACCCAGGCGGCGGCGGCAGCATACCAACCCCCCCTTGGTGAGGCGGCGACCGGCCCTTGAACAGCGGTAGACGGCGTCACCGACAGTGTGAGGATTCTACACCAGAAGGGGGGGAAGCGGCATATGCGAGGGTCGAGATCGTGGTAGTGGTAACCGCTCCATGAGTCACCGCCCCAGACCCCGCCAGACATTGAAGCAGCCCCTGGATGCTAGGCACGCCCTGCAGCTCCAGCGGCCCACACCTATCCAAGGTCGTCTCCCACGGATGTAGCACCTGCGGTAGCACAGACAGATTAGTGAAAGGGGTTCCCTCATGCACGGGGGGGAGAGACATGCCCCACCCCGAACGCAAGGAAGACCCCAAATACAAAATTACGACGGGGCACCGAGCGCCCTCCTTCAAGCTCAACAGAACGGCAAGGAGAAGGACCCAGAAACCAACCCCCCCCCCCCCCCCCCCCCCACCCCCCCCCCCCCCCGAAGGGGAAGGAGTCAACGAAGGAGCTGAGCGGGGGGCAGGAAAGAAGACGAAGAATCGGATACCAAGGGAGTCGCGGGAGAGCATTCCGACGACTTCCTGGCAGACCTTCGCTTCCCCCACCCCCGCACAGCAGTGATTCACTTTCACACAACATAAAAGGGGGAAGGATCAATTCACGGGTAAGAGCGGAACCTTGATCCAATAATGAAAAATGACAATTTGTCGAAAAATGACAATTTGTCGAAAATTGCATTTTTCCTAACTATACAAACCTGAGGTCCTTTAACAATAGGAAGTAGCTAGCGGCAGCTGGAACGGTCGTAAGCTTCGAACAAGGGGAGAACGGTAGTTAACTGCTTGTCCGACAGTAGCGCGCCGCGCGACTGGGAGGTAAACAAATCACTTTTGCTTTTGGCCCATGCAAAATACGCAGAGTGAGGGGTGGCATGAGGAGGACTATATGTAAAGGACCTCAGGTTTGTATAGTTAGGAAAAATGCAATTTTCGACAAATTGTCATTTGTTCCGATACGTAATACAAACCATCGGTCCTTTAACAATAGGAAGACTCACTTCTTGGTGGGAGGAATCTGAGTCTTTTGATGAACAGACTGGTGTTCGTCCATCCTGGAATGCCTCCCGGTCGTAAGAGCGAGGGAGGGCATCCAAAGCTCTGTCCGATTGATCGGGGTGTGCACCGCAGGATCAATGGTCAGACCTCTGGCCGAGTACTAAGAGAGGAAGGCAAGTATCTCTTCGTACCAGCAAGCAAGAACTTGTTCCTGTTTGCAAGAGGCAACATAAGTATGGGTTTGTCTCAAGCTGGCATCCACTTCCTCCCCCTTGTTGGAGGAAGTGGTGGGATATACGCTCCTATCCCTAGTGAAAGGGATAGGATGGGCTCTGTTGAGTAGCTCACCTGCATCTTGTCCTAATCCAGCAGGGTGACGACCGTGTCCCTCTAACCACAGGTAGAGGGGAAGAAAAAGATGGGAAGAGGAGCCAGTCACACTCTCATTCACTCATCCATTCTTACGGTCCACACCAGGACTCGATGCTGTTCAGCCTGCGAGGGGTCTGGGTTCGCTACACAACGTGTTGAGCAGCCACCACGGGTCCCAAGGAAAAAGATCCAAGGACCTGTGGGCAATATCCCGAAGGTAGAAGGAAGGGCATGTGGTCTGGTTGGACCAGACCCCTGCCTTCAGTACCTGCGCGGAGAAGTTCTTGCGGACAAGGCAGCATCTCCTTCGCATCGAAGGCGGTGAAGTCCATTAGGGAGGGGATTGTGAACGACTCGAACCAATCGTCAGGGACCGAAAGGGTTCTGAGTCTTCGCTACGAAGTTCGGTACGAAATCGAGCGTCACGGATCCCCATCCCTGGGATGCTTGACTTCGCAGGAGAAGTCATTGCAGTTCCTCAGAGGAAAAGAAGGAAATAGTCGCATGACCTATTCCTCTTCTCTACTTCGGTGATGTCCAGTACCCATACTGGGTCTGTCCGTTTACCACGAAGTCTCTCGCATCCTCCTATCCCCATGCAGCGAAGTTCTCGGTAGTGGATATGACACCGACACTCCATGGTGGGTGTCAATGGTATGAGTACTGTGACAAGCTATTAAAACGAAGTAATGATTGCTCTGTAACAACCGAACTAAGTCAACAGCGTAGTTCGTAACTGACTCGGGCGCTCTGACAGCTGCCGACTGACTGCGTTCGGTAGGAGGCAAGTTGTTCAAAGCATCCGAGTAAGTTCACGTGACCTTCGCCTTTTAAAGGGTTATGCCGAGACCAAAACAAATAAAAATGTATTTGTTTGTCACCAATGCCGGACAGCGAGGTGATGATTCTCTTAAGGCATGTGCCCAACAGAGGCGAAAGTCAATTGCCTTCTAGAGACCGAGGTCCCTGAAGGTTTAAAACATCTCATGGTTTGTTGAATCTCAGCTAAGGAGAAACAAACACTATGTACCGTTGAAGACGAAGGTAGATATTGAATGCAACCTACGTCTTCACAGACGAATCGAGAGAAGGATTCTCAAGATTCATAACCTGTGCTTACAATTGACTGAAAGCGCTAACC
>NC_061087.1:55696611-55717838 GCF_015104395.2 Macrobrachium nipponense
CACCGACTACCATGGCTAGGCCACCCTCCGAAAAATGACAATTTGTCCAAAAATGATATTGTTATGTTACAATAAAGTTTCATACATACTTACCTGGCAGATATATACATAGCTAAGACTCCGTCGTCCCCGACAGAAATTCAAATTTCGCGCCACTCGCTACAGGTAGGTCAGGTGATCTACCGGCCTGCCCTGGGCGGCAGGACTAGGAACCATCCCCGTTTTCTATCATATTTTCTCTCTTTTCCACCTGTCTCCTGCGGGGAGGCTGGGTGGGCCTTTAATTGTATATATCTGCCAGGTAAGTATGTATGAAACTTTATTGTAACATAACAATATCATTTTCATACAATCACTTACCTGTCCAGAATATTACATAGGCTGATTGGCACCCTTCGGTGGAGGGTAAGAGACAGCTACTATATGGAATAGACAGGTAAACAACATATGTTGTAGGTATAAATAAAACCTTGGTTCCTACCTGATAGGTGGTAGACTTCGTGTGTTTGCCCAGTAGTCTGCATCACCTCAAGACTTTAGCGAGATATGTGATCTATGGGCCAAGAGTTCTTGTGGGTCTGCCGATGGGGTCTTACCCACTTACTCAGCAGAGCCTAAAAGGACTTTGTCAATGGGTGCTGATCCACTTATATGACAATACACCTTATGAAGGAGCACACAACCAATCCCGACCACCTGATCCTAACCATATGTTAGAACTAAAGATTGTTACGAGTTATCCCCGAACTCGTCACAACAACCGTAACTCAAAACCACTACGCACACATACATAATTTTCAAAAAAAAAATTATACTCAACTAATTGGATATGACAAGAATTCTCTTACTGAACAACATAGACGGCCGCCCGTGCTAGCCTAAGTCCTCCATTGTTCGAAGAGATTCGATCATATCCAAACAGAAGAAAAGTATATACATTTAAGGATTGGTGTCGGCTCCCGTACCCAGAATCGTATCTGCCGATACGATAGGACATAGAGAAAAGCACTTCTCATACGTCACACGCACGTCTTTCAAGTAATGAGATGCAAATACTGAGTTGCATCTCCAATATGTCGTATCTATAATGTTTTTAAGCGACATATTCTTATTATAAAAACAGCGAGAGACGTCGCAACCGCTCTTACTTCATGAGCTTTTACTCTCAGTAGTTGTAATTGTTCGTCAGGACAGACCTTATGAGCGTCCGTAATGACGTTTCTTACAAAGAACGCTAGAGCATTCTTGGACATCAGTCTTGTGGGGTCTTTACCGCGCACCAAAGACCTTGTCTAGAGACTCCCAACTGACGCTTCCTCTGAAGATAGAACTTCAGAGCTCTAACAGGGCATAGAGACCTCTCTGCTTCTCTGCCTACGAGACTCGACATTCCTTTGACTTCGAATGACCTAGGCCAGGGATTCGTGGGATTCTCGTTTTTCGCTAAAAACAGGGTCTTAAACGAGCAAATAGCCGAGTCTCCCTTGAATCCTACTTTATCCTGCAGAGCTTGTAACTCACTAATTCTTTTTGCTGTCGCTAATGATAAAAGGAATAGGCATTTTCTAGTTATGTCTCTAAATGATGCCAGATGCGGAGGCTCGAATCTATCCGAGAAGCAGATATTTGAGGACTACGTCCAAGTTCCAGTTTCGGAGGTACTGGCGTTCCTTAGACTTGTTGAAGTCTCAAAAGATTTCTTAACGAGGATCGTGGAGATCTTGTTATTTGCCAGATCTAATCCTCTGTTCCTGAATACAGCCGAGAGCATACTTCTGTTTGTATCCCTTTATTGTGGATACGGCTAGATGAGATTTTACTCTCAGGAATAGCAAGAAATCAGCAATTTCCGCTATAGAGGTAGAGGAGGAGGACAACTTCTTGGCTCTACACCACCTTCTAAAGACCTCCCACTTCGACTGGTATACTTTCGTAGTGGAGGTTCTGCGAGCTCTCGCGATCGCGCTTGCCACTTCGCGAGAAAAGCCTCTCGCTCTGACAAGTCTTTCGATAGTCGAAAGGCAGTCAGAGCGAGAGCGGGGAGGTTTTGATGGTTACCTCTTGAAGTGTGGTTGTTTGAGAAGATCCGTCCTTCCTGGTAGGGATCTTGGAAAGTCTACGATCCACTCTACCACCTCCGTGAACCATTCCTGGGCCGGCCAAAAGGGGGCTATTAATGTCATCCTCGTCTCTTTTGACGCCACAAACTTTTTCATTACTAACCCCAGGATTTTGAATGGGGGAAAAGCGTAAACGTCCACTCGAGACCAGTTTAGCAGGAAGGCGTCTACCATAATCGCTCTTGGATCTTCCACGACCGAGCAAAACACTGGGAGTTCCCCACAGAGACCAGAGATCGAGACACACTTCCTCGTGCAGAGTCCATTCTGTATGAAGGACCTGGTTCCTCCTGCTGAGCCTGTCCGCCCTCACATTCCTTACTCCCTGTACGAACCTTGTCAGCAGGGAGATGTTCCTGTGAGACGTCCAAAGTAATAGGTCCCTCGTGAGTTCGTAAAGGAACGAGGAGTGTGTCCTCCCTGTTTCCGAATGTAGGCAAGTGCGGTGGTGTTGTCCACGTTTACTTGCACTACCTTTGGTCTCTCACCAGAGGTTCTAGGCTCTTCAAGGCCAGGTGTACGGCGAAGAGCTCTTTGCAGTTTATGTGCCAGGACACCTGTGCTGGTTCCCAGGTGCCTGACACTTCCTCTGAGCCTAATGTCGCTCCCCAACCCGTCTCCGACGCGTCGGAGAACAACACTAGGTCTGGGTTCTGTGTTCTTAGAGAGATCCCTTTGTTCTCTTCCAGAGGTAGCAACCACCACTGTAGGTGTGCCTTTATCTCCACTGGAATGGGAAAAAACGTCCGACAGTTGTCAGAGTGTTTTCCAGCTCCAAGACTTCTTGAGGAAGAATTGAAGTGGACGGATATGAAGTCTTCCTAGTGGGAAGAACTGTTCCAGCGAGGAAAGCGTCCCCAGAAGGCTCAACCATTCCCTCGCTGACGTTTGTTGCTTCTCTAAGAAGAGAGAGATTATCCTCAAACCTTTTGCGGTTCTCTCTTGCGAAGGAAAAACTCGAAAACACCCGAGTAACCATCCGAATCCCCAGATAGACTAGGTCTTGTCTGGGGTCAGTTGAGACTTCTCGAGGTTCACAAGCAATCCCTTACGCCTTGGTCAAATCCAGAGTTAACTTTAGGTCCTCCAAGCACTGTCTCTCCGATCTGGCCCTGAGAGCCAGTCGTCTAGATACATAGAGACATTCACTCCTTTGAGATGAAGAAATCTCGCCACATTCCTCATCAGGGCTTGTGAAGACCTGAGGAGCTGTGGACAGGCCGAAACACAAGGCTCTGAACTGGAAAAGATCCTTCCCCCCGTCATGAAACGGAGGTACTTCTTCGACGAAGGGTGGATCGGGACGTGAAAGTAGGCGTCCTGGAGATCTAGAGACACCATCCAATCTCCTTGTCGTAATGACGCTAGGACTGAAGCAGAAGTCTCCTGGAGAACTTCTCCTTCTGAACAAATTTGTTCAGAGCGCTGACGTCTAGTACTGGTCTCCAGCCTCCCGAGGCTTTCGCACTAGAAAAAGGCGATGTAAAACCCCGGGGAGTTTTGATCCAGTACTAGTTCTATTGCACTCTTGTCCCACATTTGTTCCACCATCGATCGAAGAGTATCCCTCAGCACAGGGTCCTTGTACTTGGCTGATAGTTCCCTTGGTATTGACGTTAGGGGAGGAGTATTCAGGAAAGGGATACGATATCCCTTCCTTATGATATTCAATGAAGACGCGTCTGCGTCTATCAGTGTCCAGGCCTCCACGAATCCCAGGAGCCTGGCACCTACTGGTGCTTGGAGGAGAAATGTTTCATTTTCCCCCCTTTTTAAAGGGACGAAAGGCGGACCTACCTCTCTTCTCTGGAGCCTTCCTTCTTGCGGGAGGTCTGCAGATCGGACCACCTCGAAAGGGCTGCATAGAAGAGCTAGGTTCTTTCTTGTCAGAAACTAAAGCAGGTTTCTTCTTCCTAGCCGACTGCGTCAGAAGATCCTGCGTCGCCTTCTCAGTTAAAGAGTGAGCCACGTCCTTCACTAACTGAGAAGGGAACAAATAGTCAGACAGAGGTGCATACAGTAGAGCTTGGCCCTCTGAGCATGCCAGAGACTGCCTTTGTTAAGAAGGCGCCATACACCGTCTTTTCTTCAAAAGACCTGCTCCAAATAATGAAGAGACTTCAAAAGATCCATCCTGTACCGCTTTGTCGATGCAAGACAAAACGCATAACAGGGCTTCAGGTTCGATCCCTGTGAATCGTGAGCTTTCTTGGACATCACCCCAAGGGACCAATCTAAGAAGTTGAAGACTTCCAATACATGGAAAAGTCCCTTGAGGAGATGATCCAGTTCTGAAATACTCCATGTAATACGAGCAGAATTAAGACTTGGACGCCTTGAAGCGTCAACTAACGTCGAAAAATCTGCCTCTGTTGTAGAAGGGAGAGCGATACCCATATCCTCCCTCCCCCGTCTTGTACCATATGCCTCTTTTCCCAGCTAACCTTGCTGGAGGCATGCAAAATACTGTCCTGACTAAGTCTTTCTTCGACTTCATCCAGGAGTCTAAGGCGTGTAAAGCTCGCTTCATCGAGATGGTGGGCTTCATCTTCAGAAAACAAAAGACGAGGGCTTCTTCGCCTTCGCACTCGAAAAAAGCGAGCGCGGAGAAGGAGGAGCAGCCGGAGTCAACTCGTCTCAGTATTCCTCCAGAAGCAGGGTAGTCAACACCTTATAGTTGGACAAGCCCTCTCTTCCATGATCGTCATCATCCGAGTTTTCCTCCAACTCTGGATAAATCTGAGTTTCCGTTCTCCTTTCTGAACTTTCCTCTTCTGGAGGAGACAAACTCCTGATAGGAGAGCTAGGGGCTAAGGAATGAAAGTCTTTCCTTTTTCCCGTTTTGATCGACTTGGAAGGCGTCACAACCTGCGGCTTCTCTTGCGCTTTAGAAGACGTCTTGTATGACGCTTCCCGCTCTCCGAGCGTCATGTATGACGTCTCTTGTTGACGTCTTGATGACGCTTCGCGTCTGGAAGACGCTTCGCTCTCTAAGGGCTTCCTACTCGGCGTCACAATCTTGGACGGAGCGTCACGTCTAAGATCCGCTTGAAATGACGCTTCACTTCTAAAGACGTCTTTCGTTTCTCTTGTCTTACAACACTCTCGTCAGCCCCCGTTCTTCGAGCAGGTGCGAGAGGACGAGACTTCTTAATTGGAAGCGTCACGTCCTTCCGACGGGGCGCTAAAACTCCCACAAGAGATGACAGTTGTTCCTGAACCGCCATGATGATCTTTCTTGACGCTTCTCCCACGTCTAGTGCATGACGTCTCTCGTCATCACTCGGGGAAGAAGCCTGATGGGTGGGGTACTTCCTCGTAAGCGTCAGGTGACGCTGACGCACCTTCGCTTTCTTAATAGCAGACGGGGCGTCATCCGAGAAGCGCTCTGGACTCGAATCAATGTCTTGCTTCATATGACGCTTCAGCGGTCTCGATAAGTTCGACTCCTTCCACCCTCGTTTAGGTAGGGAGAGGGAGGGAGAGGACGAGAAACACTCGCGAAGGACGCTTCCTCATAGCGCCCTTGAGCTGGCTGCCATGAAGTCAGAGCTAGCTTGAAGGGACGTCTGACCGTTGGGGATTCCCCACGACCCCCTTAAGGCTTTCGACTTTCCTTCTCCTCTGGGCATGTGAGCTTGGAAGAGGTCTAGGCCTGGGAGCGTCGCAGGGACGATCAAACGCCCCCTCCACAACACTGGGAGAAACTCACTTCACTGAAATGTTCACTCTCACTAGCCTTACCTTTGGAGTCAGCCATCTTGGACTTCATGTCTCTGATAGTAGCCTTCAGATTGGCGATTTCCGATGCCGAATCCGAAAAAGCACTTCTGAGCAATGAGATATATAGGGAGAATCTACATCCGTAGGATTAGAATTATCCGTGAAAGGCTCAATAGGCCTTGAACTCACACCTTTCAGTCGTCTAAACTCTATCCCTCTCTAACTTCTTCAAATAAGAAGTCAAAGTCTTCCACTCTTCTGCATTTCAATCCCTCGCATTCCTTACAAGTATTAATGCAGAACACTGGACCCCCCTACATTTACGGCATACAGTGTGAGGATCAACCGAAGCCTTCGGTATCCTCACCCTGCAGCCTACATTCACACACATTCTCACACTCACATTAGAATCAGACATACTGAGAAAAATCCAAAAGAGTTATTCCAAAAACAGTCCACAGTAGCGAATGCCAAAACACGATCCAAATACGTCACCAAAAAGCCGAAAAACGTTGATCAAATGTTGAAAAATGAATCTAAGTCAGGAGGTAATAACAACAATGTTGATACCACCGGCGACAGAGAAAATATGATAGAAAACGGGGATGGTTCCTAGTCCTGCCGCCCAGGGCAGGCCGGTAGATCACCTGACCTACCTGTAGCGAGTGGCGCGAAATTTGAATTTCTGTCGGGGACGACGGAGTCTTAGCTATGTATATATCTGACAGGTAAGTTGATTGTATGAAATTGCATTTTTCCTAACTATACAAACCTGAAGTCCTTTTACAATAGGAAGGTACTAGCGGCAGCTGGATAGGTCGTAAGCTTTCGAACAAGGGGTTCGGTAGTTAACTGCTTGTCCGACAGGCGCGCGCGCGCGACTGGGAGGTAAACAAATCACTTTTGCTTTTGGCCCAAGCAAAAACTGCAGAGTGAGGGGTGGCATGAGGTGGGGCTATGTGTAAAAGGACCTCAGGTTTGTATAGTTAGGAAAAATGCAATTTTGGACAAATTGTCATTTGTTCCGACACGGCATACAAACCTTCGGTCCTTTTACAATAGGAAGACTCACTTCTTGGTGGGAGGAATCTGAGTCTTTTGTGAACAGACTGGTGTTCGCCCAACCTTGGAAGTCTCCCTGGTCGTAAGAGCGAGGGAGGGATCCAAGCCTCTGTCCGATTGATCGGGGTGTGCACCGCAGGATCAATGGTCAGACCTCTGGACCGAGTACTAAGAGAGAGGCAAGCGTATCTCTTCGTACCAGCAATGTAAGAACTTGTTCCTGTACAGGAGCAAATATAAAGTCATGGGTTTGACTCTTGTAGGCATCCACTTCCCCCCCCTTGTAGGAGGAAGTGGTGGATATTCTGCTCCTATCCCTAGTGAAAGGGATAGGATGGGGCTCTGTCATATAGCTCACCTGCATCTCGTCCTCATCCAGCGTAGTGACGACCGTGGCCCTCTGCCCACAGGTAGAGGAGGAGGAAAAGACGGGAAGAGGGAGCCAGTCACTCACTCATTCACACATCCATCCACACAGTCACACCAGGACTCGATGCTGTTTCAGCCTGCGAGGGTCTGGGTTTGCTACACAACTTGTTGAGCAGCCACCATGGGTCCCAAGGAAAAGGTATCCAAGGACCTGTGGGCAATATCCCGAAGGTAGAATGACGTAAAGGTAGTCTGGTTAGACCAGACCCCTGCCTTCAGGACCTGCGCCACGGAGAAGTTCTTACGAAACGCCAACGACGGGGCCAATACTTCGACTTCGTGAGCTCTCGGACGGGACGTACGGATGTCGTCACTACCATCAGCCTCATACGCCCTCCTGATGACCTCACGCAGCCAGAATGAAAGAGTGTTCTTGGATACTTCTTTCTTGGTTACCCCGGTGCTAACGAAGAGGCGTCGACACTCAGGCCTGAGGTGTCGAGTTTTCTTCAGATAGCGCCGTAGCGCCCTCACAGGACAAAGCAGCATCTCATCCGCATCATTATCGGTGAAGTCCATTAGGGAGGGAATCGTGAAGGACTCGAACCTGTCGTCAGGGACCGAAGGTTTCTGAGTCTTCGCAACGAAGTTCGGGACGAAATCGAGCGTCACAGATCCCCATCCCCTGGAGTGTCGTACATCATAGGAAAGGAGCCATGAAGTTCCCCTACTCTCTTCGCCGATGCCAGGGCCAGCAAGAAGAAGAGGGTCTTGAGGGTCAGATCCCTGTCTGACGACTCTCGGAGTGGCTCGAACGGCGTTCGAGTCAAACTCCTAAGGACGAGAGTCACATCCCACGCAGGGGGCCTGAGTTCCCTAGGTGGGCAAGACCTTTCGAAGCTCCTCATAAGCAAGGAGATCTCGAACGAGTTCGAGATGTCCAATCCCCTCAGTTTCAGGACGAGAGCCAGGGGGGGGGGGGGGGGTCGCTCTGCTCTGTATCCTTTGACTGTGGGGACTGAGAGGAGCTTCTCTCGGCGAAGAAAAACGAGGAAATCCGCTACCTGCTGAAGAGTGGCTCTTCAGCAACCACAGAAGACGGCCCACTTCCCCTGGTACACAGCTGCAGAGGACTGATGGACGTTTCCAGCCATCTCTGTTGCTGCGCTACGAGAAAAGCCTCTCGTTCGCAAGAGATGGTGGATAACAGCCAGCCGTGAAGTTGTAGGGACTGGACTGCTCGGTGGTACCGCTCGACGTGTGGCTGGGCGAGAAGGTTGTGCCAAGGGGGAATCTCTCTCGGTTCTCCTGCGAGAAGAGCCAGCAGGTCCGGATACCAAATGGCCTGTGGCCATTTGGGAGCCACCAGGATCATCCTGAGATTCGGGGTGACCAGTGCTCGACTGATCACCTTGCGAATCAGGCTGAACGGGGGAAAGGCATAGACGAAGAGGGTTGTCCCACGGGTGTTGAAGAGGCGTACCTCTGCAGCTGTCCGCATAGGGTCCGGCACGGCCGAGAAGAACACCTGGAGCTTCCTGTTGTGCCGGGTGGCGAACAGATCCACGACTGGTCGCCCCCACAGGTCGAAGAGCCTTTCCGCCACGTTCCTGGTGTAGAGACCACTCGGTCCCTATCACCTGATCCCGACGGCTGAGCGTGTCTGCTACTACATTCCTCTTCCCTGGAATGTAGCGTGCCGACAGCTCTATTGAGTGTGCCTCGGCCCACTCGTGCACCTGCCGAGTCAACTGGTACAACGGGAGAGACACTAGCCCCCTGTTTGTTGACGTAGGCCACTACCGTGGTGTTGTCGCACATCAACACCACTGAGTGTCCCATCAAGCGGTCCTGGAACTCTTGGAGAGCGAGGAACGCTGCCTTGAGTTCCAGTACATTGATGTGAAGGTGCTTGTCGTTCTCGTCCCACACTCCCGAAGTCAGCAACTCCTCCAGGTGTGCGCCCCATCCCTCGGTCGATGCGTCTGAGAACAGCTGCATGTCCGGGGGGGGAGTGCGCAGAGGCACTCCTCTTAAGAGGTTCCTGTCGTCCAGCCACCAGGCTAGGTCCTGCCTCACCTCCGGTGTCAGTGACACTGGAAAGCTTGGGGGAGTCCGTCGCCTGTGACCAACTCTCCTTTAGTCTCCACTGAAGAGACCGCAGGTGAAGACGCCCGTGAGGGCTACTTAACTTTTTTCTCGAGTGACGACAGGTGTCCCGATCACGACTTGCCATCGCTGAGCTACCTGTTCCTGCCGAGACAGGAACTGGTTGGCTGCCTCCCTGAATCTGCTGATCCGCGAGTCTGCGGGGAAGACTCGCCCTGCTACCGTGTCGATCAGCATACCCAGGTACTTCATCCTCTGCTTGGGCTCGAGATCGGACTTTTCGAAGTTCAACAACGATCCCCAGATCGCGACAGAACTCGAGCAGTCGATCCCTGTCCTGTAGCAACTGGCGAGCGGGGCGCTCGCCAGGACTAACCAATCGTCGAGATACCTCATCAGACGTATCCCGTGCGAATGGGCCCAAGCAGACCCAGAGTGAACACTCGCCGTGAACACCTGTGGGGCGGTTTGAGAGAACCGAAGCAAAGTGCCCTGAACTGGTACACCGTCCCGTCGAGGATGAAGCGGAGGTACTTTCTGGAGGACTGATGAATGGGTATTTGGAAATACGCATCCTTCAAGTCCACTGAAAGCATGAAATCGTTCTCCCTGATGGAGTCGAGCACTGAACGTGCCGTCTCCATCGTGAACCGGGTCTGGCGAACAAACCGGTTCAGAGGAGAGAGATCTATCACCGGGCGCCAGCCTCCCGTAGACTTTTCCACCAGGAAGAGTCGACTGTAAAAAGCCCGGTGACTGATCCGTGACGATTTCTACAGCTCTCTTGCTCAGCATGGTCTTGATCTCCTGTCTCAATGCTACGTCCTTCGATGACCCTGGAACGTACGACTGCTGTTGGACCGGGTTGGAGGTGAGGGGTGGCCGAGATTCGAAGGGTAATAGATATCCCTCCCGAAGGACATCTACAATCCAGGTCTCGGCGCCGTAGCGCTGCCAAGTTGCCCAATGGCTGGCCAGGCACCCCCACACTTCCGGCAGCAGGTGAGGGGGAACGCCGTCCCTAGCATTTCCCCCCACCCCTTTCTTCGACTTCTTCCCAGAGCCTCCACGGGAGGAGGAGGGCTGGGAGGAGGGCTGGTTACGGCTCCCCTTTGTAGAAGTCGAAGAAGACAGAGTCTTTCCCCGGGGCTTCGACGCAGCTACCGTCTTAGCCACCGAGGAAGCGCTAGCCGAGCTCTTTGACTTGGCCGTTTTTTAGTCCGAGGCTGCCCAGAAGCCTTCGAGACTGCCTGGTGAACCAGACGGTCACTGTCGTCAGTGCGCCGTCTGTCCACCGCAGCGTCCACCATCTCTCCTGGGAAGAGAGACGTGGAACTCCGTAAAGGTCCGTTGCGAAGTCCCAACGCCGCTTCACGCCCGGCCGCCCTGGAAAACCCGAGTAAGGACAGCGTCCCTACGTCGGAGAACCAGGTTGGCCCACAGGTTCACCGTCTGGTGGGCAAGGAAGGAGATGGCTCTTCCCCCAGACTGCAAAGTCTCCTAAAGGCCGAGTCATCTTCGGGAGAAATTCCCCCGGAGTTTGGCTGCGACCTTAGATACTGTGAGGGACCACAGATCTAACCAGGAGACGGCCTGGAAAGCTGCCATGGCAGTAGATTCCAGGCCGAGTGCCTCTTGCTGCGAGAACCATAGGTTCTCAGACAGGACTGCTGCAGAGACACACCCGGAGTCAGCCTGGCTAACTCGGGTTTCAACCTGTTTGGGCGGCATCAGGGTCCTCAGATGGCACGTAAAAAACGCCGCTTGTCGCAGCAGAGGAGGTGGAAGCAGCTTGCTCGACCTGCCAGACTTGAGAGAACCGTCTTGCCCGGAGACAAGCGATTCTACCTGGTCCAGCACTGAGTCGGCAAGCTCGGAACGCGGCCAAACCACCGTCGGTCTGGGTTCCCTCTTCGGGCCCCAGAACGACTCGAGCCGGGGGACGTGGGCTCGGATGGTAGGGAGCGGCGATCCTTCCGCCGAGGTCGTTGTGCTGACGAATCAGCGCAATAACCTCGGCAAAGTTCCTCTGGATCTCAGGAGTGACTGCGTCCTGCGGAGTCGGACCATCCAGTCCCTCAAACAGGAGCATCTCCCGAGACCCTCCTCCCTCGAGGGGAGGAACAGCGACAGACCCCTCTCGGTCTCCTCCAGCCACTTGTGCATACGACCTGGCTGGTCCGAGAACCGTGCCTGGTACGTAGGACGACGTGGTGGGATCCTGAGGGGCGCACCCCTCACGATCACTCCTCAATACCTCGCCCCTCCCGGTGTAACCCAGGAGGTTGAAGGTATGGGAGAGGCAGACCTGACGCTCCCTCCTCGCTCGCTGGCAGAACCAGTGGGCTTGGAAGACTGCAGGCGATCGTCAACCCGCGGTGGCGATCGAGCTGCAGGCCTAGTCGAGCCGTCTCGCTGTGGAGAACGGCTGGACCGAGAACAGCGGCCCCGGTCTCGTGTGTCAGAGGAGCTGGTGCTGGTTGCCGTACCCGATCGCTCTCTGTGAGAGTGACGGTCAGGCGACCGGCGAGCTCCACTGTCACGGTGAGACCGGTGCGTATCCTCACGGCGCGTCACGTCGCTGGTACCAGCCGTGGCTGGCGCCGGCGAACGGGGGACCTCTTCCCAGCCTCAGCCCGTGGCCGGTCATGGACCGTCACGTCCGCCCGGGTAGCCAGCTGCTCGCCGCGAGGAGCGAGAGCTGGTCTGGTGAGAGTCGCCGTGAGACGGCTGTCACCAGTCTTCCGCTCCGTGCCGTGAACCTGACGCTGAGCTGGCTCAGAGGTCTGGTTCCTAGCTGCACGGTCGCTGGTAGGCGACCGTACACTCGGTAACCTTCCTCGCGAACGAGAGGCCGAGACGGATCCTGCTGCCGTGGTCGAACCACTAACAGCAGGTGAGGAAGTGCCGGTGTTAGCCGGCACTCCTCTGGTCCCCGTAGTCTTCTTCCTTGCGGAAGAAGAGACGGGTCCTGCCCCCGAAGGAGCAGGGTGACCAGCGGAAGAACCCCCCGTCTCACCAGAGCGAGACGGGCCCTTAGAAGTTCCCGAAGGAGACTTCTTAGGGGGGGGGGGGAGGCGACCTTCTTCTTCTTAGGCGGGGGAGCCTTAGAAGAAGAAGGGGAAGAGGCGGCAGACGACGACGAAGAAGACGATGAAGACGACGACGAACTTCCCTTCCTCCTCTTCTTCTTCTTCTTGTCAACCTCCTCAGGACCGATGTCAGATCTGTCAAGCCAGAGCGGAGCCGGGGCTGCTGTTGCCGAAGCAACAGGGCCCGGACGCACCTGTCCGAACAGATCAGCATCGGGAGCAGGCGTGTGCCAGGCAACAGGAACAACGTCAGCAGGTGCAGGCATCACAGGAACAGCAGTGGAGACGGCAGGAGCAGGTACAGGAACGGCCAGCAGTGGTCGGTAACGTCAACGTCCGTGAACAGCGGCTGGGCAGGTACGGCAAGTACGGCAGGCTGTACAGGCGTCCAGGTGGACGGACCAGCGGCACAGACATCCTAGGTACTGGTGGGAGGTCCAGGGGCGAGCTCTTCGGGCACACGAAGTCCGGTCGCGGCAGCACGGCAAACCCAGGCGGCGGCATCACACTCCCCCGTGGTACGGCGACTGGCCCCTGCACCGATGTAGTTGGTGTGACAGAGACCGCGTGCGGGGGGGTGTACACCAGGTGAGGAGGTGAAAGCATAGCCAGGCGTTGAAACCGGGTCGTGGTGGTGGTCGTAACCGTAGCATGCGTGACCGCCACAGAGCCAGCGAGATGGTAGAGCAGCCCCTGGACACTCGGCACGCCCTGCAGACCCAACGATGCCCACACCTGTCCAAGGTCGTCCTTCGCGGCAACCGCACCTGAGGAAGCAAAAGTCGGGTGATTAGCAGGATCCTCTACCCGCTCGCGCGAAGAGACGAAACGGATAGAGGACCAGAGTACAACTCGACATCGGGGCATCTAGCGCCCTCCTCCACACTCGATAGGTCGGGTGAGGAGAAGGACCTAGAAACCCCCCCCAAAGGGGAAGGCGCCAACGTGGGAGCTGAGCGGGCGGCAGGAAAGAAGACGAAGTGTCCGTAACCAAAGGAGTCGCGGGAGAGCTTTCCGACGACTCCTTTGCAGGCCTTCGCTTCTTCCTGCCTTCGTACAAGGCCCACTGCGCCTCCGACCAATTAGAACATACTTCACAGGGCTCGGCTCGGGTGCATTCGCGCCCCCGACACCGAGCGCACAAAATATGTGGATCAATTTCCGGGAATGAGCGGAACTTTCCGCATTTACGCCCTTCGGTACCCGGGCATAATCTCCGGGGGGTAGCGAGGCGTGGAGATTCCATTATTGATCAATTCACAAATGATGAAATAAGAGAGGAAATGATTGTACTTACAAATGATTCACACACAAACACAACCAAATACTCATGAAAGCAAACGACGAGAAGCGGGCAGAGAGCGTCGAACACACACGTCCACTCGCTGTGAGGCCGAAAGCAAAAGTGTTTTGTTTACCTCCCAGTTGCGCGCGCGCGCCTGTCGGACAAGCAGTTAACTACCGAACCCCTTGTTCGAAAGCTTACGACCTATCCAGCTGCCGCTAGTACCTTCCTATTGTAAAAGGACCGAAGGTTTGTATGCTGTGTCGGAACAAAGTACTTTTAACATGTCCTGACACCGGAGATGGTCATCAGTCACGAGTTGTTGTTGGTGAGAGGAGCTAAAGACCTCTACTCTCTTTTCAAAGTAAGTATTTTCTCCAAAGTTAGAAATTAAGGACATATTTTAAGATTTAAACAGAGGGTAATGAAAAGGGTGGCCAACGCAGTGCCCAAACCACCAAAACGCTTTTGAAATTTTTACTTACAACTCGGAATGATTAGAAGATTGATGCCATGTCGATGTTTGCGGAGTTGCTTGTGTCAATAAACTTCCCATTCCCTGTGCTAAATCTGCACACCACTTGTACCCATATACGCACGCTGGGGCACTTTCATCACAACAATCGTACACCCGACCTCTAACCATATTTATCTAGGGGGACTACGGCATTCTTTGCGGCGTTTCGCGTTCTTCAATTGTTTATCAGTGTGGTCAATTGGTATGTGTTTACCCTCTAAACTGGGTATGAGATTTACACAAAACCGGGGAAATAAGTGAAATTAGCGTATCTATTTGTAGTATATACAGTGGACCCCCTGTATTCGCGTTCTCCAGATTCGCGGATTTCTCTCGGGAACGTTTCCCTGCATTATTCGCGGAAAATTCGCGCATTCGCGGTATTTTTCTATGATAAATATCCCCAAATTCCTGGTTTTTTTTGATGAATTTCATCATAAAATGCACTTTTTGTGATAAAACTATTAAAAAAACCATGTATGAAAATTTTTAGTGGGTTTTTCTTGAGTTTTAACTAACAAAATAGGCTGATTTTAGCATTTTTATAGGGGTTCCAAACATTCGCGGATTCTAACTATTCACGGGGGGGTCTGGTACGCATCCCCCGCGAATACGGGGGGACCACTGTATACATATTACAGCAATTTTATCATTACTGCATTACTAAGACAACTAGAATTCATGGAAACAGTTTGTAAATGCATCGGCGTATGTGTGACGCTACACTAGATTGGCAACGATGAGTCATTTTTCGTCGTGTCGTCTGCTCGTAAGTATACATCCGAAATATGTAACTTTTCAGGGTTAATTTGGTTGCAAAAAAGGGATAATGGACATGACTTAAATAAACATTTTTAAGTAAAGTTCAACTAAAAAATGAGTAAAGTAAACAATTAAGGGAATAAAGCTTTGCACCCATAATCAGTGTTGTCATCTGCTGCTCATAACTGTGTTTGCGGAGTGAGTATTTAGGAACCAGGAACAGCAACATGGTTCAAGTGCAATGTGGAGTGAATTACGCTTTTTACGCGTGTTCGTATCCATTTCTGCATAATGGAGTTTTTGTCTCTTGGTACAAGGACAAGTGTTGTTATTCTTTACGATTAGTGATTCATGATACCCTTATAAATTACGGCACTGGGTGTAATGCACTATAGCAAAATCTCGTTCTGATATGAGTGTTCGTTACAGGAATAGGTATTGCCCAAAAACGTGCTTGCACTGTCGCTGAAACCCATAGTAGGTATGCTGCTTAGTTGTCAATCAAGTTTTTTGTAATCAAGTATTTTTTACATGCTAGATTTTTCTCAATCAAAACATATGCCCCTCAATGCTAACTTTCCTCTTTTAATGACTTTCTGGTCATTGCAAATTCGGCCCCATAATTTCTTATGGTGCGAAAACAGAGGCGATAATCTGCATGAATAACTGGTAAACTGTTCTGCAAGAAAGTTGAGTAAAGCAATTATTTACAATAGGTATGAAAGCCAAGATGTCGTGACATCGTAATACAGGACTTAAACGAACGTTCTAATTCCAAAAAATAATTACTTAAATTTGAGTCAGAATCGAGTTACTTTTTCAATAACGAATACTTTCAAATTAATCATCATAAATATGATATTGTAATGATACAATTAAGTTTGTTCATACTTACCTGGCAGATATATATAATCAAGTACCCACCTACCTCCCCTCAAGAGACAGTGGAATTAAAATTATGAATAGAAAATGGGAATGGTTCCTGATACCCGCCTCCCAGCGGCGGGAATAGGTACTAACCACCTGACTCCCACTGAGTGTGTCGTAAGTGTTTAAATTTCTGTCGGATTCGGAAAAATAAGATATATATACGTATATCTGCCAGGTAAGTATGAACAAACTTAATTGTATCATTACAATATCATTTTGTTCATGAAACTTACCTGTCAGATATATATATAGCTGAATCCCACCTTTGGTGGTGGGAGTAAACAGAATAGAAGATTTTAGGAAACATATATATGCAGATAATTGATATCTTGGTCCCTTACCTGTTAGCATAGCTGGCTTCGTGGTTACTGCCGCGTAAGTCTGCTTGTGCTACTAGAGTTGCCAGCGAGGTAGAGACCTATAAAGCTGGTGCACTCCAGATGATCTGTCAACAGGGGCGAGACCACGACGTGACTAGACCATTGACCATACAATGAGGGCAATGAAGTAAAACAAAACCACCTGGCATAGCCTACCAAAGGTATCCCACTTAGACTAAGCTAATGGAAGGGAGATCCGCCGCAGGCGGTCAACCCCACAACCATAACACAAGTTAAAAACTCCCCTAACCATTAAAGGATAGGATGAGTGCTACCTCCTGCCCCCAAAACAGTGTCTGCAGCGATGTATGGCCCGAGCGAGTAGCAATTTTCGTATGTTGCTTTCACCTCCCGCAGGTAGTGTGAAGCAAACACCGAATTGCTTCGCCAGTAAGTGGCGCCCAAAATGTCTTTGATTGCCATATTCTTGTGAAAAGCCACCGAAGTAGCAATAGCCCTCAACTCGTGGGCTTTCACTTTTAGAAGCTTCATATCACTTTCACTACACTTTTCATGAGCTTCCTTAACTGTACTTCTTAAGAAGAACGCCAGTGCGTTCTTCAACATCGGAAGATCTGGTTTTTTCACCTAGCACCACAAGTTCTCAGAAGAGCCTCTGCATGCTCTGGTTCTCTGCAAATATAATTTGAGAGCCCTGACAGGACACAGGGCTCTCGCAGGTTCAGGTCCCACTAGCTCCGACAACCCTTTGATCTCAAACGTCCTCGGCCAAGGGTTGGAAGGGTTCTCGTTCTTTGCTAAGAACGTAGGACTTAGGGAACAAACCGCACTATGATCTTTAAACCCAATATGCTTGCTTATGACCTGGATTTCGCTAACCTCTCGCCCGTCGCCAGAGCGGTTAGGAAAATGGTCTTCTTTGTCAGATTCCTAAGCGAAGCTGAATGGAGCGGTTCAAATTGACTCGACATGAGGAACTTATGTACCACGTCTAAATTCCACGATGGCACTTTCGGTTGGAGAACTTTCGCAGTCTCAAAGGATCTAATGAGATCATGAATGTCTCTGTCATTCGCTAAGTCGAGTCCTCTATGCCTGAAGACTACAGAAAGCACGCTTCTGTAGCCTTTAATCGTGGGAACAGCTAGTTTCACTTCTTTCCTGAGGTGAAGAAGGAAATCTGCTATCTGGCTTACAGAGGTTGAGGTGGAGGAAATGCCCTTCTTTCTGCACTTCTGAAGACAGCCCACTTCGATTGGTATACTGCGATTAAGGAGGGCCTCCTTGCGGTGGCAATCGCCCTAGCCACAGGTCTTGAAAAACCCCTCGCTCTGGCCAACTTCTTGATAGTCTGAACGCAGTCAGACTCAGAGCGGGGAGGTTTTTGTGGTACCTCTCGAAGTGGGGCTGTCTGAGTAGATCTTTCCTTAGGGGCAGAGTCCTTGGAAAGTCTACCAGAAAGGACATCACCTCCGTGAACCAGTCGGCCGCTGGCCAGAAGGGGGCGATGAGGGTCATCCTCGCTCCCTCTGATGCCGCGAACTTCCTCATTACTTCCCCGAGGATCTTGAATGGGGGAAATGCGTAAATGTCTAGTCTCGACCAATTTCACAGCAGGGCGTCTACTGCCACTGCTCCCGGGTCCAGAACTGGGGAGCAATAAAGCGGAAGTTTCTTCGTTCGGGAAGTTGCGAAAACGTCCACATGAGGACGTCCCCACAGCTTCCATAACGACTGGCATACCTCCTGATGAAGGGTCCATTCCGTCGGCAGAAGCTGTCCTTGCCGACTGAGGTCCGCTCGCACGTTCTCCACAGCTGACACAAATCTTGTCAGGATCGTGACGTCTTGCGACTTCGCCCATATCAGGACATCCTTCGCGATGGCGAACAGAGAAGGAGAGTGAGTTCCCCCCTGTTTCCTGAGGTATGCCAGGGCTGTGGTGTTGTCTGAGTTTATCTGAACCACTTTGTTGGAGACTTCCCCTTGAAAGAACCTTAGTGCAAGGTAAATCGCTGAAAGTTCTTTGAGATTTATGTGCCAGGACACCTGTTCCCCTCTCCAGGTGCCTGACACTTCTCTCCCTCCTAGTGTTGCTCCCCAACCCATGGAAGACGCGTCGGAGAACAACACTAGGTCGGGGGTTCCAAGCCTTGAGCGAAAGTCCTTCGCAAGCTTTTTCTTTGGGATCCGACCACCATTTTAGGTGCTCTTTCACTTCTTCCGTCAAAAACAGGACCTCTTCTAGACCTTGTTTGCGCTTCCAATTGCTGGAGAGGAAGAACTGAAGTGGTCGAAGGTGCAACTTTCCCAGAGAAACAAACTTCTCCAGTGAGGAATAAGCCAGTCGTCTAGGTAGAGAGAGATCCTTATCTTCACAAGATGGAGCCACCTCGCAACGTTCTTCATAAGAACGGTGAACACCATCTGCGCCGTGCTGAGACCGAAGCAGAGTGCCCTGAACTGGAATACCTTCCCTTTCAGGACAAACCGCAGGTATTTCCTTGATCGGGGATGGATGGGGACGTGAAAGTATGCATCCTGAAGGTCTAATGAGACCATCCAATCCCCCGGTCTTAAGGCTGCTAGCACAGATGGAGGTGTCTCCATCTTGAACTTCTGCTTGGTAATGAAGCGGTTTAGGCTGCTGACATCCAGAACGGGCGCCACCCCCCTGACTGCTTCGGCACTAGGAACAGACGGTTGTAAAAACCTGGAGAACTCAGGTCAAAGACCTGCTCCACCGCCTGCTTCTCGATCATTTGATCTAGTAGATCGTGAAGCACTTTCCGTCTTTCTCCCTGATACGAAGGAGACAAATCTTTCGGTGTCGAAGACAGCGGGGGTAACTTCAGGAAAGGAATTCTGTACCCCTTCTTGACGATGTCCAGAGACCAAGCGTCGGCACCTCTCTCTTCCCAGGCTCTCGCGAAATGTAGAAGTCTGGCTCCTACCGGTGGCTGAAGGACTTCCCTCTCACTTCTTGTTCTTAGAAGGAGCGGGGGTCTTGCCTCTGAAAGAGCCTCTTCCTCGAGGGGCTGGCTTCGAGGAAGAAGCAGATCGAAAGGGCTTCGATTTCTTCACAGCAGAGGACCCAGAAAACGAAGTAGCTGTAGGTTTCCTTGAAGACTGCGCCAAAAGGTCTTGAGTTGCTTTCTCCTGGAGACTAGCGGCTATGTCCTTTACCATAGACTGGGGGAAGAGATGGTCTGAGAAAGGAGCGAAAAGTAGATCCGCTTTCTGCGCTGGCGAGACCGATTTAGCGGTAAAATTGCAAAAGAGTGCTCTCTTCTTAAGCAGTCCCGTGCTGAAATGAGCAGCCAAACTCCTCAGAACCATCTCTGACGGCCTTGTCCATGCAAGACAATACACTGGACAGCTCCCCCCAGACTAAATGGAATCAGAACTCCTGGACCCCTCGGTGTCCAAAACTCCTAGGCACCAGTCAAGAAAATTTAAAGACCTCTAGTGTCCTGAAGAGGCTTTAAGGTGAAAATCTAGCTCACTATGCGTCCAAGAGACTTTCGAAGAGAAGACAGAAAATATCTTCTGGCGGCATCCACAATACTTCCAAAGTCTTCCTTGAGCCGAGGGCTGGAAGTTTAACTCCAGACGTTTTCTACCCCGTCTCGTACCACATACCAGCCTTGCCACAAAGTCTTGGAAGGCGGTTTTAAAGCGAAAGAAGTCTTGCCTGAAGCTTTCTTTCCTCTTTTCCATCCAATCGTGGACCTTGCGAAAAGCTTGCTTCGTAGAAAGCGACTTCTTCATTTTCACAAAGCCCGGAGATCTTAGTAGCCTTTGGATGATGAAACAAATGAGAGGGAGGAGTACGCGGAGCTTCAGGCTGAAAAGTGTCTGCAAAGACTGATTGTAGCAGACGAGTTAAGACCTTGTAGTCCGTCGAGACGGGAGCCAACTGCTGTTCTTCGTCCACTTCGATGAAAGCGTCACTAACTTCCTCTTCAGACACTGGAGAAGTCGGAGGAAGTAAGGAAGAGTCACGAGCTTTCTCAAAAGAGAAAGAGCGGCGAACAGGAAGAGTTCCCGCTTCAACCTGCACTTGCGGTGGTGGAAAACTGACGTCCGTAGGTGCGCGCTTGGCGTCCGATGCCAGTCTTCTGGCGCCGGCTGAAGCGCGCTCGACAGCTACGGGTGCACACCCGGCGTCCACTGGCGCGCACTGAGCGTCCACTGGCGCACGTTGAGCATCCACTGGAGCGCGCTTAACTTGCACCGAAGCTCGCTCGGCGTCCAATGAAGCGCGCTTGACTTTCACAGAAGCGCGCTCGGCGTCTAAAGAAACACGCTTCTTATCTACAGGTTTCGTAGTAGCGGATACAACCACTTCTCGAGAGCAAGAAACGAGTTTCTCACCTCCTCGAGAGAGCCACTGGGGAGCAGAACGAACTCTAGAGGGAGACTCAAACGGAGAGAGAGACGAGCGAGGAGAGGGAGAGGGAGAACGCCTCGACCTCTTCACGGGAAGATTGTCATCCTTCCTACGGAAAGTCTCTCTAGAAGAAATTACATCTTGAAGTTACTGCTACAGCGACTGGAGAATCTTGCTTGTAGATGAAGCCTCCTTTTTCTGGGGAGGGGCTGATCCTGTGAGCAGGAGAGTGGCAAGGGGAAGCCTTCCTCCTACTCCCAGGAACCGCCACTTCACGCACCTTAGAGCGACTGCGGCGCTCGAAAGAGTCATCTAGTAAAGACTCCGCCTCCGAAGAATCCTTACGCTTCTTCTGCGGAGGAAAAGCAGCAAACGCAATATCTGGCGAAGAGCAAAGTTCTGGAGAACAACTTGGACGTGAAGCGTCCCGAACACGAGCCGTCCTTTTCAGCGGACGTGATGCGGCATGAGAGCTCCACCCCTTGCCCGCGCGGGAGGAAGCTTCAGACGAGGAAAAGCACTCC
>NC_061087.1:55718338-55768338 GCF_015104395.2 Macrobrachium nipponense
TGGTAGTCGGTGAGTTGGCCATTCCACGCGGTGTTTTACCCTTTACACATTTTTATCTTAATTCACTCCACATTGCACTTGAACCATGTTGCTGTTCCTGGTTCCTAAGCACTCACTCCGCAAACACAGTTACGAGCAGCAGACGACTACACTTTTTATGAGTTGCAAAGCTTTATTCTCTTAATTGTTTACTTTACTCATTATTTAGTTTAACTTTACTTCAAAATGTTTATTTAATTTATGTCTATTATCTCTTTTTTGCAACCAAATTAACCCCGAAAAATTACAGATATGTCTGAAGTACGAGCAGAAAGGAAAATATATCCCAGATTGTAACCTATTTAACCCTTCCATCTTTAAGACCTTAATCCATCTTTGGTTTCAGGACTTCTCTAAACTGCACTCTCCAGGTAAAATGACCGAAAACCTGAGATTTTGGTATGATACATTCAGTCTCTCACACACCTTTTTCATTTGGCTCAACTATAGCATCAGCGATAGTTGATATTGTACTGCCAGATATCTTTGAATAATTGAATCATTATGCTAACCTTGGATCCTTGTAAATGGCCTGTACTAGCAGCACTAGCTATGATACTTTACCTCAGTCAGATTGTTACATTTGTTGTGATAACTTAGGTACCATGTCACATTTGTCATTATGGACTTCAGTTCTTTTATACCTTGATTAAGTCACACCCAGTTAGATTAAAAAAAATGTTTTGCCAGGAAATCACCTCTTCATCAATAAGGCTTTGCAACAAATTTTCATATGATAAAATGGTTGCTCTTTGCATGAGTAAAGTGTTTCAAAGCAGTTTTTGTATTTTATAAGCACAAATGACTGTTTTGTGGTGAGTTCTTGACCCTTTGACCCTTGTTGTCAAACTATGTTCAATTGCCAAAATTGATAAGTTGCTAGGTGAAAGTAAGAGCCTTGCTGGTTGCCTTTGTTAGATCCAGTACATGAACTTGGGCCATCAACATCATATGTTCAACCATCCATCTTATGAACAGCTTCACAAATTGGGCTCCACTCTTTCTTACCACTGATTTTTACTCAATACTAGTGGTCAATGTGCAGAGTGTATTGAAAAGAAAAGCGTAATATGTATGGTGTTTTGTCCGTAAAATGGAAAATTATCTAAGTTGTTCTATTTTCAGTAATTGCTGTTTAAGATATGGCAGGAGGAAGGCGTAATGCATCCCGTGCTCCACCCCCAAAGCCTGTAGCACTTGTGGATCATGAGTTGAAAAGGTAATTTACATTTTTTTGCAGAGGTTGTGTAATTCACTGATATACATAAACTAGGACTTTGGTATTATTTAGCATCTTTCCAAATCGGACATGACACATTTCTGTTGAATTTTAATGAAACTCATATCCTCAGAAAGATTTTGTTAGATTGTTCCTTATGGATATTTTTTTATTCACCGTTGTTGCTTCACAGGCTAGGTCATAGTGCTGATGATGGTCCACCACTTATGTCCATTACACCACCAAAACACATGACCATTCCAGACATTCCACGAATCTCTGAGTTGGGCTTTGAAGTTTGCATGCTGGTTTTTAGCCTAATGTCTCTCGCACTACAATATTTAAACATATACCGAACTGTGTTTTGGCTTCCACACTCTCACACCAAGTATGCCATGGTAAGGTCAGATGTTTAATCTTTTTGTTTTGTTCTGGTATAGTTACAGGTTATGGGAATAGTTTTAACTTGGCCATGTAAAAATACAAACAGTTGTGTGCACGTGCAAAATAAATTTTAATTTGGACTGCTGAGATATATTAAGGGGACTTAAACACCTGGAATTCATTACTGGATTCTTATAAAAAATATTTCATATGTATATGAAAGTTTGTCATTTCTGAAATAGTATGGATTGCTCCATGTTCTATAATATTTCATGTGAATGAATTTGAAAATTTATTATTATAATAAACCTTACTAGCTATTATCATAATGAAGTGGTAGAGAGAGAGAGAAAAAAAAAACAGGTATATACCTGGTTGGGTTGGTAGGGTGTCCATTTTCTACCATCTCAAATGCAGCTACTTCAAGTAATTTTATGGTTTTCCATTCGTTCTTTGCTCTGCCAGCACTGTGAGAGGTTCTCTTCTCAAAGCAGTATAGGTTGAAGGAATTTCACACAGGATTTATCTGTTTTTGAAGTATTAGTAGTTACTGTTTCATCATCCAAGAGTTCATTAAGGACTTGTTGAGCAAAAGATTGCTTGGTAGATTCCCATTTAAGTATGATGGCCATGCCTACTGAGGATTGTATTGACCATACTGTGATTCAGAACATAGATATAAGGAATGTGAAGGTTGGGATATTGAGAAAATGAATGCTTTGGTTAAACTTAAGAAGATATTAAATCAAGACATCAAGAGAATATATACATTTAAAGAAAGTAAGAATACTAATGTGAGTATAGATGAGGATATTTTCATTTGGGATCCTATACCAGTGAACCTGCTTCCATCCTCATCCTCCCTGATCATGTTTCTTCTGTTTCTACCAGTCAAGCTCTGTCAGCCAAGAATGGATCATGCCATTGTTTACATCCTTCCTTGCTTCCTTCCTGTTTGACTACTTTAGGAGGACCTGAGAAGTCCTACTGTAGCATGAAATACTAGTTGATGGACTGTCATTGGCACGCTAAGGAGAGAATGAAATCCAGTCATAAGGTTTGGTTCCATGAGGGTGAACCTTATAAAATCTTTGTAACTTATTTGGAGTCATTTTATTGTGCAGCTTATCCTCATTTCTGCCTTGGTGACAAAGAGCTAAGCAGGAAGCTCCTAAGGTTAATGCCCGGCATGGTCACTGAACCAAGAGTAGGGCTTGATGATAAAGTTTATTATAGAAATGCTGTAACACCTAGCAGAATGTCTTGAAGCTCAGGATGAAGTTACGGCAAGAGGAACTTGGAGTTGTAGCACTTGGCAACCATTAAGGTTTGTATACTGACAGGGTTATGGCAATTCAGCAGCCTCGGCTTCCTACAGTTCAAACCTTTCCTCAAAAACCCCAGACAGCTTTAGCTAGATCATCTTCAGTCTGATGTACCTCAGTCTATTTTTCATCCTGTAGGACCCCTTACGCTTGGAAGGAGGCAGCATAACTAGAGTCATAGGCTAGGTTGGTATAGGGAATGCCACAGACGTCTCAACCTCTGCCAGTGTTTGGTGCCAGATGTCCTCATGTAGTTAGATGTCCTTAAGCTCCTAGAACCATCTCTGCCCCTCCTTTTACTAATTCTAGCCAAGGAGTAATCCCAAAAGATTGTCTTATTCTGTTCCAGACTCTTAACTCCAGATCTGAGAGTATTGGGTCAAGTAGGATAACCAGGCTCTGATGAAGAATAAATCCAAGCCCACACAAATAAACTCTCTCCATGACAACTTTGAATGAGAGGTTTTCAGTGTGAATGATGGGGCTACATCAAAGATTGCAAGTACCAAGGAGGTTGTCACAGGATTACCTGGAAGAAGCTTCTTGGTACTTGCAATCTTTGATGTAGCCCCGTCAACTTGTATCTAAGGTCTCAAGCACTTCAAATGACTCCTCCTCTGATGATTAGGAATCTGAAGTGATTCTACAAGCCCTTTGCTGGATGAAAGTAGCCCATATTGACTGTGTACTGTGTACGGTTGCTCTGTCACCTTCTTTGGGGTTCCAAACGGAATACTTGATGCCTTGATAGACTTCGGAGTAGAGGTCAACCTTCTGTTAGAGTGTAGTTCAGGATTTGGAGCTGGAGATGGTGCTGTCACCTCTGGACTTAAAATGTTTGGACAAATTAGATGTAAAACACTGGGCACAAATTTACTGACTCCCACACTTCTTTGGTTAACATTTCATTCTGCTAAAGTTCTACTGGGAGCAGTGTGCAAGCAGGGAGTGCTTGAATATGAAATTTTCATAATAAAACTAATATTGTAAGTTGGGTATTTAACCCTGGATAGGTTATAGGTTTCGCTATTTTGATACCCCTTTAAAGGTGTGTGGGGTTGAGCTCGACCCGAGCGCCCAGAAAAATTTGTGAAAATTCAAAAACTGTAGCTATGCTGTATATTTTAATTTCTAAATTCAATTTCTCCATTGCTGAACACTACTGAGAAGATAAATCATACCCATCTACATATTAAATATTTATTAAAAATATATTTAAAAAATAAGTACTATATACAAAAAAATAATTTCATACATTCAACTTCCCTGTCAGATATATACTACTTAGCTATAGACTCTGTCGTCCCCGACAGAAATTCAAATTTCATGGCACACACTACAGGTAGGTCAGGTGATCTACCTGCCTGCCGCTGGGTGGCAGGAATAGGAACCATTACCATTCTTGAGCCAGATTTTCTCTGTCGCCGGTACGGGTAACATCGTTTGCTAGTTCCTCCTGACTTTGACTTTCGAATTTCATTACGCCATTGATCTTTTGGACTGCTGTTTGGTGACGTAGTGGATCTTTGGTTTGGCATACGCTATTGTAGACTGTTTTTTGGATTTTGGATTTGGAATTTTCTCATAATGTCTGACGTTTCGATTTCGTTCAGAGTGTGTGTGAATGAGAGTTGTTATGTGAGGCTACCGAAGGCTTCGGTAGATCCTCACACCACTTGTAAGAATTGTAGAGGGAATGTATGCTCACAATTGAATACATGTGATGAATGCAAGGATTTGAATGAGGAGGAATGGAAGATGCTTGATTCCTACTTGAGAAAGTTGGAAAGGGATAGGGCTAGAAAAGCCTCTTCCAAGAGTGCGAGTAGGTCGGTCTCTAACGAGCCATTTAGCGGACGATTGCCTATCTCTAACCCAATTGTTTCCTCCCATGCAGCTTTACCTTCACAATTATCGGATTCGGCAAGTTCAGCATCTGAAATTGCGAGTCTGAAAGCTTCGCTTCTGGAAATGGAGCGTAAACTAAAGGAACTAGAAGGTAAGTGCAGTGAAAGTGTTCCCAGTGAAGTGGAGGGTGCGTCTGATCGGCTCTGTCTCACTCCCAGGCCTAGACCTCTTAAAAGCTCCCAAGCCCAGAGGAGAAGAAATGTCGAAAGCCGCAGGAAGGTTTCAGAGAATCCCCACCGGTCAGGCGTCCCCTTGGCAGATTCTGTAGTTGCGTCCCAGACTGCCAAGGACAGTCGTTGGAAAGACGTCCTGAAACAGTGTTTTTCTTCATCTGATTCGTCGTCGAAGAAAGGATGGAGTTCAGATAGATTATCGAGATCTTCGAAGAGATCGTGGAAGTCTCCAGCATTTTATTCTAGCCCTGAAGAATTTCCGGAAGAATATCCTCCGGAAAAGAGGAGGAAGGAGGTTTATTCGGAAGCTCCTTCTCCTTCATCGGAGATTGAAAAAGAGGACGTAGCTATGAAGATTTTGGAGAATATGCAAAAGCTAATTTCTTCATTAGTAGGAGTGCTTAAGAAGGATCCTCCTAGAAGGAAGGATAAATTCCTTCCAATTAAAAGATCCCGTCCTTTGGAACTCTCTGAGAGCTCGGACGAGGCTCCTGCCAGGAGCTTGGCGCCAGTCAGACGTCAGGCTCCTGTCAGGCGCAAAACGCCGTCAAGGCGAGAGGATTTATATAAATATCGAGAAGAGCCTGAATCTCCTACTAGAAGGAAAGCGCCTGAGGCGTCTGGATCGAGGCGTAAACCGTCTGAAACTTTGGAAGTCAGACGTAAGGCGCCCCAAACTCCTGAAATCAGACGCAAAGCGTGGGAAACTCCTGGAATGGGAAGAAAAACGCTTAGGACTCCTGAAATGAGACGCAAAGTGTCTGAGGCGCCTGAATCAAAACTCAAGGCTCCTGAAATGAGGCACGAAGCGTCTGAAGCGCCTGAAGTGAGGCGCAAAGAACCTGAAGCGCCTGAAATGAGGCGCAAAGCGCCTGGAGCGCCAGAAGCGTCTGAAATGAGGCGCAAAGCGCCTGGAGCGCCTGAAGCGCCTGAAACTAGGCGCAAAGCGCATGGAGAGCCTGAAGCGCCTGAAAGGAGGCACAAAGCGCCATGAGAGCCTGAAGCGCCTGAAAGGAGGCGCAAAGCACCTGGAGAGCCTGAAGTGCCTGAATCGAGGCGCAAAGCGCCTAGAGCGCCTGAAATGAGGCACAAAGCGCCTGGAGAGCCTGAAGCGCCTGAAGCCAGGCGTAAAGCGCCTGAAGAGCCTGATCTTAGGCGTAAAGAGCCTAAACCTACTAGCAAGCGTCGAGCGCCTGACATCCATCATATGACAAGCAGGCGCAAAGACTTATACGAACTAGAAGGACCAAGCTTCAGGCGCTATGATTCGGAAACATTATCGGAGTTTGAAGCGGACTTGGAGGCTCCTCTTTGGGATTTTTCTCAAGGTCAGTTTTCTCCTGACAGGGTCTCTAGACGTCGCACAGGCGGCCGTAGCCCCTGTCAGGAAGGGCTTGATTCTGAGAGAAGCAAGAGAAATGTCTCTCGCTGATAGGGACGAGAGTTGTCGCACACCCGGCCATCGTCCTTGTCAGGAGGGCCTTAGTGTAAAAGGACAACATCGGCCTTCGCCTGGCAGGGACTCAAGACGTCGCACAGGCGGCCGTAGCCCTTGTCAGGTTGCAGTCGGTGTTGCTACGAGCCCTTCACCTTCCCGAGAGAGGAGTCCTCCTCCTCCAGTTGCGCACTCATCTCCGAATAAAACTCAGCAAGAATTAGAAGATGTCTCGGACTCTGAAGAAATAGGGGGCAGGTCTACAGACTATAAGACATTGACAGCCCTCTTATTAAAAGAATTTGGAGAGTCCCTGAGTCCTGCTGCCCCTCCTTCTCCTCGGTCTTTATTTTCAAGTACGAAGACTGCAAAGTCTTCCTCCTTTTTGAAGATGCAACCGACCATCTCAATGAAGAGGGCTTTGCAGTCTTTCGGAAATTGGCTTAAAACCAAGGAGGAGGCGGGAAAGACTGTGTTTACCTGTCCCCCTTCCAGGCTATCGGGAAGGAGAGGGATTTGGTACAGCACAGGAGAATCTACGGGACTTGCTCTTCCCTCATCTGCTGAAGCGGACTTCTCGACCTTGGTGGATTCGGCGAGGAGACACGCACTTCCATCGGCCAAAACAAGCTGGACAATGTCCGAAATGGACCATATCCTCAAGGGAATATTCCATGTCTTGGAAGTTTTTAACTTCCTAGACTGGTCCCTTGTGGCTTTGGCCAAGAAGACGCAAGACCCTCAGTTTTTAGAGCCAGAAGTCTTGCATAGCGTTCTGGCCTGTATGGATAAGGCGGTGCAGGATGGATCGGCTGAAGTGGCATCCCTTTTCGGGGCAGGAGTATTGAAGAAGAGGTCTGTCTATGGTTCTTTTCTAACCAAGGCAGTCTCTCCAGGACAGAGGGCTTCTCTTTTATATGCCCCTCTGTCTAAACAATTGTTTCCTTCTCAGTTAGTGAGGGATATTTCCCACACGCTTACTGAAAAGGCAACACAAGATTTGCTGGTACAATCTGCTAAGAAGCCTAGACCAGCTGCTCCTGTCGCGAAGAGGGAACCAAGAACTGCCCAACAGCCCTTTCGAGGTAGAACTTCTAGCCGAGCCCCAAGGAAGAGAGGAGGGGAGAAAAGAGGAAGATCTTCTATCAGAGTCCCGAGAAAGAATCCTAAATGAGGTTCCAGTCCTCCAAGCACCAGTAGGGGCCAGGCTTCTGAGATTTTCAGAAGCATGGGCTTCAAGGAAAGCGGATTCTTGGTCCCTACAAGTTCTCAAGAAAGGATACCTCATCCCCTTCAGGAACAGACCTCCATTGACGACGACACCGAGGGAGCTGTCAGCGAGATACAAAGACCCTGTAAAAAGAGATGCCCTTCTCGGGTTGGTACAGCAGATGTTGGAGAAGGAGGCCATTGAGAGAGTACAGGATCCGCACTCTCAGGGCTTTTACAATCGCCTCTTTTTGGTGCCAAAAGCCTCGGGAGGGTGGAGGCCGGTCCTGGACGTGAGTGCATTGAACCGCTTCGTGGAGAAGACGAAGTTCTCCATGGAGACACCCAATTCGGTCCTCTCTGCTCTCCGTCCAGGAGATTGGATGGTCTCCCTCGACCTTCAAGATGCTTACTTTCACGTCCCCCTGCATCATTCGTCGAAGAAATATCTTCGGTTCATGGTGCAGGGAAGGATTTATCAGTTCAGGGCTTTGTGAGGATATCGCTTTACTTAGACGACTGGCTTATAAGAGCACAGTCAAAACAACAGTGTTTGGAGGACTTGGAGATAACTCTGCAATTAGTCAGATCTCTCGGATTGCTCGTGAACCTCGGGAAATCTCACACGATCCCCAGCCAGACCATTGTCTATCTGGGGATTCGGATGGATTCTCGGGTTTTCAACATATCCATCCCAAGAAAGGATTACGAAAGGGGTGGAAAAGATCTCGGTCTTCCTAGAGAAAGAACGAAGCTCAGCGAGGGAATGGCTCAGTCTTCTGGGCACCCTTTCGTCGCTAGAGCAGTTCGTTTCTCTGGGGAGGCTGAATATGAGACCCTTGCAGTTCCATTTAAGAAGAAATTGGAACAGGAAGAAGGGAGATCTTATGGATACCTTTCCCATAGAGGAGAGCATCAAACACCACTTGCGATGGTGGTTAGAACCGCTAGGAAGGAATGAAGGAGTGTCCTTGTCTCTTCAGAACCCTCGCCTAGTGTTGTTCTCCGACGCGTCGGACACGGGATGGGGAGCAACACTAGGGACGAAGGAGGTGTCAGGCATCTGGACGGAAGAACAGAAGACCTGGCACATAAACGCAAAAGAACTCATAGCCGTACACTTGGCATTGAGGCATTTCGAGAACGAAGTCAGAGGCGTGGTGGTCCAGGTCAACTCGGACAACACCACGGCTCTGGCATATATCAGAAAACAAGGGGGGACACACACTTTCTCCCTTTACGAGCTGGCAAGGGATCTGTTGATCTGGACGGAGGAAAGAGGGATACGGCTCCTGACGAGGTTCGTTCAAGGAGGGAGAAACAAGAGCGGACAGATTAAGCAGAAAGAACCAGGTCCTTCCAACAGAATGGACCCTTCATTCACAAGTCTGCCAGCAACTATGGTCTCTGGGGGAAGCCTCAAGTAGACCTATTTGCAATGTTCCTCTCCAGAAGGATGGAAAACTTTTGCTTGTTGGGGGACGATCCCAGAGCCCTGTCGATAGATGCCATGCTCATGAACTGGACGGGCATAGACGCGTATGTGTTTCCCCCATTCAAGATGCTTGGGGAAGTAATGAGAAAGTTCGTGTCCTCGGAAGGAATGAGGATGACATTGATCGCTCCTTATTGGCCTGCAAGAGAATGGTTCACAGAGGTACAGGAATGGATAGTGGACTTCCCCAGATCTCCTCCCGAAAGGACAGATCTGCTCAAACAACCCCACTTCGAGAGGTACCACAAAAAACATCCACGCTCTCGCCCTGACTGCCTTTCGACTATCGAAAGACTGGTCAGAGCGAGAGGCTTTTCTCGCAAAGCTGCAAAAGCAATTGCTAGAGCAAGAAGGTCCTCAACCATGCGGATATACCAATCGAAGTGGGAAGTTTTCCGTAGATGGTGCAAGGCGAAGAAGCTGCCCTCCTGTGACCGAAATTGCTGATTTTTTTTTGTATTTACGAGAAGAATCTCAGCTAGCAGTGTCAACCATTAAAGGTTATAGAAGCATGTTGTCTGCTGTGTTCAGGAATAGGGGCCTGAACATAGAGAATGACAAAGATCTTCATGACTTAATTAGATCATTTGAGACGACAAAATCAAGAACTTCTCTCACCCCTAGTTGGAACCTAGATGTGGTTCTCAGATATCTAATGTCAGAGAGATTCGAACCTCCCGATAAAGCGTCTTTCAGAGACATAACAAGAACATGTATTTTCCTAATAGCTCTCGCTACTGCGAAAAGAGTGAGTGAGTTGCAAGCTCTAGACTCGAGAGTGGGTTTTAAGGGGAACTCGGCTGTATTGTCTTTCAGGCCTTTGTTTTTAGCTAAAAACGAAAATCCCTCGAGACCTTGGCCTAGGACTTTTGAAGTGAAAGGGCTTTCTCAATTAGTGGGAAATGAGGTGGAAAGAACATTATGCCTTGTGAGAGCTTTGAAGTTTTACTTGCAGAAGAAGAAGCAGATGCTGGGCTGCAATCAAAGCCTCTGGTGTGCTGTTAAAGACCCGAGAAGAGCAATGTCAAAAAATGCTTTAGCTTTTTTTGTTAGAAATGTTATAACTGAGGCTCACATGAGTTGTGATAGTGAGGCATATAAGACATTAAGGGTTAAAGCACACAAGGTACGTGCAGTTGCTACATCGCTATCGTTCAACAAGAACATGTCGATGAAGAACATCTTAGCAGCCACGTATTAGAGGTGTAACTCAGTGTTTGCCTCACATTACTTGAAAGATGTGAGGGTAACATACGAGAAATGTTTCTCTCTGGGACCTTATGTATCAGCGGATACAGTGCTGGGGAAAGGAGAGAAGACTGATCCTTAAATTTGTTTTTTGTCCTTATATTTTATATAGTGTGATCTTAAAATAATTTGGTGTTGAGTTTTTAGGTTGTTTGAAAGGTGTTTGGGGATAACGCCTTTCAATCGTAAATACTAATCCACGGTTAGGATCGGGTGATCGGGATCAGTGTTGTACTCCTTTGTATGCCAATAGGCATAGGTATATTGTCATGTAAGTGGATAGGACCCCAGTGACAATTGCCATCAGGTTCTGTTGAGTAAGTGGATAAGACCCCATTGACAGTCCTTTCAAGAGTTCTCAACCATAGGGCACACCCTCGCTGAAGCTTTTGAGGCTAAGCAGACTTCTAAGCACAAGCTATGAAATCTTCCGCCTAAACAGGTAGGAACCAGGGTATTGTTAATTAACTTTTATTACCTACAACATATGTTGTTTACCTGTCCGGTCAGTAACTAGCTGTCTCTTACCCTCCGCCAAAGGTGCCAATCAGCTAAGTATATATCTGACAGGGAAGTTGAATGTGTGAAAATGATATTGTTATTGTACAATAAAGTTTCATACAAACTTACCTGGCAGATATATACGATTGTATGGCCCACCCAGCCTCCCCTCAGGAGACAGGTGGAAGAGAAAATCTGGCTCAAGAATGGTAATGGTTCCTATTCCTACCACCCAGCGGCAGGCGGGTAGATCACCTGACCTACCTGTAGTGTGTGCCGCGAAATTTGAATTTCTGTTGGGGACGACGGAGTCTATAGCTAAGTATATATCTGCCAGGTAAGTATGTATGAAACTTTATTGTACAATAACAATATCATTTTACAAATATATACAAAAAATACAAAATATGCTATATACACATAAAAATTGAGGGATTCCTTCCTAAAACTACTATTTACAATATGTGACTGCTAGAAAAGGTGTCGGACCCATAGAGGTCAAAATCTGAAAAGAGAAAAAAAGGGTAAGTTTTTTGGCCCCTGCCAAAATAGTGAAAATTTCACAAATTTTTTTTCGGTACATAAATGAGAAAGGAAGTGGCTAATTTTTTATAGAATAAACTTATAATATCCTAGAATGGAATTATGTAAAAAGATCTGCGCACTCTCTCTCTCTCTCTCTCTCTCTCTCTCTCTCTCTCTCTCTCTCTCTCTCTCTCTCTCTCTCTCTCTCTCTCTCTCAAACAATAATTTACAAAAATATTTACAAAAACTACAGAATATCTATATACACAAAAATTGAGGGAATCTTTCCTAAAACTGCTACAGTAGTACCTCAGGATATGAAATTAATCTGTTCCGAAGTGGCCTTTGTAACCTGATTTTTTCGTATCTTGAACCACATTTTACATGTTAATTGCCTAATTCATTCCAAGCCCCACAAAACCACCCCAGTAAATTTTATAATAAAGCTAAATTGACCAATAAACAATGAAATACAACAATTTGGACCATTCAATACCTAACTTAAACTACATATATACTACTAATATGTACTACATACCTGTAAATAAAGTGTATTAGTGTACATGGTACAAGAAATACTGTACGTACATACGTATGTAGTAAAATGTGGAACCTTACCTTTTGAGTGAGGCGATCTCTGAAAGTGGCGACAGAGGTGGACAAATGGCAGAAAACATGAACACTTAACTTTACGAAACACATTAAAAAATGGCAGAAAACATTAACACTAAACTTTACAAAACACATTAGCAAATGGCAGAAAACATTAACACTTCTTGATTATCTCCATCTTTGTTCTCCATAGAAAGCATCCTCTTCTTTCCGTGAACTTCAGCAACATTCTTGGGACCCATGGCTAATAACATAAGTAATTAAGTTCACTCACAACACAGTAAAGTAACTTACAGTACAACGAAAGCGAAATCACTAATACGAATTTACATTAACAAACGAAATATGTATATGTGAATGAATGAATTCCAGTGTTTACAATAACGCTGCCGCAAAAATTGGTCAAGGAACGCCTTTACACTGAGGCATGACCATTGGAGAGAAGTATCTTATGGCGGTGACTAGTATCAGTAACCAATGGGAGAGCGGGAGGATGGTGGCGAGTCTACTCAGTTGGCGGCATGCAGGTTTTAAAATTGTTCTCGGTGGCGGGCGAATCTCGGGACTTTACAGTAACACCCTTTTGTAACCTGAATTATTTTCGTATGCAGGGGCAAAAAATCTTTGTATTTGCTTTCGTAACTTGAATTTTTCGTAAGTTGGGACTTTCATATGTTGAGGTTCCATTGTATTTACAATATGTGACTACTAGAAAAGGTTTTGGACCCATAGAGATCAAAATCTGAAAAGAGAAAAAAAAAGGGTAAGTTTTTTTGCCAAAAATTTTTTCAAAATTTCACGTATATTTTTTGGTATCTAAATGAAATAGGAAGTGGCTAATATTTGTATAGAATAAACTTATATTATCCTAGAACAGAATTATGTAAAAAGATCTGCACTAAGATGTCATTTACTGTCATATGAGAAATGTTATTCTCTCTCTCTCCTCTCTCTCTCTCTCTCTCTCTTGTCTCTCTCCCATCTCTCTCTCTCTCTCTCTCTCCTCTCTCTACAGTGTATTGACATAAGCTGATGTAATCTGTCACCAGAAAAGGCACAGACCCACTACTTCCCACCCCCTCTCTCCCTTCTTGTCTCGTAATCATTTCAAGGTTATCTTCTTCGCCTCCAACCCTTCGTTACACAAACTTGAGCTTTTTGCCATAGAGGTGTATGCAACCTCTAAATTATCATCAACATCACTTTCTAATTCCATTAGGAGTAAGTTGATGACATCCATCTCCTAGAGAATACTGCCTGCTGGCCATTGTTGATGAGAAATGAAAAAAGAAATAAATAAAAAGCAAAAACTGAGAAATTGGCATGTGAAGGAAATTGGACCAGATGGCAATATAAGGCATCTCAGCTACAACCAATGGCATGCATAATGTACACACACCATCTTACCTACAGTTTCCAACAATACAAAACTATATGTGTCAACAGTGTTAGACAGGAAATGACTACTTGATAACTTTGCCTTTGTGTCCCACACATGTTCAAACCAAACAAATACTCAGAAAAGGGGGAAAGACAAAGACAAGGCAAACGCAGGTTCTGACATGATTGTAGTTTGTGTTCTGTTGGCCTCTTGCAGGTTGATCACATCCAGATTTGAGATAGAAGATGATTTATGGGGAAAAAAAAAGGGATTTTGATGAAGGAAAAATCTATTTCTGGGGGAGGACCTGTGTCGCCCGGTGAAAAATCCCTGTAGCTCATTTTTCAAGTATAAATAAACTCTAGATATACCAGAGAAAAAGCTAGCATGTTATGCTGAAGTTACTACCCTCAGCGCAAGCATCCCGAAGGGTGTCGGTATAAGTATAGGGGCGATGTGGAAACCACAACTCACAGGACCTCTGCCACTTAGAAGATTCCCTCTCCAAAATCCTCCTTCACGGTGGGAGCTGTCACAACGAACCCCACCACAATCTCCTCTCGCTACTACTACTAATACCCACGCGCTCCTTTCATTCCTGTACTAGAGATTGTGTGTGCTACACGCGTTTTCGCTTCTCCAGGATTATCTCTCTCTCTCTCAGTGAAAATGGCTACATCGCAACTTCCTTCTACACCAAAGTTGAGTACCCCAATTTGTGTTTTTGTACATGAACTTCCCTGCCAGATATATACTTAGCTTCGGTCTCTGACGTCACGACAGAAAATTCAAAACTCGCGGCACATGCTACAGGTAGGTCAGGTGATCTACCTTACCCGCCGCTGGGTGGCGGATGTAAGAACCAGTCCCCCTTTCTTGTCAGATTATTTTCTGTCGCCGGCTGGACAACACCTGTTGTTCAGTCCTTACGATAGTTAAATTCTTTCTCGTTGCCGACGATTTGGATTTTGGTGAAGTACCCTTTGTTTGTTGGCTTGGTATATGCTTTTTGGATTGTTATTTGGATTTTTCTTTTGGATTTCTCTTAGAATTAATAATCATGGATGATTCTGAAGTTAAGAAACCTAGTTTATTTAGGGTTTGTTCAGTGAAGGAATGTAAAGTAAGGCTTCCTAAAGCTGCATTAGATCCTCACTCTGTATGTACGTCTTGTAGAGGGAATGAATGCTCTTTTATTAACCCTTGCAAAGAGTGTGAGAATTTGGATGAGCATGGTTGGAAGGCTCTTTCTTCTTATGTGAGAAAGTTAGAGAAGGATAGGGTGCACAAGGCTTCTTCAAGGAGCTCTAGTAGATCGAGGGTGAGTGAAGTTGACGCTGAGAATCCTGTAGTAGAAGTAGTTCCTTCTCCGGTTTCAGCCCCTGCGCCCAGCTTTGAACCCGAAGATTCGTTTTCGGAAGTTGCTTCCGGGAGAGCCTCGATCAGGAGTAAGGAGAGCCTCGCTCGCTCTCGACAAGGTAATAGTGATGATAGTGCAAGTGATCAAGTGCAGTGGAGGGTGCGTCGGGCTCTGACCGGCTCACTAACGCTTCCAGGCCTAGACCTCTTCCAGACTCCCAGACCCAGTGGAGGAGGAAAGTCAAAAGCCACAGGAAGGTTAGGGAGAACCCCCACCGGTCAGGCGTCCCCTCGGCAGATCCTGTTGCTCGTTCCCAGGCTGCCTTGGATCGAGCCAAGAAGGAGTTTTTGCGCCAGTGCTTCTCGTCTTCTTCTTCGCCTTCTCCTCAGCGTAGATGGAGCGCCTCGGAGTCGTCTCGCCCTCTCAAGAGGCCCTGTAAAGCTCCTTGCGCCCTTCCTTCCAGCCCCGAATCCTTCGCGGAAGAACCAGAAGTGGAACGCAAGAGAGCCAAGATTTCGTCTGTTTACGCTTCTCCTGTTTGGTCTCGGACTTCGTCTCCTGTAGAGGAGTTTAAGAGGTCTCCTGCGCGTATCCTGGCAGGTCTGCAGGCGCAGATTGCGGCTTTAGCGGAGTCTATTGCCGGGACTTCTCATCGTCGGAAGGACGCCTCTCTTCCGGTGAAGAAGTCTAAGAACGTTCCTTCTGCTAGATCTCCTCCGGCTAGAGAAGTTTTTGAGCCTCGTAGCAGGAAGTCAGAAGTGCAGGCTGAAGTTCGGGATCAATCTCCGAGTAGGCTCTCCTCTCTCCCCAGCAAGAGTTGTGAGCATGTCAGGCGTAAGGAGCTGGACAGGCTCTCTCCTCAGGATTTCCGCTCCTCTTCAGTTAGGCGTCAAGAGCTTGACAGACGTCAAGAGCCTCGTTTTCGTCAGGAGCGAAGGAAGAGTTCTTCGCCTGGTGGCCACTCTCCTTTTGACGGACGCTCGGAGCCTAGTAGGCGCCAAGAGCCTTGTAGGTGCCAATGGAAGCATTCTTCTCCGTTGGATCACTCCCGATTGGATAGGCGCTCAGAGCCTTGTAAGCGCCGCGCTTCTGACAGGGAATCCTCTGTGGATGTTTTTTCTCCCCATGGCAGGCGTCAAGAACCTGGTAGGGGTTTTGAGCCTGATAGGCACCAAGAGCCTGGCAGGCGTATTGAGGATGTCAGGCGCCTAGAGCCTAGCAGGCGCAGAGAGCCTGATAGGCGCTCTCCCGTATCCAGACGCTCTTCTGTGGATATAGACTTTGTTTCCGACAGGCGAGCTTCCACTAGTAGGCGCTCTCCTAGTAGGCGCTCCCCAAGTAGGCGCTCTCCTAGTAGGCGCTCTCCTAGTAGGCGCTCCCCAAGTAGGCGCTCCCCAAGTAGGCGCTCTCCTAGGAGGCGCTCTCCTAGGAGGCGCTCTCCAAGTAGGCGCTCTCCTGGTAGGCGCTCTCCAAGTAGGCGCTCTCCTGGTAGGAGTTCTCCTAGTAGGCGCTCTCTTTGTAGGCGCTCTCCATGTAAGCGCTCTCCCAGTGGATTTTCTCCCAGTAGGCCGCGTCGACCTAAGGAGGCGCCTCTAGGAGGCGCTCTCCAAGTAAGGCGCTCTCCTGGTAGGCCTCTCCAAGTAGGCGCTCCCTCCTGTCAAGGAGTTCTCCTAGGGCGCTCTCTTTCACCGTAGGCGCTCTCCATGTAAGCGCTCTCCCAGTGGTTTTCTCCCAGTTAGGCGCTCGCCTAGTAGGCCGCTCTCCGAACAGGCGCTCTCAATGATTAGCTCTCCTCCGGGCAGTAGAACTTCTAAACATCATTCTTCGGAAAGAATTTCTTTGGGGATTCTGAGGAAGATTTGCCCAAGGATGCTTCGGTTTCTTCATACAAGAGACTGACCGACCTCCTCTTGCAAGATTTTGGGGAGTCTCTTTCGGCCGTTGCTCCTCCGTCTCCTCCGTCCTTATTTTCTACGACCAATACGGCTAAGAAGTCTTCAGTCGTTAAGATGAAGCCGACAGTGTCGATGAAGAAGGCTCTTAAGAACTTTGACGACTGATTGGTATCAAAAGAAGAGAAAGGCAAGACCGTTTTTTCTTTTCCCCCGTCCAAACTGACGGGTAAGATGGGATTTTGGTACGAGTCAGGAGAGCCCTTGGGTCTGACTCTTCCCTCTTCAGCAGACTCGGACTTCTCTTCATTGGTTGATTCCGCACGTCGCTCGGCGCTTAATTCTGCGAAGACGACGTGGGGTATGAGCGAGTTGGATCACCTTCTGAAGGGAATGTTCCGAGTCTTAGAAGTTTTTAACTTTCTTGACTGGACCCTTGGAGTCTTGGCTAAGAGGACTCAAGAGCAAGACACTCTTTCACCTGAAGGCCTTCACGCAGTTCTGTCTTGTATGGACAAGGCAGTGAGAGACGGATCCGGGGAGATTGCTTCACTTTTTGGTGCAGGAGTAGTAAAGAAGAGGGCCGTTTTCTGCTCTTTTCTTACCAAGGCTGTTTCTCACGCACAGAGAGCTTCCTTGTTGTATTCCCAACTTTCTCCGCAACTCTTCCCGAAGAAGATAATTAATGACATCTCCAGCTTGTTGTCAGCAAAAGCGACGCAGGATATGCTGGCTCGCTCTGCTAGAATCCCGAAACCTTTGTTCCAACAGAAGACGAAGAAGGAGACTCAGAGTAGGCAAGAACCCTTTCGAGGAGGCCCTTCGTCTCGCTCTTCTTCCTCCAGAGGTTCGAGACCACCTAGAAGAGAAAGGACCTTCTCTCGGTCTATTAGGGCCAAGAAGTAGCTCGTGTGTCCTCCAGACAACTGTGGGTGCCAGACTTCTGAACTTTGCAGATGTCTGGGTCACGAATGGGGGCGGACAACTGGTCCCTCGCTATCATCAAGAGGGGATACCTCATTCCCTTTATCTCGAGACCACCTTTGACCACCACTCCAAGGGAACTGGTGGCCAAATACAAAGACCCACTAATGAATCAATGCCCTCGCTCTAACGCAGTAGAGCTGATGTTAGAGAAAGAGGCAATAGAGATGGTTCAGGACCCTCTTTCCGCGGGTTTCTACAACCGTCTGTTCCTAGTTCCCAAGAACTCAGGAGGATGTAGGCCGGTTCTGGACGTAAGCGCCCTGAATGTCTTTGTGAAGAAGAGGAAGTTCGCTATGGAGACGACTTCATCAGTCTTAGCAGCTCTTCGTCCCGGGGACTGGATGGTGTCACTGGACCTTCAGGACGCTTACTTCCATGTGCCGATCCATCCTTCTTCTCGCAAATTTCTCAGATTCATGTGGGGAGGGAACGTTTTTCAGTTCAGGGCCCTATGCTTCGGCCTTTCCACGGCCCCCCAAGTATTCACAGGGCTAATGAAGAACGTTGCTCAGTGGCTTCATCTCGAGGGAGTGAGGATTTCCCTCTACTTGGACGATTGGCTTATCAGGGCCAAATCCAAGGAGAAATGTCTGGAGGACTTACGTTTGACGTTGAATCTAGCAGCTTCTCTGGGTTTGCTAGTGAATTTCGAGAAGTCACAGCTAATCCCCAGTCAAGAGCGTATCTATCTGGGGATTCTTGAATGGCATTCTCAGGTTTTTCGGGCGTATCCTTCCCCAGAGAGGATAACCCAGAGGTTCGGAGAAGGTAGCAATCTTTCTAGAGAAAGATGTATGCACAGCGGGGAGAGTGGATGAGTCTGTTGGGGACACTCTCCTCGCTGGAGCAATTCGTTTCTCTGGGGAGGTTGCACCTCAGACCCCTACAGTTCTTCCTGACGAGGAACTGGAATCGAAGATCTCAAGGTCTGGACTTTGCGTTCAAGATTTCGCAAGAGATAAAGGAGGATCTACGTTGGTGGCTAGACCCTCTACTGTTCAAGGAAGGCCTTTCCTTGCAGGTTCGGAACCCCAGCCTAGTGTTATATGCAGACGCTTCGGACATAGGTTGGGGAGCTACTCTCGGGTCGAGAGAAGTGTCAGGCACCTGGATGGGGGATCAGGTGTCCTGGCACATCAACAAGAAAGAGCTAACAGCGTTTTGGTTAGCTCTCAAAACCTTCGAACCCCTCGTAAAGGGAAAATCAGTTCAGATCAACTCGGACAACACCACAGCCCTGGCTTACATTCGGAAACGGGGGGACTCACTCTTTCTCCCTGTACGAGACAGCGAGATCGCTCCTCCTGTGGTCAGAGGAAAGGAAGATAAGTCTTCTCACCTGGTTCGTACAGGGAGAAAGAAATGTCAGAGCGGATCTGCTAAGCAGAAGGAATCAAGTCCTTCCCTCAGAGTGGACTCTGCACTTGGACGTATGCCAGGAGCTGTGGAGGACGTGGGGCAGGCCCCATCTCGATCTCTTTGCCGACCCCTCCAGGAAATGCGAGGATAGATCTATACTGCTCCCCTATTGCGGACCCAAGAGCAGTGGCAATAGATGTATTCCTGATGGATTGGAAAAACCTGGATCTTTACGCGTTCCCACCTTTCAAGATTCTAGGGGAAACGTTAAGGAAGTTCGCAGCTTCAGAGGGAGCAAGGATGACTTTGATAGCTCTGTTCTGGCCCACCCACGACTGGTTCACAGAGGTACTGGAATGGCTGGTGGATGTTCCAAGATCCCTACCACTAAGAGTCGATCTGCTCAAACAGCCCCACTTCGACAGGTTTCACAAAAACCTCCCCGCTCTCAGTCTGACTGGATTCAGACTATCAAGAGTCTCGTCAGAGCTAAGGGCTTTTCGGCAAAGTCTGCAAGGGCTATTGCCAATGCACGTAGACCTTCCACATCTAGAGTCTACCAGTCGAAGTGGGATGTTTTTCGACGTTGGTGCAGGACTCCTAAAGTTTCCTCCTCCAGTACCTCTGTGACTCAGATAGCAGATTTCCTTATCTTCCTGAGGGAAAAATGAGGGTTAGTAGTCTCCACCATCAAGGGTTACAGGAGCATGCTTTCCTCAGTTTTTCGTCATAGAGGATTAAACATATCTGAAGACAAGGACCTCCATGATTTAATCAAATCTTTTGAGACGGTTAAAAGAACCTCCTCCTTAGTTCCTAGCTGGAATCTAGATGTCGTGCTGCTCTTCCTGAGGTCCTCAAGGTTCAAACCTCCCCATACAGCTTCGTTCAGAGACCTTTCGATGAAAAGACTTTTTCTCTGTGCGTTAGCTTCAGCGAAGAGGGTCAGCGAGCTGCAGGCTCTAGAAGGTGAGGTAGGTTTCCAAGGAGGCTCCGCGGTTTGCTCTTTTCTTCCGGCTTTCTTAGCCAAAAATGAAAACCCTTCTTCACCGTGGCCCAGGAGCTTCGAAATTAAAAGCTTATCCTCCTTAGTTGGGACAGAAGAGGAGAGATCTCTTTGCCCGGTGAGAAGCCTGAAATTTTATCTTCAGAGAAAGAGAAGACTTGCTGCTAATGAGAGCAATCTCTGGTGCTCTGTAAGGGACCCCAGTAGGCCCTTATCTAAAAATGCCCTCTCATTCTTTATCAGGAAGGTTATTAGAGAAGCCCACACTTCATGCAATCAGCAACAGTTTAGTCTTCTGAAAGTCAAGGCGCACGAAGTAAGGGCCATCGTGACGTCTTTGGCTTTCAAGAAGAATATGTCACTGCAAAACCTCATGAAGGCCACGTTTTGGAGGTGTGAATCAGTCTTCTCCAATCACTACCTAAAAGACGTATCGATTACGTATGAAAAGTGTTTTGGGCTAGGCCCTTACGTATCGGCGGATTCAGTGCTGGGGCAGGGAGCTGAAACACATCCTTTTTAATCTTTTTCCCTGTTAGTTTTAATTTTGAGTTTTTGGTTGTACGAAGCAGGTTGCAGGAGGCAGCTCCTTCTTTCGTATGCTAATATTATAGTTGGTTAGGTGATCGGTTATGCTTGAGGCTCCTTGCAATTGGTAGTGATAGGCTCTGGCATGTAAGCGGGTTGATCCCCATTGACCAGACCCTGCTTGGATTCTGCCAAGTAAGTGGACTCAGTTCCCATTGGTAGACCCAAAGAGTTCTTCAGCCATAGGTCACGCCCTCGCTGAGACTCTTTAGGCAACGCAGACTAATAGACAGTAACTATGAAGTCTTCTGCCTAAATCAGGTAAGAACCAGAGGTTTATATTTTTTATTCCTTTAACATGTGTTGTCCCCACTTTCTAGGTGAGTATGTGTCTCTTTTCCTCCACCAAGGGTGTCAATCAGCTAAGTATATATATGGCAAGGAAGTTCATGTACAAAAATGATATTGTTAGTATACAATAAAGTTTTGTACATACTTACCTGGCAGATATATACGATTGATGGCCTGCCCAGCCTCCCCTCAGGAGACAGGTGGAAGAAAATAATCTGAGAAAGGGGGACTGGTTCTTTTTTTACATCCGCCACCCAGCGTCGGGTAAGGTAGATCACCTGACCTACCTGTAGCGTGTGCCGCGAGTTTTGAATTTTCTGTCGTGACGTCAGAGACCTAAGCTAAGTATATATCTGCCAGGTAAGTATGTACAAAACTTTATTGTATACTAACAATATCATTTTCATAACTTGTATAGTTGGAATGCTTTACTAGTTGCCTCGGCCCCTCAGAATAAGGAGCCTTGCTCCTCGGCTGGTCCCCCGCTTCTCTACCCACCTCAGTGGAGTACGCCTCACCACACCCCATCCATGGGGTACCACGTGACTCACTCACCGTAGAGCATGAGTGGGGATCAGCTGAGATGAGAGAGCGAACGAGTACGCTCTCACTCGATGGGTAGTGGCAAGTCGTGCTCTCTCCCGGCTACTAACGGTTGGCCCCCGGACGTGCCGGACGGAGTACTTGCCACGTACCTAGTATTTTTCATGCGTGATCCTCTTCGTTGTTATTTCTTCTGCTTATGACAAGCTAGGGTTAGCCTACAAAAGATTTTAAATGCCATAGATTAGGGTTTAGTCCAGAATCAGGAACCTTACCTTAATCTGAAGTGTAGGCTACCTCTATTGGAAGGAGGAGGCGGGGTGATCACGGAGGAAAGTTACATATGATGTCCATTATTGATTTATATTATTAACAATAGGATAGAAACTAAATCGTGTATGAATTTCACTTCGTTTCATTTCTACTATTATTGTCGTTGGTTCATGTGGAAGGTTCCCGGGGCTGGCAGGAGTCGATAGAGCTCTTCCCTCCTTTACCTTTCTACTACCTGTACGACCTACCTTGGTAGGCGTTCAAGACCTTCGGGTCATACCCAGTTAGTTTCCCGGAGCCGACGGAATGGTATTAGTTTACCATTCAAAAATTTTTTACTTTAGAATTTATCTTCCCGGCACCGACGGGATAATATAGATCTCAGTTAATCACGACAATAATAATAATGAATGACCATAGGTTACTATTATTTGTAGTCTTGCTGTAGTAAATTATGCATCCACCTGGAATTTGAGTAGCTTAAAATAAGCTTACTTTAAGAACCTGGAGCCTCCGGTAATTCCAATAGGATACTCATGTATCAATTTCAATTACAGGTAGTACGATGCCAGATGACAGCTTGTGCTGCAGTTCTCCAGCAAGCTTGCGGGCATGAGGTCTGCAGATCCCATGCCCCCTGTGCAGTCCAGGTGGACGATATGGTTGTTTGGCACCCGGACGGGTGCGAGATCTGCTACAGGCTGGTCTCTAAAATAACAGTAGAATCGGTAGGTATTCCTTTTTATAGTCTAATAATTATTTTCAAATATGTTTTGAAGAAGAATTTGGTGAAATTTATTAAATTAAATAATTTTAGTCAATCCTAATGGAAACACTCTCTTTCAGACCCCTCAGGCCATCAAGAGTTCCTCTATGTCGACTCTCAAGATCTGGGTCGGCCGGTTTGCCAGAAACGTCAAGGCCAAGAAACCCTACATCCTGGCGGAAGAGATGTGCAGTCTCATCTATCCTAACACCAAGATGTCGGCAGCGGTAGCCAAGGAAGTGGCGGAGCCCATCATAGCCAGGATAAGGGAGGACACCCAGATCTTACCGGAGGACCTTGAGGGACTGGGGGAGGCGGTTCTGGATGATGTAGCAGCCATCAACTTGGACCTGGAGCCGATGGTTCTTGGCGCCACGGAACAAGGTAGGGGGGTAAGTGAGGCAGGAGGTGCCCGGTCTAGAATACCTATTCCTAGTCCGTCACCGTCTAACTCTTCCCAAACTTCCTTCCAAGGGTTTACTGGGAAGAACATGGCTGGGGACAGGCCATGCTCAGTAACCCCAAAATTAAAACACTTTAAGAAGGCTTTACCAAAGCCTAGTAAGCCTTCTAAGCTGCCCAAACCATCCAAGTCTTCGTTGGCTTCTAAGCCATTGAAAGACTGTTGTTGCTACTCCCTCTCACCACGGGTGGAGAGCAAGGAGCTCGAAGGCTAAGACCCCGGAAGCACCCTTTGATCCGGTAGCCTTATCGAGCCAATTGATGGAGCAAATGGGCAGCATAGTCCAGTCTCAGATTGGATCTTTAGCCGATCGTCTGCAGTCTGTGGGTACCCTGGCCCAAAGACTGCAAAATCAGGAGACCCTGATGGAAAATCTCTTGCGATCCGGACTGCCTCAGCAACAGCAGTACGTGATTCCGGACGCCTCTAAACTCCCGGCGTTCGTTAAAAGTAATCCCTGGCGGTTGGCCTTACATGCCCCATTCGTGGATGGCATGTTGACTCTTGAGGGATGTGGCACCTGGCCGGTAGATGATTTTGAATTCTATCCGGCGGGACTTCAATTCCCCTTCCCGGGTTTTGCGCGCTTAACTGAAGAAGCGCTGGTAAGGCTAGATAAGGTTCCTAAAGAAACCGTAATCTACCCTAAAGAGCAAGCACAGTCCGCCTGGGTTCGGACTTTGAATGAATGGGAGTGCGTCAACACCATGCTGACACCTCACAAAAGTTCCTACACGATGTTTGTGGTGGAGGGACAAACACCAACGCCTTGCACCACTAAGGTAGTGGATCTTGCTCTACAAGCGGCGGTTGAAGACAAACTGATGCCGCAGTTACGCGAAACGGATCTAACTTCTCTTCTGTTCCCGGGGGATCACGATTGCTGGATCGATGCTCCAGCAACGTTTACAACAGGGAAGTTGAACACTGACTGTGCTTCTACACAGTTCAGTGAACGTCTACCTAGGCTTCCAGACTCCTTAATAAAACTGGAATTTGAAGCTCGTATGCGGCTGAGTAGGTCCATCAACTCAGCCACAATGGCAGAAATGTCTTCTCTAGTATACGAAGAGGAGCCATTGTTCAAAGTGTTAACAAAGTCGTTGCTTCATACGCTACAGTGTGACGCATACGACTTTGCGGTAGCCAGACGGAAATGCCGAAAACACGTTTTGTCCGAAGCCTCCATTAGGCATGAACCTAATAAGCTTATTAAAGCATCAATTTGGGGTCCTGACCTATTCCCAGAGGATATGGTAAACAGTGTACTCAGCGAAGCCGCAAGAGTGAATCAGAGCCTCAAGGTCCGGTGGGGCCTGATTCCTAAACGCAAATTTGAGCCATCCGGGAACCAATCCAGAGGCAGGAAAAGACCGAGGAATTTCCAATCATTCTAAGGTCCACAAGCTCAACAGGTAGCCCAGACAATGCCAGTACCACAGGTGAGTCAGCCTTCAACATCAAAGGCGCAACCCCAACAACAATACATGTGGGTCACCCCACCGCCTCATCAACAAGTGGCTACTACCTCGTTTACGCCATCCCCAGCGTTTAACCCTACCTATGAAACACAAGGCGTGTTCCATGGGTATAATAGACTTGCTAGAGGTAGTAGGGCAAGAGGAGCCTTTCGCAACAGAGGCAGCGGAAGAGCTTTCACAAGAGGCAGAGGATTTCGGGGAACCCGGGGGAGCAGACCTGCTGCAAACCAGTGAGAATCCTCAGGTAGGGGGAAGGCTGTACCTCTTTCGAAACCGTTGGATATTCAGCAAATGGGCGTACAGCATAGTAATTTCCAAGGGTCTGGGATGGAGTTGGATAGAAGGGCCCCCTCCACCAACCAGTTTTCATCAAACTCCAATGGAAGAACTAGTTCTGTATACAAAAGATCTTTTACAAAAGAATGCAATAAAAGAGGTAAGATATTTGAAATTTCAAGGTCGCTTGTTCAGCGTTCCAAAGAAAGACTCAGACAAGCGAAGGGTAATTTTAGATGTCTCATCTGAATACATACATTCAATGCGACAAGTTCCATATGCTGACCGTCTCACAGGTGCGGACCTTACTTCCCCGTGTGGCCGTCACCACCTCTATAGATCTTACAGATGCTTACTATCACGTTCCGATAGCAAGGCAATTTCGTCCGTTCCTAGGATTCAAGCTAGGCAACCAAGCATATGCATTCAAAGTAATGCCATTCGGACTCAATATAGCACCTAGGATATTTACGAAACTGGCGGAAACAGTAATCCAAGAGTTGAGAACTCGAGGAATACAAATAATAGCTTATCTAGACGACTGGCTTATCTGGGCAAACAGTGTAGAAAATTGCCTCAAGGCAACAAAAGTAATAAAATTTCTACAACATATAGGCTTCCAAATCAACTTCAAGAAGTCACGCCTAATTCCAGCAACATGTTTCCAGTGGTTAGGGTTACAGTGGAACCTAAACACACACAAACTGTCTATTCCAGTAAAAAAGAGGAAAGAAATAGCAAGGAATACAAAAAGTTTTCTCAAGGACAAACTAACATCCAGGAGAAAACAGGAAAGAATCCTAGGTGCTCTCCAGTTTGCCTCAGTAACAGACATATTACTGAAGGCCAGACTGAAAGATATAAATCGAGTATGGCGGTCCAAAGCAAACAAAAAGTATCGAGACAAAATGGCTCGAATTCCACCAATTTTGAGGAAAAGACTTCAGCCATGGACAAAAGTCAAGAATTTAGCAAAATCCATTCCATTAAAGTTTCCACCACCAGCACTGGTCATACATACAGATGCCTCTCTAACTGGCTGGGGAGGGTACTCCCAGTACAAAAAAGTCCAGGGATTATGGTCGACAACGTTCCGCCAACTACATATCAATGTCTTAGAGGCCATGGCAGTATTCTTGACTCTAAAGAAGCTTGTCCCAGCAAGGAAGCAACATATCAAATTAGTGCTGGACAACGAAGTTATACATAGTCCATTGTATAAACAGAGGAGGTTCCAAATCGAATCACGTAAACCATGTAATGATAGCTATATTCTCCATGGCAACAATGAACCGTTGGCATCTGTCAGCTGTTCACCTGGCGGGAATACGGAATGTAGTAGCAGACGCACTCTCGAGGACAACTCCGCTGGAGTCGGAGTGGTCACTGGACTTGAAATCGTTCAAATGGATTTCACAGCAGGTTCCGGGTCTCCAAATAGACCTGTTTGCCACAGAGTCCAATCACAAACTAAAATGTTATGTAACTGACCAGATGTCTTGCAGGATGGACACTATGCTCCACCTTTGGGACAATCTACACGTAGATGCCTTCCCTCCGTTCGGCCTCATTCAAAAGGTACTGACGAAGCTAAGAGGGTGCAAGAATATGGAGATGACCCTAATTGCTCTGTTTTGGCCTGAGAGACCTTAGTTCCCGGATCTCTTGGAATTGCTGTCCGAACCTCCGATCCTCCTGCCACAAAGGAAGGATCTTCTCAAACAGCCTTATTTTCATCACTACCACAAGAACCTTCCCGTGCACAACCTAGCTACATGGAGACTGTGCAGCGAGCAGCCCGAGATTCCAGTCTTTCGAAAGGAGTGGCTTGACAACTTTGTATGTGCCTGAGGAAGTCAACAGGTAAGGCTGGCGATGTACCGTACATGGTGCAGGAGACAAGGGCATAATATTTCTCACCCCTACAATAGCAAAGGTGGCGGATTTGCTCTTTTCCCCCAGAAAATCCAAGTCTCTCTCTTACTCTACTATCACAGGCTACAGATCCATGTTAGCTTGCACCTTAAGGTTTCATTTACCAGAGATTTCTAATAGAGTCCTTATGATCTTCTCAGATCTTTTAAGATCGAACGCCCGATCGTTCCACTTCGGGCCCCTCCGTGGGATTTAGTGGATTTTCTAAATTTATTAAGCTTGCAAGCCTTTGAACCTCTGGAGAATTTGTCCTTACGAGAGCTTATGAAGAAAATTTTATATTGCAATACACCCCCTGAACACCTGAATAAGCCCTGGTCACTTACCAGCCCAAACCCTCATTTATTAAAAATTTACCAAATCTTTGGTTAAAATAAACGATCAGTGTTGCCAATCTCCTGGCAAACACCCTCGTTACCTAGTTACAAGCCCACCGCTGGTAGCCCTGCCTCACGGGCCGGTCACACCTGCCCTCTCACGTCAATCACTTATCGTTCGCGGTGGAGTACAGATGTATCCACAGCGAACTCCTTTTTGGTCTTGCCCGGCCTTCATTTGCACCTTTGATTTGATTGATTTTGGTGACGAATTACGCATCCCTTTGGATTACGGTTGGATTGCCCTTAATACCTTGTCATTAGACATTGATTCTGCAAAGGAAGAAACAACACAAGCTATGACAATGACTACTGCATTCTCAGCCACGACATCACAGAAAACAACGAGCGGAAGTTCACCAACGTATCGTCTTTGCCAACAATGCAAGAAAAGGATGAGTACCCTAAGACACGATAGTCATTCCTTATGCGTAAATTGTAGGCCTGTTCAATGTAATGTAAAGACCAGATTGTGGAATGTCATGAGTGGTCTTTGGACCAGATGTTAGGGTATCTCAAACATAGGAAAGATCTCGTATTAAGAAGTAAGTGTAGGCAGGAAGAGACTAACGTAGATCAAGATAAAGACTTAGAGACAGTGCTCTTTAAGAGACTTGAGATTAGGCTGACATCGAGTATGACATCTGTTACCGATTTTATGTCAAGATTAAGTGAGGATAGATCGAGCAATAGGGGTACTGAAATTACTAATCGTTCTTTTCCAGCTCCCCTGCCTGTTCCAGAACCAGCCCTAACCGGTGCCGGGGGTTATGGGGATCCACAAGCCCACAGGGCAGGATCCGCCATCCCCCCTGGCGCGAAGCAGTTAGTGTTGGCAGCAGATTCCCCTTCCCTCGATGTGTAAGTTCTCAGGTTGAAAAAAAAAAAATTAGGTCAGATACAGACGAGTAGGGATAATAGGCTACATAGTGTTTAGGAAGAGAAGTGCAGGCTTCTTCGGGTCGGTTTTCTATAAAAAGTAGTAGTTTATAGAGGGACAGTGTCCTTAGAGCCTCTTTGGGTTTTTTCCTGCTTCGATTTCCTTGTATCAGAAGCTTTTAGGCCATGATTGGTCTTTCAGATCTGGTTTCGGGTCTATCGGGTTTTGAAGGGTTGAGTACTGCTCCTTCGTCTGTAAGATTACTTTCCTCTATTTATACGATAGGATAATTGTTAATTCAACTAATTCTCCGTTCAGTGCATATTGACTTACGATATTCAGTATGGAGAGAAATCGAATAAAATTAACTACGGCTAGCCTAGTGTTCACAATGATATATCGTATGCATATTCAGTAGCCTAGCCTAGCCTAAAGTATTCGCTGTACTACATATCGGTAGAGTTATTTTTATAGTGGCTAACACTGTAGGCTCAAGGCATTCTGACTTCGGATAATTCAGTACAGGTGTAATTGAAAACTAACGAGAATCCGATCTGAAGATAATTCAATATGAATGTAATAGAACAGAATGAAGATCAGATTCTGTCCGACTAAAGCATTATAATTGTATTATATGTATCATTATATTAGCGTAGTATAAACACTAAGTCGGCAGTCATTCACGCTGGAATCAGCGGATGACGAATTCGGGTTTGCGTCGCCTTACCCATCTCATTCTGTCCTGATTGGCTAGCATGACTAACGTAACAATTCTTCTTCACTTATGCCAGATTTGTACAAACTTCTTGAAGGAGACGTGTGTTCAACTATGTAGACATTTAACATAGTCAATAAGGTATCTATCTTGTGGCATATAATCAGATGTCAGATATAAGGAATTCGTATGTATGACGTCTTCATACGTTTAACAGACTAATTGCCGTCAGTAATTACATTGCGCTTATGTCAATTAGTTAGAAATTATTACCAGTCGTATTATCAAATTACAGTGACAACTGAAATTAATATTAGGCCTAATAAAGTTAATTCAATTACCTTAAAATATTAATTTATTACTTTTCAATTTATTTAAAATTACACTAGCTTGTCGTCAAACAGCACTATTGTAAGGAGGTGTGGCTTAGACAGACAAGGATGCTGGCTAGTCTGTTTTTTCCTTGGCTCCAGATTCAACCATATCACTTGGTCTCGGCTAATGTTTTTGTCCCTAGTTAGCATATTAATGAATATCTGGATACTTAACTTATGAAACGAAGTCATACTGTTTGTCTTACGATGCAATTAAGGCCAAATTTGACTAATACGTCTCATTGGAAGCTAGTTTTTCCCTCGGGTTAGATGGCGTTGAATTTAGGATTCCGTTCGTTTTTTCGACTCGTTTTCTAGGTATTAACGAACCTACACTTTATATACTTTATTAATCTTTTGTCGGTGTGAAAACAACATTAATGAGCTCTTTCGTGCTATTAGTTTCTTTTCCACGGCTGCGTTTGAATTCATACAAAAGCTTGAAACTTCTCTCCAGGTTGCTGATGCACGTAATTTTGCCTTATTAGCTTCAGCTACATTTATAACATGAATACAGTAATTACCGTCGCGCGGGGATGAATACAATAACGGATGTTGCTATCGGATTCGATTACTGTCGCACGCGGATCAATACAATAAAGTGATATCGTTATAGGAGTCGATCGCATTAGCAACAAGTTCTCGTTCGGTTGTTCATAGCTGTACGCAGTTATACGAGTATATTATCGGTTAAGTTTATAATACCTTTTTAACTTAGAAGAGAGTGCAATTTACGGAGGTGGAGATGTTAGACGATTGTAATTCTCTCTCTCTCTCTCTCTCTCTCTCTCTCTCTCTCTCTCTCTCTCTCTCTCTCTCTCTCTCTCCCCTGATTTCATATTCTCTCTCTTCATCCTAGACGATTGTATTTCTCTCTCTCTCTCTCTCACTTTCCTGATTTCATATTCTCCCATCCTATTTTCCACTCTCTCCTAACACTGGACTCATTGTGCAACAGAGAGTTTTTTTTTTTTTTTTTTTTTTTTTTCTTCCTGTTACACCTTTTTCAAACTTTTCTGTCAATTTCCCTTCAGCGCTGACTGACCTCATAGGTCCCAATACTCGGCCTTTGGCCTAAATTCTATTTTTAAACCCAACAATCTCGCTGTCTGAGTTAGTATTAGAGTAGGGAGCGAATATTAGGGATATGTAGAAGGTATTCATGATATATCACTAGAGGATTTTAAGTATTAGGACAGATAGGAAAGAACATGTCTGGGTCTATCTGAGGGTATTCTTCCAAGTGCCAACCAGGCAGAGAGCAGACAGGCAGGTACAACACTACAGGAGAGGACATCACTACGAACAACGACACCGTCGCAGACGCACCGATGGATATGGTTTTCTCCTCCGTACATGAGAGGCCTAAGACCACATGGGAGGTCTTCAGTTTCCCTCCATACATGAGAGGCCAAGAGCCACATGGAAGGTCTTCAGATTCCCTCCATACATGAGAGGCCGAGAGCCACATGGGAGGTCTTCAGTTTTTCCTCTACTCAGGTGAGGCACATAGCCAGCTGAGAGGAAACAGGTTTGTATCCCTCCCGCACTCAATGAGTTTTGACCTTAGGGTAGAGGTGCAGGGAGTTTTTCCCTCCACATATGGGAGGCCTAGAAGGCCACACATGGGAGATTAGTTTGGATGAGTGGCAAATGAACTTGAGACTGACTCGCGTACTCAATTATATTGACTGACAACTGGTACAGTGGAGGGCCGAGCAGATTTGATTTCCCACCTCCAAATTAATGTTGTTAATTGGGCTTATTCAGGTGTTCAGGGGGTGTATTGCAATATGAAGTTTTTATTGTAAAACTAATATTGTAATACCTACCTGAACACCTGAATAAGCCCTGGTCACTTACCAGCCCGAACCCTCATTTATTAAAAATTTACCAAATCTTTGGTTAAAATAAACGATCAGTGTTGCCAATCTCCTGGCAAACACCCTCGTTACCTAGTTACAAGCCCACGGCTGGTAGCCCTGCCTCACGGGCCGGTCACACCTGCCCTCTCACGTCAATCATAACTCAATAACTCTGTATGAGAGGGGAGGAGGGTGGGAATCATTCAGGTGTTCAGGTAGGTATTACAATATTAGTTTTACAATAAAAACTTCATTTTTTATATCACTGGCTATGGCTAAAAGAGTGGGGGAATTCAAGCTGTCTTGATATCAGTTTTGTTTGCTGGGAAGGACTTGTATCTCGTATCTTGCGGACTTTGTGGCGAATTCAGAGTCAGAAACTAAGCCCCTTACGAGAGAATTTAAGGTTTCGTCTCTTGAGGATTTCGTTGGCCAAGATGCGTCTGTGCCCAGTGCGAGCACTTAAATATTACCTGTCGCGCACTTCCAAATTATTGCCGTGGCCACAGTCCTTATTTGTTTTGCCCAGGAATCCCTCAAGACCACTATCGAAAAATGAGATAAGTTTTTTCTTAATGGAAGTAATTTCCCAATCCCTTCCCAGAGACACAATTTTGGAGGATGATGTTCTGCACCCTAGAGCGCGTAGTATCAGGAATTTCTCAGTAAGCAGGATTTTAGAAGTGGCGTCTAGGAAATCAGTTTCGGTATTCACTTCTTTCTACCTGAGAGATGTACAGTTCATTTCAGAAAAGTGTTACTCGCTAGGGCCTTTCGTAGTGGCTAATTCAGTGTTATGATAGTTGGCAATTAGCTCGGGTACGGTAGGGGAGGTAGTAGTTTTATTGATTTATCTCTTTTCATAGATTAGTCTGCCTACTTTTCATAGGTTATGTCTGGGTTTGGTGTACTATCCCTGGTAAGTATGTTCTTTTGCAGCGACTCAGCTCCCTCATCGTGACTTCTGGATTCATCACTCGCCTTCAGTAGACGCCAGGAGAGATATGCCCTTGGAACTGATTCTCCATACATGGGAGGCTAACAGCCACATGGGAAATGTTCAGTTCCACTCCATACATGAGAGGTATATGATACCACATGGGAGGGAGGCTTCAGGGAGGATCTGCCCTTGGGACTTATACTCTATACATGGGAGGCCATACAGCCACATGCGAGGTGTTTAGTTCCCCTTCACACATGAGAAATTTATGATACTTCATGGGAGGTTAGACGTGACCAAGACGAGACTTAGACTGATCAGACTAATGTTGAGGTACTTGTTCCTTCCGTTTCTCGCCTGAGCATTGATTGAAGGTGAGTTAATGATATGAATCCAAGTTAGTAGTTTAATGAGTTTATACCAGTGTACTTCGGTTGGTCAGGCTGAAACAATGAGTGAGCCCACCACCATTTAAATGATGTAAATTGGGCTAATTCAGGTGTTCAGGTGGTGTATTGCAATTTGGAGTTTTCATATTAACACTAATATTGTAATACCTACCTGAACACCTGAATGACACCCACCGCCCTCCCCTTGTCAAATGATTAATGATAGCGATTGACGTAAGTAATCACTGTCGGGCGGTTACTGGCGGCAGCGTTGCCAACCGTGGACAGGTGACACAGTAACAATGTTTACCTGCAGCATTGGTAATGCTGGCAGCTAAAATTTTACCTACTATGGGTTTCACTGACAGTGCAAGCCCGTTTTTTGTCCATAACTCTGTAACGAATACTCATATCAGTACAAGATTTTGTTATATTGTATTACACCTAGTGCCGTAATTTATAAGAGTATCATGATTCATTAATTGTAAAGAATAAAGACACTTGTCCCTGTACAAAGAGGCAAAAACTCGATTAGCCAGAAATGGATACGAACACAACAGTAAAAGGCTCCGCCTACCCTCTCCCCCAACCACCACTGCCACCCCCTCCCCCCTCCGTCTTCCTTCCCTCACCTTCCCTTCTCTCTCTCTCTCTCTCTCTCTCTCTCTCTCTCTCTCTCTCTCTCTCTCTCTCTCTCTCTCTCTGAAAGTTGCTTAAGTTTAAACATATTTTGTATTTTTTTCTGTATATCTATATATCCATCTATTTCTCTATCTATCTAATAATATACATTGTTGTATATATCTAACGATCCAATTGATTTAGGTTGTTTTTATTAGTGATTTGTATAATTGCTGATTCCAGTAAATTTCTTGAAACATAATCATTAGATCTAGCAATTACAGAGGTATCGCCCCAAATAATACAATGAGATTTTTCACTCAGATGGATAAACAATGCATTTGAAGTCTGGGCTGTTCTAACTGAATACATATGCTGCTTAATACGTACACATAAATTTTTACTTGACTGTCCAGCGTAAAAAGATGGGCAATCCTTACAAGGAATTAATTAGTCCCACATGCATATAATAGGCAGTCCCCGGGTTACGACGGTCTCGGCTTACGATGTTCCGAGGTTACGACGCTTTTCAATTATATTCATCAGAAATTATTTCCAGGGTTACGATGCATGTTCCAGGGTTACGATGCATGCTCCAGAGTTACGATGCCTCAAATGCTGATCGGGCAGATGAAATATGACACCAAAAATGCAAAGTAATCAATATTTAAAGTTATTTTTTGATGAAAAATGCAATAAGAATGCAGTTTACATAGTTTTGAATGCACACAAAGCATTAAAAGTAAGGTTTTCTTAGGAATTTTGATGAAGTTCCGGCTTACGGCGCGTCTCAAGAACGGAACCCCATCGTAACCCGGGGACTGCCTGTAGATATTATTTCTCTCTCTCTCTCTCTCTCTCTCTCTCTCTCTCTCTCTCTCTCTCATTGCTCGATATATTTATATTCTTTATTTTTGTCTTTTCATTAATAATTTTTTTGGGAACATTTTTGCAAATTTCATGGTATTAAATTGTATATGCCTCTTTGTTTTTTCAAAATGTATTGTTTTCTGGGTGAATCATCTGTTGAACACGTGTGTGATCCTCCAAGGTGTGGCTGCCTAAAAATTTGCTTATCCCTCAGGCGTTTCCTCGTTTCTGTAGAGTGAAATCGACTTTATTGCTAATCTTGTAATGTCAGTTTGGATATTAAGCCTACTTTGACTATGTTTTTCCTCAGTATGATCAGTTGTGCCTGAGTAAAGGGCAGCACTAGACCAAAAGTGCCTGGCTATCTCGCTTTTCCTTTCCTTCATGGCAAAAATACCATTATATATATATATATATATATATATATATATATATATATATCTATATATATATTATATATATGTATATATTTATATTATATATATATATATATATATAATATATAAAACTATATATATATATCTATTATAGATCATATATATATATATATGTATATATATATATTATATATACAATATATATATATATATATATACGATACTATATATATATATATATATATATATATATAGTATATAATAGTATATATATATATATATATATATATATATATATATATATATATATATATATATATATATATATATATATATATATATATTATATATATATATATATATATCTATATATATATATATTATATATATATTATATATATATATTTTTATATGTATATATATATATATATATATATATATATATATATATATATATATATATATATATATATATATATATATATATATATATAGTGTATATTATATATATATATATATATATATATATATATATATATATATGTATATATATATATATATATATATATATATATATATATATATATATATATATATATATATATATATATACAGTAGAAGTCATAATACTTTGCGTGGTAGGGGAAGATGGAAGAAGAAAAAGAGTACACCAGACTAAAAATATTCAGGAAAAATCAATTATTAAAGCAACCATCATAAAATTTGGAATGAATAATCACCAACTCCTGCCCTAGTACTTGATAGGCATGCCACAAACGTTTACGGACTTTTGGAGTGTCCTTAGCATTGAATCTGAAAACGCTGCAGGAGGGACTCGTACTGATCGTCCCAAGCGCGTTTTAAACTTTGCCCTGCAAGACGTGTCTACATTCAGTAACTTTCTTTTATGATTGCTTAATGGTTGAAATGGCTTGGGAATTTCCTGGCTAGTCGTGGATATATCAATTCCACAATCTCTAAGCCACAAAGTATTCTGTTTGGCGGTATGATCCCAGTGCTTGAATCTTAATCCAATACCCATTGAAAATCAGCCATTGAAACGAAAAAAAATTCGTCTGAGTGAAATTGACTAATTGGGAACTTAACTAGAGCTACTGGCTCACTCACAGAAAGTGTAACTCTGTGTAAGAGCTCTTCAGTAACCTGTTGGATGTTGCAACAGTTGGATGTCGAATTCTTTTCTTGGGCTCTGCCATAGCCGTTGCTAACATTATTTTGTGTGGTTAGTGAGTGGTGTTGTATTAACAATGCCTAAACCGTATACTTCCATTGAGATATCGTGTGAGTGTGATACAAGTTTACGAGGAAGGCCTTAAAACTGGTGTAATTAGCCAAAAAATTGGCATGAAACAACGGAATGTCCAAAACATTCTGAAAACTTTTCGTGAATCGAGAGGGAAAGAAGTACCCAAGGGTAGGACTAGCACTGGGAGGCCCCTTATTATTAGTAAGGAGGGAGTTTAAGAGTTCTCGCCAGGAAAACATTCTGAGACCTCAATGTTCCTGGCGAAAACTCTTAACCCCTTCGTTAATCTAATAATAGGGGGCTTCCCAGTTGCTGATCCTAGCCTTGGGTATCTTCTTCCCTCCCGACTCCCCCGGTGAAAAAGTTTTTTCAGAATGTTTCTGGACAGGTCCGTTGTTTCACACCAATTTCTTTTGGCTAAATTACAACCAGTTTTTAAGGGCCTTCCTCGTAAACTTGTATTCACTCTCACACGATATCTTCAATGGAAGTATTACCGGTTTTAGGCATTGTTTAATACAACCACACTCACCCAAAACCACCAAAACAAAATAATGTTAGCAACGGCCTATGGCAGCGCCCAAGAAAGAAGAATTCCAACATCCAAACTATCTCAACAATCCAACAGGTTACTGAAGTTGCTCTTACACAGAGTTACACTTTGCTGTGGAGTGCGCCAGTAGCTCTAGTTAAGTTCCCAATTAGTCAATTTCACCTCCTGCCAAATTTTTTTTTTGTTTCAATGGCTGATTTCAATGGCATTGGATTAAGATTCGTGCACTGGGGATCATACCGCCAAAACAGAAACTTTGCTTTTGGGCTTAGAGATTTGGTGGAAATTGAAATATATCCACGACTATCCAGGGAATTCCCCAGCCATTTCAATCATTAAGCAATCATAAAAAACGAACGTTACTGAATGTGGACACGTCTTGCCAGGGCTAAAGTTTGAAAATGCGCGTTGGGACGATCTGTACGAGCCCTCCCCTGCAGCTGGTTTTCAGATTCAATGCCAAGGACACTCCAGAAAGTCCGTAAACGTTTGTAGCATGCCTATCAAGTACTAGGGCAGGAGTTGGTGAGTATTCAATTCCAAACTTTTGATGATGGTTGCTTTAATAATTGATTTTTCCTGAATTTTTTATTTTTAAGGTTTGTTGTACTCTTTTTTCTTCTTCCATCTTCCCTACCACGGCAAAAGTAAATTATGGAACTTCCTACTGTATATATATATTATATCTACTATATAATATATATATATATATATAATAGTATATAATTATAAATCTAATGATATACGTATTTGTTATATATATATATATAGATTATAGATATATACGTAATATATAATCTATCTATATTAATTATATATATAATTATATATATATATATATATGTATATCTAAGTATCGATATATGAAATAATATTATATATATACTATATATATATATTATATATATATATACTACTATTATATATATTTATTTTTAAATATATATCTATGATATATATATCTTAATATATATATATACTAATTGATATATATATATTATTATATATATATAATAATATTATATATATATATCTATCTATATTTAATCTATAATATATAGATTATATTTATTTATTTATTTATCTATAAGAAAAGTTTTGGACCGATCTTAAAAAAGGACAATTCACTATCCACATTACAAAAGCTGATAAGTACCTAAGTCAAATAGTCAAAGTAATTTTAGATAAAGCGGACCTACATATCCACGTATGCAAGCCCTACTTAATGATGATTGTGACTTATAAAACTAACAAAAAAAATTCCCCCTTGATCAAGGTCATAAAAAAACTTCCAATTAGCCATAGTGAAAAGTATACCTTAAAAAGATAAAACAGAAACTACTAGGCCAAATTGTCAGTCCAAATCTCCTTCCGCTACCGGTACTTCTTGTACGGAATTAGTCAAAAACCGCACAAAAGCAAAATAACCCTATGCGGCCTATTATCAGTACTGTTGGGTTTCAATTTTCATATAAAACTTTCGAAAATAATATCTCAAGATCTTGTCCCCCGCGTTACTTGGCACCATCTCCCGATTCTCCAATTAGATTAATCAATTCTCTAGATTTAGTTTGGATAAATTAAAACAAAAATTGCTATTTGCCCACCTACTGATAAGATTCGTTAGTTTTGATGTATTTTGTTCTCTTTTTACTAAAGTCCCTATAGACTCTATTTTAAAGAATATTCTTAGTTAATGAACTAACTCAGCATGAATTACCTCTACCTATAAGTCAACATTATTTCCACTCCACGAGTTTTTGTGCATTTGTGATTGTAAGTTTATATTCCAATGGTGAATTTTATTCAAAAACAAACTTTTTTTTGGGTGGCATTGGCAATGGGAAATCCTTTATCACCATTACTCTCAAAACCTTCTATGTAGGAATCTTTGAAAAACATTGAGTACTTACCTAATATCAGTTCATATTCCTGTAAAGTGGTATCGGTTATGTTGATGATTGTTTAGCTGTTCTTCCTGTCGGTATTGTGATGTAAATGATTTACTCTCTAAAATTTAAATAACCAGGTACCATCGGATTAAGTTTACTTCTAGAATTTAGCAAAAAAAAACAAGGACGAAAAAAGACCATTGCCTCCCTTTCTTCGATGCTTTGATACATAAGAGAACCATTTTCAATGTAAATTCAGTATTTATAGGAAACCGACCTAACAACTTAACTTATATTCATTTCTTCTCAAGCCAGCCATCTTAACATAAAAAGAAAATATCAACTTTTTCCTCTAATGTTTTTACGAGCATTGCAAATTGTCAGTCCACAATTTTGGGCTCAACGAAAATGAATACATAAGAAAAACAAATAGGGAAACAGATTTATGCTATCCCTCACATATCTTAGGACATTTGTTATCAATAAAGCCCACAAAACAAGTTTTTATTATACTGTAAAGTAACACGCAGAAAGAAAATTCTAAGAACACATTCTCAGTTTGCCTTATTTTAACGGATTTGAAACCAAGTTAAATCATTGTTAAAAGCTTTTAATGTCAACCCTTGTTTTTTCCTATAATAACACGCTAAAAGGAATGTTAATAAAAAAATGGCCCCAGGAGAAAGCAACAACTTAATATATAAAATTCCATTGAATGGATTTGGTCCCTCCATTTTATCTCGGACAGGTTTAGCAAAGGCTTAGAAGTAAAGGCTAAGCCAGCATAAATATTCTGTAAAAACAAACTGGGCCAAAAATCTAATGCATTTTATTCCATTCATTTAAGTGAAAACAACCCCCACCGAACTAAATTGGATTGATAGTTTCAGTTAATTGTCCAAGGTTCAAGGCGATGTCTTTATCAACAAAAATTTATTTTAGGAATCTGCTTTATACAACTTACTTTTCATTGTGAATTTCAATGTTAGTCGTGGCCTTTTTCAAAATTTAGACCCTTCGTATCTGTAACATGTTTAAGAATGAAACTCAAAGATATAATTACTGGACCTTAAATAAAATCAGTTTGCCATTAGAGTTTATTAATTTTGTTGTAAATGTATGTCTATCATGGTATTGTGAATATGGTTTTGTTTACCAAGTTTCTGAATAGCTGTCCACCTATAATCCCTTTTAATTGTCTTGAAATTGTATCTGAGATGATTGCTTAACTAAACCTTTAATTGCACCCATTGTTTATGTTTGTTTGGGTAAGGTTTCGTTATCCTTCCAGGTGTGTCGGATTTCTTAGGTTACTAATCTCTTTTATAATCCCTATTTTGTCAGTTATACGAATCTTCTTGGTATTGTCTTTTCCTCGTCTGTAATGTTCAGTCTTCTGCTCAGTAAAGGACTTTTAAACGTCGAAGAATCTTGCAGGAACCTCCTTCGTTTATTTTTCCTTTGTGGCATATATCTTTAATTTATTGGATTTATCCACGTTACCTAACTTTCGTGGATTCAGTTATACATATATATATATATATCTATATATATAATGAATATAATATATATGTCTATGTGTGGTTGTGTGTGTGTGTTTAGTGTATTACTATATATATATCTATAAATTATCTTATATATAATAATATATATATTATATATATTATAATATATAATTATATAATGTTACCCATCTCTGATACCCATTTACCGAGTTGAAGGGTATTTAATATTTGGTATGCGTTGCAAAACCCGAGCGTTACGGCAAAACCTAGCTACAACTCAATCTCTTCTCTCTCTCCTTCCTCTCTCTCTCCGTCTCAATCCTCATCATCTCTCTCCACTCTCTCTCCTCTCGTCTTCCTCTCATTCCTCTCCTCCATCCTAACAAGATCATCAAATGAGGTGGGGGGGGTCAGGATATAAAATAAAAAAAATAATATTTAATTTAACAATGGAAAGGTATAATTTCCAAGTCTCACAGACTAACTAACTCGGTTTCAAACCCCCAGTATGTAAATGTCTTAATCAGTAATTACGTCCACCAATACTTCTCTTCTTCCTCACCCGGGACCCCTCGGCCCCCTATGGACCTTCTCGGTCCCCTTGCCAAAAGAAACGCCTGTTACAAAAGACCCACGAGAAAATACTCGTAAGCCACACACAATTGTAAAGGGCAAAGGATAATAAAAATGAACATCTTACCAAGATATCAAAACAAGCCATCCCGTTTGGCTAAAAGTAAGGTAACCTTACCCATTTACAGCCCAGAATATCCACACACAAAAGTAATAAACACTTTCGCCAGAGCTAATCCTGGCATCATTGCCCTTTCTCGCACAGAGCTCTCTGTAAGTTCTTTCCATAGACTTTTGGCTAAAGATTGCCATTCTGAAACGGAAAGGGAGGCGCCACACATAAAATATTGAATTTCACACTTCGTCAACGCCCCATAGTAACTGGTTGCACCCAGTTTCCGAAAGGCACTTAAACAAGATCAAACATGAACCCTCACACATAACTACAGAAACAGAGCGTTGACCATGCTTAAAAAAAACAAACTCCAATATCACGCCATCCCAGAAACAATGATTTTATCAGCTTTCTCAGGGTCATTGCTTCGGCTCTTTTGTTCTGCGCAAAGGTTCCACAGCCACATCACGTTGGCCATATTAAATATATTATTAATTATAGAATTGAGGTAGTATGAGCCCCTTTCATCTGACAGAAGCTCGGCCACCTAAAATGCTAGCCCCTGGCCTAGCAACTGGCCTTACAAAACAGCTTATAATATAAAATAAAAACCTTGGCCGGTCTCAAAAAAATAATAGTAATAAACTGCACGTCTCTGGCAGCACAAAGTAAAGCCTATCACGCTTCTTCTCAAAAATTTAAATTTTCTCTCATTTTGGTGGATTCGTTGAATATACCCTCTTAGTCTGGCCAACTTCCAGCACAGGACTTGAAAGCAATAGCTGTAGAAGACGGAAATGCCTCCCCCCTCCTGTACGAACGACATCTAACGGCTTCTGTAAGTAAAAAAAGCGCTGTAGAACTCTGTAGACTCGTAAAAGAAACTCTCATAATCACCCTGGGATAAACGACAGCAACTCTCGTTGCACGGCTGGTGGGCGTCTTGCTAGCAGTCGGGGAACGACGATTCTAGTGGTGTATAAGTATGTCAGTCCAATTCAATCCGGTCAATCCAAAGGAAATTAACCCCAGACATACGGCTTCTTATCAAACAATGACGGAATTTTCTCAAACAAACATGACCTTCAAAAATTCAGAAATACTAAACTGAATGGTCTCCCAATTGACTCCATTTTAAGATATGACCACTAAATCACAAGTCCATTATGACAAACTCCAGCAAAGGAAAAAAAAAAACAATATATCAAGTTCCTCTAAACTCAATTCTCCAAATTCACACATCAGCACACACCATCCAGCAACTCACAGTAACTTCTATGGACTTTTCTGCAACTCACATTTTAAACCAACTCCAAATGGCTCCCACAAGGTAAAAAAGAGAAAAAAGGTAATTGAGCCCCAAAAAAAAGAAAAAAAAAAAAAAAAATCACGTAAACAAAGCCCAGATCCAAAAATCAAAAGAAATGTTCTCTCAAGCTCTGTTTATTACAGCAACTCACAAAATCAGCAAAAATCTCCAACTGTTTTAACAGCAAAAACCCCTTTACTGCTGATATAATTAATTACAATGAGACTTAATGTCAAACGCCCAGTTTATGTAAATCACAACCCCGATGAAAATTAAATTATTCTCCCGTACCAAAAAGAAATGCTATTTATAGTCTCAACCCCCCGATTACATCTCTCGTAGGAAAAGGAAGAAAAATCAAAAAAAAATAATCACAAGTAAAAACTTCCCCCCTCATCAAACAAAAACACCAGTATATGGTAATAATATACATCAATAACCCCACTTCTTCCCATAAATTGCCAAAGCCATGTCTAGTTACAGGAATTTTTGACATCACAACTTTCATGCGACTGGACATGGCCAGAAAGCAAACTCTTACCACATGCGCTTTCATGAAATGCTATGGTCAAACCTGTTTCCAGATATTGCAAAACTGAGCAATCACCACTAGAGGAAGAGAATCAGCAACACCGGACTCATCGCAGTGGTTTGTCAGCCAAAAAAAAAAAAAAAAAAAAAATCCTCCTGCTGGACCACATGGGTGCTCTAACCAGCAGCACAAAAAAAAAAACAAAAATGTTCTAGTCAGGTCTCTCAAGTTAGGAAACTCATGATTCTCAAGAAAAAGGTTCTAACTGAAATCACGTAAGCACTTCCACTAAAATTAACCCTCAAGGATATGAACTAAGCTTGCCTTCCAAAAAGCTTGTCTTAAAGACAATATTCTCTCACATGACACTGCCCATTATAAAAAAAAAAGTATCACCTATCCGGGATAAAAACTACAATGGAACTCGGTAACTGGCAGCAAATTATATCCCTCCAAAATAACCACCCACTTGTGAACATAAAAAATGCACATCTCCATAGGGACCACAATGCAGTAATGCCAACTCGCCTCCAAATAATCACGAAACCAAAAGAAAAGAAACCAAGCAGAACCTCTTCTCTAGGCTCGAAAAAAAACTCCATGGAAGAATTCGAAACTCAAAAAATCATAACCATAAAAAAGGTCACCCGCCGTAAAGATTAATTCCACCCCTCCATATATATAAATAAATAAGGTTCACCATCTTAAATAATAAAAACCACTCCGGCAATAAAACAATATTTCCTCCATTTGATTAATAACCACACCACAACCACATGCCCCTCTTATTTCTCAATAACCATGTGTCAATAAAAAACACCCACTCCAGGAATAAAAAATGTTCACCTTTGTTTCGGCGAATAAAAAATATTTACCTCTATTTCACCAAATAACTCTATGTGGAATAAAAACAAGTCTCCAATAAAAATATATCTCCAAGCAGGATAATCAAAAAATGAAATCCCTCACCCATCTCCAAAAAATGCACTCAAAGCATCCAGCTGACACGCTCACTAAAATAATTGCCATTATTCTCCTCAAAAATGTTGTTCCATTTGGCAAACAAAAAATTGGCTGCAAAATAATTGAACTAAACATAGGTCTCACAACCCATGGGCAAAAATCTCAATTGGCCAAAAACTATATCCCTCCAATATATTAATCTCAAATTATAAACGTTCAAAATTAATATACCTCCAATTCTCCAGAGAAATAACCTCAAATGTTTTAGTCAAAAAGAACTATAAACTCTCTCTTTAGCAATAAACTGCTGAAAAAGGGTCAAAAACTCGGCAAAAAATTAAATTGGTCTAGGAAATTCTAGAAAAGATCAACAATGTGCCACCCCAACTCACTAATAACAAGAACTCCAAATTCAAAGTGTCTAAGCCAAGACTTCTCCATAATGCACTCACGACCATAGGCCATTATAAACACTTAGCCCAAAGTTTCCTATTCTCTGGCAAAATTGTCCCAGAAAATACAACAAAGGTTATTGTGTCAAGAAACTCACAATTTCTGGAAGCACAAATATCCAGAGAAAGAAAAAAAATGTAGTGCCATTAACGTATGCATTAAAAAAAAAACAAATGTAAAAATTCCCCTCCCATATATTCTCTCTGCAGCATCAAAATAACAGCTGAAAACACAACACGGTCCTGAACAATGACTCTTAAGTCCACGGAACTAAGATTTAAAAATTAAAAAATTTCATTCACAACAAATGGTGAGGAAAAAATAAATTCAAATTCAACCCATGAATAAAAAACTTGGTGTCCATGGATGGCTTATCTTCTAAAAGGGGAAAAAGAAAAATCAACGGCATTGTTAAACTATCCCCATGACTCCAAGTTAATATGTCAAGCAAATTATCTGGCTGAACTCATAAAAAAAGGAAAACAAAAAAAATGTGTTGTCAGTTCCGTCCCATATTAAAAAAATAAAAAAAACACCACCACCCCTTGATAGGGGCATTACAGCACCCAACGTATTAGTATATAAAAAAATCAGTTATTCAGAAGTATCATTATCAGCAGTTATCACCAAAATTGCTATCATCAAATTACTAGTATTAAGTATAAAAAAAAAACATCACCAATGTTTGTAATGGCTTGTCCATTCAACCAAAAATTTCAGCACAAAATTCACCAAAAGTTCCAGCCAAATTCAGCACAATTCAGCCAGAATTCATCACTCAGTGAACAGCCTGAACATATTCTCTAAAGTTAAAAAATAAAACTCAATAAATAAATTAACCACAAAACGTTCTTCCCATAATTGCATTTGTAAACAATTCTCCATAATATGATTAATCTGTAACTAATTATAAAACATAATCTCCCATGAAATATCTTAAATCTCGTTGTAAAATATGTCTCAAGTAATGATAATTCTAATTAACGTAAACTTTCCTCATAAAAAAAATATTCATTGTTAAATTATCTCCCATAAAAAATATCTCCCGTGTCACCAGTAAAAGCATTAATATTGCCATTTCCACGGTATTTATCGCCATTGCCACACCCCGACAACACACCCATGATACCAATCAACACAAATCAGAACACCGCTCACCGGCATCATCAGATTACCAACACCAGAATAATAAACCATCATCTGCATTCACCATCCACTCAGCTCCATTTTAAAGTAATCTGCTCCAACCAACAAATAAAAAAATAATAATCCTCTGTCCCCATTATTATTTTGTGCCTTCCAAAGCCATAAGGAAAACTTACACACATCCAAATGCATTTCATTTTCCTTTTCTCTTCATTCAAGGAAAGAAAATTTCTTTGTTCTAAAAAAAAAAAAAAAACAAAAAGACCCTACGGGCATCTCACATCATCAACTAATCGTTATCAGCTGATATCCTGGCATTGGAAATTCATTGTCAAGGGCAAATTCGTCTCCTGATACCCCTGACCAAACAAAGGAAAAAAAAAGGAGTTCAACCCCCCACCCCACTGAGAAAAAAAGAGAACTTCAAACCCTCCCCTGGGTCGTTGAAACTTCCCCCGGTCAAGTTGATAACCCCCGAGCAGACCAGTAGTACCCTTCCCAGTTGCAATACCCCTGAGGCCAGAACCGACCTACTACCGCCTTCCCACCTTGCAGAGGAATATGCTGAGGTCCTGTTAAAAATGACCTGGGCGCTCTCTGTCTTCAAGCAAAAAATTGCAATTCAAGCACAGATTCGCATAGTAATGAAAACAGTTGCAATACAACCGTATATGGTTAACCCTCTTACGCCTAAAGGCCTTAAAAAACCAAAACGCTCTCCCGTATGCAGAGGTGAGTTTTGGAGTGAGCGCGGCAAGCGGTTGTCCCCCAAAAAATAATTTTTTTAAAAAAGTCCCACCACCGCGCTTAGTTTTCACGATTTTTTTTAAGAGTTTCCATTTGTCCACTCCTTTTTTTTTTGTTGTCATTGCCTGAAAGTTTAGTATGGCAACCATCAGAAATGAAAAAATTTATCATATATTAATAATGCGATATACGGTTAGCCGTCAAAAAAAGAAATTCATACATAATTGTATTCAAATTCACTGTGGCAAAAAACGGTTGAAGCTAAAATGAGTTATTTTTTTTTTCGTTGTACTGTACAACTAAATTGCGATTATTTTGATAATAATAACACAATTGTCAAAAAAAAAAACGATCAAAGGAACACAGAAAAAATATTATCACAAAAAAAAATGCATGAATTTTGGTAACGTGCGGACGTAAAAAAATGTTTTTGTTCAAAAAATTCAACCAATAAACTCTAAATATTGTTCTAGAGACTTCCAATTTGTTTATTCAAATGAACGACAAATGATTTGAATATTACGATACCTGTACGAGTATTAGCTTAGAATTCCAGTTTTTCGACCATTTTCGGACGAGTTTAATCTGACCCGCTAATGTCGAAATTTCTGTATACATAATTTTTTTCTTTTATATGCAAATATTGCAAAAATGAGAAAAGCTAGCAACCTTAAAAATATTTTTGTTGTAGTTTATCAATGAACTTTGTGCCAACATTTTCATATATGAAAACTATAAAAAACTGCCTTATACTGAAAAAGGAGGCAAAGATATTAGGAGAATGCGACGTAACGCATTTCGGAAGATTTGCGGCTGCGGAATCGGCGGCGCGGAGGGAAAGAAAGTACGTTTTAAAAAAATTCCACCAAAAAATCTCTAAAATGTTTGCTAGACACTTCGAACTTTTTTTTAAAAATGAAAGATAAATGACTGTATTATTACTAGATTGTAAGATTTTGTTAGCTTAACAATTGCGTTTTTTTCGACTATTTGCGGTAGCGTCAAAGTTGATCGAAACGTGGTTTTTTTTTTCTATATATATCATAGTTTATATGCAAATATTTCGGAAAAAAGAGAAAAAGCTACAAACCTTCAAAGTAATTTTTTTGTTTGCTATTTCTTACCAGGAAATTGGCGCACATTTTCATATATAAAACTTTATGTAAACGGCTAACTTTTAAATGGTGTCAAACACATTGTGGGACAATCGCACAAAAAAAGTTTCTGATTTTTTTGCGGAAAGAGTTACCGCGCAGAAACGTAAGGATTTTTTTGTTTTTTTTTTTTGTTTCATAAATTCACCATAAATCGAAATATTTGGTGCTAGAGGGACTTCCAATTTGTTGCAAAATGAAGGTAAATGGTTGAATATTAACTAGAATATCAACGAAGTTTTTAGGCTACCAATTGCGTTTTTCGACCATTTCGGTAGAGTCAAAGTTTGCACCGAAGGTTGAAATTTTTTTGCACTTATCGTTTAATTTATATGAAAAATATTTCAAAAACTGATAAAAAAGCTACAACCCATGGTTTTTTTTAGTTGTATTTGTGCATGTGAAAAAAACAAACAAAAAAAATTTTTTTTGCACACATTTCCATATATAAAAACTTTATGGTAACGACAAACATTTAAAATGGGTGCAAACATTAGGGAAACAATCGCACGAACAGTCAACAAGTAAAAAGTTGTTTTTCATAAACTTCACCATATAGCGAAATATTGGTGCTAGAGGAACGTCCAATTTGTTGCAAAATGAAGGCAAATGATTGAATATTATTAGAATATAAGAGTTTTCGCTTACAATTGCGTTTTGTTTCGACCATTTCGGTAGAGTCAAAATTGACAGAAGGTTTGAAATTTTGGCAACTTATTGTTTATTTTATATGAAAATAATTTATTCAAAACTGATAAACAGCTACAAATCATGAGTATTTTTGTTTGTTGTAATTTTACATAAAATTGGGGGGGGGACGGGGGGGGGGGGGGGGACACATTTTTCATATATAAAACCTCCATGTAACGGATAAGTTTAAAACTGGTGCAAAAATGTTTAAAATTGAGTGCCAAAAATTATGGTCACTGATACTTTTAGTTGCGATAAGAAAGAAAATTCGCGCTTGCGTCAGCCTGCGTAATGATTTTGTAAAACAAAAACAACGCCTTGATTCCCGTGGACTCCCATAGCATCCCCCAAGGCGGCGTGATTCAAAAGTTTTTTGGCTGGCTAGGCCTATAAGTATTTTTTTCCTGCGAATTTAAAAAAAAAAAAACACTTTTGAGTCTACATATGGATACGTCCAATCGGCATACGGGAGACATTTTTGACTCGACGCTTATACGTTCCAATCGGACTAATAAAGGGTTAAACAAAGACCGAATGTGTCTCTTCTAAACATGGCACCTCAAATAAAAGAAAACATGTCACTTTCTGTTTACTATGGGGAAAAAAATTGGGTGGTATCCCAAACTAATCCCTCATTTACACGAAATCATTCAAAAGAAAAACCCTCCCAATACTAAAAAAAGTGGCTCTTTAACTCTGAATTTGCGCAAGACCACGCTGATAACACACGCCGGTATTGTCCTCGGGAATGCAACTACACAATCGTTCTCAGTTTCTAACTGGACTGTTCCCAGCTTCTCTCGAGGCAGACCGCCCTGGGCAAAAATTGATGACTCCAGTTCAATTCTCTTTTTGCTCCTCATTACAGATAACGGACGGATTCTTTTCTTTCTCATTATCTAAATGACTTAGTAACTGAATCTAACAATTGTAAAACAATTTTCCCACAATCCCAAAACTCTCCTTCGGAGGCGTAACCCACGGCTTATAAAATCTATAAAAGCCTCGGTTAACCACACCGCTTGCCACCAAATCTTGTAACCCATCTCTGATACCCATTTACCAGCGAAGGGTATTTAATATTTGGTATGCGTGAAACCCGAGCGTTAAGGCAAACTAGCTACACAACTCAATCTTCCTCTCTCTCTCTCTCTTCGCCTCTCTCTCTCATTCTCTCTCTCCTCCTCTCTCTCTCTTCTCTCTAAGCGATCACTGGCATAGTCTCTCTCTTCTCTCTCTCTCTCTCCTCTATCTGTCTTCTCTCCTCTCTTCGTCTCTCTCTCTCTCTCCTCTCTCTCCTCTCTCTCTCCGAAGAGGTCAATCAAATGAGAAGTCAGAGATATGTAAAATATAAATTTTAATTTGTTTACAATGGAAAGATAATAATTCAAGTCTCACAGGACTAACTTACTCAGTTAAACCCCCAAAGTATGTAATTGTCTTAATCAGTAATTAGTCCCAACGACCAATTAATTCTCTTCTTCCTCCACCGGGACCCTCGGCCCCCTCATGGAACTCCTCGGTTCCCCCTTGCCAGAAATTGCCTGTTACAAAGACCACGAAAACATACTTGTAAAGCACCACAACAAAATTGTAAAGGCAAAATCACTAAAATGGAACATTCTTACAAGCTATCAAACAAGCCATCCCTTGCTAAAGTAAGGTAACACTTCTACCCATTTACAGCCCGGAATATCACCACACAGAAGTAAATAAACTTTTCGCAGAGGCTATCACGGCATCCTTGCCCTTTCTCGCCACAGACCTCTCTGTAAGTCTTTCCACTAGAACTTGTCTAAAGATGCCATTTATGGAACGGAAGGGAGGTGCACACGTACATATGAATTCAAGACTTCGTGAACGCCCCATGTAACTGGTTGCAGCCAGTTTCCAAAGGCTCTTAAAACACGATCCCTGACCTCGACAAAATAACTACAGAAGCGAACGTTGACCTCTGCTTAAACAAACAACTTCATAGTCACGCCATCCCAGAACATGATTTAGCAAGCTTCTCAGATCATTGCATTGCATTAAAGTAAATATTATTAATTATTTAGCCCCTTTCATCTGACACCACACACATCATCCACACACACACACACAACATAATGTATTATATAATATAAATAGATCTATATATAATATATATGTATATAAAATAATAAAATCTATATAAATTATATATATATAATAGTATTAATATATATATAATATATATATAGTATACTATAATATATATATGAAATATATATATATATATTGTATAGATCTATATATATATGATTGGTATGAATAATTATCACAATCGAAACCGTGATCCATTTCTATATCAATTCAAGCTACAAATGTCCTTTAATATCTAAATTTTCACTTTACCTTACCTCCCAAATGAATATTTTGTTTTCATAATATGTACCGAAGGGGTGGGAATTTTTTAATTGATAATAATTTCGTCCCCCCATGGGATCGAACCCCCACCGTACCAAGTGGACGGGGACGAAATCAAAGAACAGTCCAGTTGACAGGGCCCGTATTCCAATCAGCCAACAGAGACGTTAAAAAAAATAAAAGTTCATATCGATTCTGACCTTACCAAACTCACCCTCGATCTGGAATTGACTTTCGTAATTAGAAGAAATCGATAATGGAACCCCAGTCTACCATGTTTGGCCAACTTCGAGCGTTTGGACAGCACGTTCAGCCTTTTGTTAGAATAATTAATCACATCGAACCGTGATCCATTTATATATCAATTCAATAGCTACAAATATGTCCTTTAATATCTTAAATTCACTTTACCCCCTCCCAAATGATATATTTTCATATATTGTACCCGAAGGGGAATTTTTTGTTTAATTGATAATTTTTCTTTAGTCCCCCCATGGGAATCGAACCACCGTCCAAAGTTGGACGGGGCGGAACGAAATCAGAAAATCAGTTCAGTGACGCTAGTCCAATCAGCCAAACAGAGACGCTAATAATAATTTTCATATCGATTCTGACCTTACAAAATCACCCT
>NC_061087.1:55773338-55845202 GCF_015104395.2 Macrobrachium nipponense
TTCCCCTCGCCAATATGTATATCAAACTGTCATTTACTCTCCCGCCCACCTTCCTCCAAGTGGATAAAAAGACTGGGAATCGCTATTTTTTTTATTAATCTTATTAATATTTGAAAATTTTTTATAAGGTAAATCATTTATTTATACTACTAAACAAATAAATGTACATAAGTAAAAGAGAGAAATAGAGAGAGAGAGAGAGAGAGAGAGAGAGAGAGAGTAGAGAGAGAGAGAGAGAGAGAGGAGAGGATAGTTGATTGTTATTATTGTTTAATCTTTAATAAACTCATTAAACTTAATATTATTTGGAAACTAGCACTGTTTATTATTATTTTACCTTAAAATGTAGTAATGCCATTGAAGATATATGTACTTATACATACACTTCCAGCCCAAACAGAGGGCGAGAGTTACTGAGACATACGTGTATCTCGTGTGGCAAAAGAAAGAAAGAGTGAGAGAGGGAGGGAGTTATCCTTATTTAAAAGAGTGAAATGGATAGATTATTGTATTTCTTTAAAATACTATCACATATGAATTTTGAAATTAGTTTATATTATTATTCGTATTTTATGTGTGAAAATATTAATAAACAATATACGCAATGTAACCATAGAAAATTCTCCCCTCATTTCAGTAAGAGAGAGAGAGAGAGAGAGAGAGAGAGAGAGAGAGAGAGAGAGAGAGAGAGAGAGAGAGAGAGAGAAATTGCATGATCTGGTGAGGGGAACACACTCCGCCCTTCTGTCACATTACTTGATATATTTGACGGCTGTTGGACCCCAGCTAGCTAAGCTTGACTAACTGGAGTTCCAAGACAAGATGTGGGGTAGAAAGGATTTTCTTTCATTCTTACATAATTTTTTAGTTTATAAACTAAAATCTTGCTAATTCACTAGAGTATTTACTTTAATGAATTTATATTATTGCTGTTTACATTAACCCTCTTACGCCGATTGGACGTATTAAACGTCGAGTCAAAATGTCTCCCGTATGCCGATTGGACGTATCATACGTCGGCTCAAAAAAGTTTTTTTAAAAATTCGCGGAAAAATACTTATAGGCCTACCAGCCGAAAACTTTTGTATCACGCGCTTGGGGGATGCTGGGAGTTCACGGATCAAGGCGTGTTTTGTTTTGTTTACAATCGCTACGCAGGCGCGCAAGCGCGAATTTCTTTCTTATCGCACTAAAAAGTATCAGTGACACATCTCGGAAATTATTTCGTCACTTTGACATAATTATTGCACCATTTTAAATTATCCTTTACATGAAGTATTATATATGTAAATGTGCGCAATTTCATGCACAATACAAACTAAAAAATACTCATGATTGTAGCTTTTTATCAATTTGAAAATATTTCATATAAATAACGATAAGTTGCAAAAATTTCAAACCTTCCGGTTCAAACTTTGACTCTACAGAAATGGTCGAGAAAACGCAATTGTAAGCTAAAAATTAATTTCTTTATATTATAGTAATATTCAATCATTTGCCTTCATTTTGCAACAAATTGGACGTCTCTAGCACAATATTTCGATTTATGGTGAATTTATGAAAAACTTTTTCCTTACGTTCGTGCGATAACTCTTCCGATACATTTTTTCGGTGCGATTGTCCTAATGTTTGCACCCTTTTAAATTTGCCGGTTACATAAAGTTTTATATATGGAAATGTGCGCAATTTTCATGCACAATACAACAAAAAAAAAAAACCATGGTTGTAGCTTTTATCAGTTTTGAAATATTTTCATATAAATAACGTTAAGTGCAAAAATTTCAACTTTCGGTCAGCTTTGACTCTACCGAAATGGTCGAAAAACGCAATTGTAAGCTAAAACTCTTATATTCTAGTAATATTCAATAATTTACCTTCATTTTTCAACGACTTGGAAGTCTCTAGCACATATTTCGATTTATGGTGAATTTATGAAAAAAAAAAAATTACGTTCGCGCGGTAACTCTTCCGAAAAAATCAGAAATTTTTTTGTGCGATTGTCGAAATGTTTGCACCATTTAAAATTAGCTGTTACATAAAGTTTTATATATGAAAATGTGCGCAATTTCATGTAGAATACAACTAAAAATGATTGAAGGTTGTAGCTTTTCTCTTTTTTTTCGAAATATTTGCATATAAATCACGATAAATAGAAACCACGTTCGGTCAAATTTGACTCTACCGAAATAGTTGAAAAAACGCAATTGTAAGCTAAAACTCTTACGGCCTAGTAATATTCCGTCATTTTTCTTCATTTTGAAACAAATTTGAAGTCTCTAAAACAATATTGTGGATTTATGGTGAATTTTTGAAAATATATTTACCTTCACTCCGCGCGCCGATTCGCGGCCGCAAGTCTCCGAAATACGTACATGGCATTATCCTAATATTTGCTCCTTTTCATATTAGCCTTTTTATAGAGTTTCATATATAAAAATGTGCGCAAATTCACGAAGAATACAATAAAAAATAATTGAAGGTTGTAGCTTTTTCCATCTTCGAAATATGTGCATATGAAAAAATATATATATTAAAATTTCGACATTCGTCAAACTTTCAACCTCGTCCGAAATGGTCGAAATCTGCAATCTAATCTAAAACTCTTACAGTATCGTAATATTCAATCATTTGTCTTAATTTTGAAACAAATTGGAAGTCTCTAGAACATTATTTAGAATTACGGTGAATTTTTGAAAAAATATTTTTTTGCGTCCGCAGTCGTTACGAATTCGTACATCATTTTGTGATAATATTTTTCCGGTGTTGCTTTTATTGTTTTACAATGTATTATATATCAAAATGATCGCAATTTAGTGTACAATACAACGCAAAAATAAGTAACTGGTTAGCTTTGACCGTTTTCTGCACAGCGTGATTTGAATACAATTATGTATGAATTTTTTTTTTTCGCTACCATATATCGCATTATTTACATATGATAATAATATTATTTTTCATTTCTGATGGTTGCATTCTAAACTTCAGGCAATGACAAAAAAAGGAGCCAAAAATGAACTCTTAATCTTCAAAAGTACGCGCGCTGTAATTTTTTGAAAAAATTATTTTTTCCACTTCCGCGCTCACTCCAAACCAGGCCCGGCATACGGGAGACGTTTTGATTTTTAGGGCTCCGGCGTAAGAGGGTTAATATTGATATCTGAAAATTAGTAAATCACTTATTTATCATACAAAAAATATACCTCTCTGTAAGAGAGAGAGAGAGAGAGAGAGAGAGAGATATTAGTGTAGTATTTCTGTAAAATACTTTCACATATGATTTTTGTTATTACAGTTATTATTATTTATTATTATTATTATTATTATTATTATTATTATTATTATTATTATTATTATTATTATTATTACAAGGGTTGTCCATAAAAGAAGGTTCCCAAAAATTTTTCACAATGAAAAACATGTTTGTTCATGAAACTTACCTGACAGATATATATATAGCTGTATTCTCCGAAGTCCGACAGAATTTCAAAATTCGCGGCACACGCAGTGGGCGGCCAGGTGGTGGTACCCATTCCCGCCGCTGGGAGGCGGATATCAGGAACTATTCCCATTTTCTATTCATATTTTTTCTGTCGCCGGTCGGTAAACAACTGTTTACAGACCTCCGCCTAGGATTTTGAAACTTCATTAGCCGCTTAAGTATCCTAATTATTCTTACGATTATTGACTTGGATTTGTGGCTAGGCATACGCTATCGTAAATTTTTCATTGCATTTGATGTCTGAGGCTAGTTAGCCTAGTTTCAGACTTTGTTGTCTGCATGGGGGATGGTGAAGCTACCGGAACTTTCGGTAGACACTCGCTTAGTGTATATGGCGTTTACAATGTTTTCTTTGCATAAGTTCAATGTAATTAGTGTAATGTGTGACTGATTACGGAAGAAGTAGGATTCATGTACGCATTTTAGAGCGTGTTAGAATCAGAGTTTTTCCTCCACAGTAAACAGAAGCTAGAAATAATGAACCTTCTAACCTCCTGTAGATTTTATTTTGCCTAACCTTGTGGTATGGCTTACGGGCCTAGAAGAATGTCTGCTAGAGGATTACATCAAGTAATCTTAGACTAAAGTGCTCGCTCTCCAATCAGTGTGTGAAGTGTAGTGCCCCTTGTGTTGTGGAGGGGGCGTCAGATCGGCCCCATAATGCCTCTAGGCCAGGACCTCTGTCGGACTCCCAGGACTCAGGGAGAGGGCATGTCGAAAGCCGCAAGAGGGTTACGGGGGCTCCCCCACCGATCTGGCGTCCCTTCGGCAGAACCTGTTGACGCTTCCCCAGGCTGCTAAAGATCGTGCACGCGCACGGAATCTTGAAGGATGCTTGCTTCTCGTCCTCCGAGGCGTCCTCCCCTCAGCGCAAGGGTTGGAGCTCTCGGAAGGACTCGCGCCCTCTAAGAAGCTTTAGAGAAGAGGACGCTTCACGTCCTCTCTCTCGTTAGGAGGGAACGTCAGATCGGCCCCAATAACGCATCTAGGCCTAGACCTCTGTCGGACTCCCCCAGAAACCAGGGGAGAGGGCATGTCAAAAGCCGAAGGAGGGTTACGGGCTTTTCATGCTGATCTGGCTTCCTTTCGGCAGGTCCCTGTTGTAGCTTCCCAGGCTGCCGAAGATCGAGCACGTGCACGAAGCTTCAAGGGTTGTTTCTCGGCCTCCGAGGCATCCTCCCCACACAGGGGTTGGGGCTCTCGGAAGGACTCGCGCCCCCTAAAGAAGCTTTAGAGAAGAGGACGCTTCACGTCCTCTCTCTCGTCACGAGAGGATGAGGAGGAAAGAGACCACATTTACCCTTTTAGAAGAATGCACTGGCTCTTTTTCTAAGGGACATTTAAGGAGGCTCATTCATCTTGCCAGAAGAGTGATTTGAGCCTCCTGCGAGTGAACGCTCATGAAGTTAGAGCTGTTTCAACCTCGCTAGCATTCCAAAAGAATTTGGTAATCAAGGACATTCTTGATTCCACCTTTTGGAGGAGCAACTCAGTATTCGTCTTCTCTCCTCATGGCGCTCCGTATACGTTATGTAACGTTCGCTTTACTTCGAAAAGCAAGCTGATAAGTTTGACGGCCGGCAAGCTGCTTTGCACAGTCAAACAACTTATGTCTCTGGTCGGCATAAGAAGGGCAATTTAGAAGTGAGGAAGCTTTTGGAGGTGCTCGACGTCCTATAGTAGAGACATTCTCCAGGACGCTTCGGCAAGCACCTTGCGGAAGACGAAAGCCATACGTCTTCCTTTAGTGTTCACACTCTTCAGGAGCAGCGTGCGGCTCCCTCCATGGAGACTCGCATGAGGACGTCCCTTAAAAATATTCAACGTCATACGCAAAACGCGGTTCGTCATAACATTGAGATGTTGGCAAGGTCGCTCGCCAGGACGCCTCTTGGCGGGCCTTGCATGCATCAAGGCGCTCAACGAGTTCCTCTCTGAAACGTCGTTCAGAAGACTTGGTGTTCTCTGCTCAGACACGTTCGTAGCTAAGCACGCTCAGCAGTTGAGGACGCTCAGCAGGACGCTTTCCAGGACGCTTTTGAGGACGCTTTTGTGCACATTCGCCAGGACGCTTCGGTGGAAGCTCGGCAGGACGCTTTGCGAGAGAAAAGACTTGTAGAAGGCGTTTTATTTGCTGTTTTCAGGACGTTTCTTAGGACGCTTGACGCTTTATAAACGCTCGTCAGAGGAGGTTTTTTCAGGACTCTCCACAGGACATTCCTTTACAGAAATTTTTAAAAAGGATTCGGAGTTAGCGGAGAGACATACCCGAATTTTTTCTTCGATCCCTCGTTCCTCTTCATCGATTTCTCTGAGAATCGGGAAGATTATATACTCGGATTCCTGGGTGACTTTCGGTCATGTTAAAGGGTTTTTCCCTATTAGCAAAGTGCTAATAGTTTTTGTCTAGTAAGGACGTTTTCCCCATTGTCAAGATACTAAACGTTTTGTCATTTAAGTGGGGACCCCTCATAAATGGGGTAGTTCTCATTGACATAGATTTTAACGTTTTTATCGTTTAAGCGGATAAACTCATTAACAAATTTCGAAGAGCTCTCATTCATTTTCAGAGGCTCATCCGGGGAGTAAGAAAAGACTTGTAGACTAGATCCAGGAAGTCTTATGTCCAATATCATAAGAACATTGAACGGTCCTTTTCGATCCTCGGTTCTCTCTTGATGATCTCTATTCGAATATTACTCCCTTTTCTTGGCAAAGAGTCAGGAGTTTCTTTTAAAAGTCTCATTCATTAGAACATGGACAGTCGTTTTCCTTTCTTTCTCTCTTCTCGTCGAGGAAAGATGTAGTAGAGAATTCGATGTTCAAATTACTACAATACTTACGTAGTTTATCTTTGCGTCATTTTGCTAACGCATGGGTCAAGTCATATACGCATATAGTATTTACCTCTGCGATAGAAGCCGAAAGAACTGTTGTTCTAATGTATTTATTTGACACTCCCTTCAACCTTCCAAGAGTTTTCGGGAGTAAGAATAACTATTCAGGTATTGTTACGACAACACCAACTCAGATTCTGTATTTAGCGAATTTTGTTTCGTTTAAATATGCTGCTGGAGAGTTTTCCTTTTGCTCGATAATTTCATACCTATCCTTCGTAAAAGGAGTAGCTGGCAACTCAGGCAGATAGTGCGAGACGATGAACAAGGCTGCTGTTACTGTGATGTGATCTACGCAGTACCGGCTAGCTCGGTGTCATGGCGCGTTTGGTTGCGTCTCTCTGCCCTACAATCATGGATTTTAACCTCGGGTTGAGGAAATTTCTAGTAATCATGAATGAAACATGCCTTCCGTTTACTTAGAAAATTTCAACAAGATATCTCTTATACTTGTTCGGTGCGGGTTTACCGCACGGTAACAGAACTCTGTACGAATCTACCGCGGCATAGCACTATAATAATGCTCTCCTGCTTATGCAAAGTGCAGCCTTATTTAGGGAAGGAAGCAGGCTGAGTGAGGGAATGGATGAGTTTGCTGGGGACCATTTCCTCGCTGGAGAAGCTTGTTTTCCCTGAATAAACAGCAATTCAGACCTCTACAATTTTTCCTCACGAAGAAATTGGGAATAACATCAAAGATCTTGTAATAATTCTAATTTTCTCTCAACGGCTTGAGGATCACCTCGGGTGATAGCGAGAGGGTGCCAGACATCCGAACAGAGGAACAGATGTTCTGGCACATTGTCTGAAAGAATTGGAAGCCAAATTGGTCGGCTCTCCAGTTCCTCGAAGGGTGGAGTTTGGATCGAGTGGCCCAAATCATCTCGGTATAATTTCTCAGCTCTTTCATAGCTCAAGAACAGAGAATTGGTTATGGGCTTAGGCACGGAACGTAAACGGTCCTCAAGAGGTTCGTTAAACTAGTACACGTCCGTGCCGTCTTCTCGATCGAAGGCAACAACTACTGACGTCTGAGTAATCCTCACTTAGAAGTATTTCGAAAGTGAGGAGAGACTGAGGGCGTCCTTTCGTTAAGTTTTTCGTAATTTTGAAGACGAAGGAGCTTCCTCTTAAGTTGTTCCCTTATTCATGATCCTAGAGGATAAGCTTTAGTCGCCACATGTTGCCTCTAAGAGTTAGATTCACAGAGGTCAGGTAATTCAGAGAATTGTCCAAAGACCCTTCCGAGAGAATCGGTGTAATCTAACTTCGTCACTTAGTGAAGTATCTAATATCTCTCCTCTCTGAGTCTGAAGGCGTTCAGACTATCGAGAAGCGATAAGATCTTCAAGATTAATGGCAGTCTCTTGGCCAAGGCAAAGCAGTGCTGCCTATTTCAGTGTTCAATCGGAGCGGGCCGTTTCTGGATAGTGAAGGGAAATGACTGTTCCTCCAACTCGACCTCTGTGAATTTCTTTATGGTTCTATCTTTCCGTATGAAGTACGAGATAAGATAGAAGTCCTAACTATTGTATGAATATGTAAATAAGTTGTTGACGGCCTCTAGGCTCAGAGATTCGTTCTGTCAAAAACAACAAAGCTTCACGGATCTTTGAGGTCTGGGAGATCTTGAAATTCTCTGGATCGCAGGTTCCGCATGGAACTTAGACGTAGTCTGAGTTTCTGATGCCAAAAGCATTTCGAACCTATCCTTTCTGCGAACTTAATACACGTGACCAGAAAGGCTAACATTCTAACCGATCTAGCCACGGCAAAGAGGGTTAGTGAGCTTTTAGCTATCATCAGAGGTTTTAGCTTTAAAGGACATAATGCGGTCTGTCCTCTAAGCCTTCCGTTCTTGATAAGAACGAAAACCTGTCTAACCCTTGACCCGAAGGTTTGGAGACCAAGGGTATGGCACAAATTATTGGGGCAAGGCATTAGAGAGTCCTGTGCCCTGTCGGGTCTCTCAAGTTTTATCTTAATAAAACTATAGTAAGTCGAGGTCAACTGACAATCTGCGGTTGTTTCCGTAAAAGACCAGACTGGTTCATGTCCAAGAACACCCTGGCATTATAGTCAAGGAGTTCTTTTAAGAAGTCTCATTCATTATGTTTGCATAAAGATTTGAGATTTTTTCTTAATATGAATGCTCAAGAGGTGAGGGCGCGGCCTCGGAAGCATTTCAACAGAGCATGACACTCAGTAACATCCTGAGTGCCACGCTTTAGCGAAGCAACTCTGTGTTTCGCTTCACACTCCCGACGGGATGTGAAGACGACATTTGAGTCTGTAAGTCGCTAGGACCATACATATCCGTAGATATATTATTGGGGCAGCAAGCAACACGAAGCCTATCCTATAGAAAAGGGATAGGTGTGCTTTTAACTTTGAAGGGTTGGTCGCTTGAGGCGCGTTCCTTTTCTTTAGCCTAGAAGTTATGGAACTAACTTTAATAGGTTAGGTCAGGTGGTGGTTTTAGCTTCGTTGCCCTCAGAAGTATGGTCATATGGTCTAGTCACATTGTGGTCACGCCCCCGTTGACAGATCATCTAGAGCGCACCAGCATTACAGGTCTCTACCTCGCTGGCAACTCTAGTAACGCAGAAGCAGACTTTAGTGACAGTAATCACGAAGTCGGCTATGCTAACAGGTGAGGAACCAAGATGTATATCATCAACTTAATTTTAGTTTAAACCCAAAAAATCCAAAAAAATCTGTCTCTTCCCACCATCCGAAGGTGGGATTCAGCTATATATATATCTGTCAGGTAAGTTTCATGAACAAAATGTTTATTGTATAATACAATTAAGTTTGTTCATACTTACCTGGCAGATATATATAATTAAAGTGCCCACCACCTCCCCTCAGGAGACAGTGGCACTGATAAAATATGAATAGAAAATGGGAATAGTTCCTGATATCCGCCTCCCAGCGGCGGGAATGGGTACCACCACCTGGCCGCCCACTGCGTGTGCCGCGAATTTTGAAATTCTGTCGGACTTCGGAGAATACAGCTATATATATATCTGCCAGGTAAGTATGAACAAACTTAATTGTATTATAACAATAACATATTTCTGGGCTCAGTTCGTGTCGCTGCGCGAAATATCCTTTAATCCATTATTTCTAAGGTAAATGTACTAACACATACCAGAGAATAAATAAAATAAAGAAAAGGTCAGTACAACTGACTCGCTCACCCTCCAAGAGGGTGTCGGTATGAACACTATGGCGAGTGAGACCACTACCACGAACCGCTTGCCAATAGAAATCTCCCACTACAAAATCCCCACTAGAGGGGAGCCGACCCACAGAGTGGGCAGCAACTACTACTACTCCATCCCATGCTGCCGACTGCTGCGCCTCTGGTGGCCATCCTTTTCAGTTAGCGCACAGCGTATACACGTGCCCTTTTTTGCTCTGTGTTTTTGTGCCCTTTTTCTTGGATTTATTCGTCATGTTCCGGCCTTGAGTCAGTATTTGCCGTTTTTTAGGTATAAATACGAGCTCTAGGTCGGAAGTATGGCAGCATGCTTCTGCCTCGTGGCGGGTTCGTTCTTGGTCTTCCATACCCAGAACCTTCCCTTATTTCATTACGCTCTATTATTGGTTATCTATTTTATGTTAGGGGTACAGCCTACTGGGTTTATGTCATGCATGCATGTCTTTTCACCTTGCGTAGGCATCTTCCATCCAGACCCCTAGCCACAGCTCTTAGTATCGGCCCCGGCTAGCTTTGAGTGGTAGACTTTCTTTCGAGTTAGTCGTACACTCCTGGATTTTTTCTCCTACTGTTTTATTTTCTTTCTTTACGTTTAGTGATTTTGATTATTTATGTTAGTGTACGGCGTCTGGCTTCACGTAGTCTAGGTTATGTTTTATTGGTCTCCACCACTATGCTTCCGCTCTTCAGTTCGGTTGCTTCTCTATAGCATCTCTCTGATTAGCCGGTTGCTTTATCTAGGCTGTATTGTTTCATTGTATTACATGTTACCGTTCCGTGGTCACTACCTGATCACGGAGCAGCCAGCGCCTGTTCAGTACCCTTTCCCTCCTCCCGCTCTTCCATAGGGCCGGGGGGGAGGGTGGTCTGCCCACGCTCGCTCCACATACCCGGGCCTGCCTCCCTCTCTCCCTAGGCGGAGGGAGTAGGGGGGCTGGACAGACCCAGACTGGACCCGACCTCTCTAGCTTCACGGCACGCTCGGATGACTAAGGGGGGGGGACTGGCCTTTCCCCCCTCCGTCGCTCCGTTGCTAGCTCGAGTCTGTTTGCCCTCTCGCCCTTTCCCAGCTTACTGGTGCTCTTTAATCTACCGGAGCTCCGGCATCCACGTGGAAAGGTGCTAGTTCACCCTGACCGGGCGGACTGCGGCATACAGTTGGTCTTTACTAACCACTCCGTCGCGCTGATTTCGCGACACGTACTCCGCCACGCACCGGACTTAGTCCGGTACGTTACGATGTCTATAGGTTTAAGAATTAGTATTTAATTTAAACTATATTAAGTTAATTTAAGCTATCTTAAGCCAACCCCTCCGTTGCCTGCTCACACCGGATTTCTCCGGGGTTCTAGCCTATTCAGGCGGTAAGGGAGGGGTTATGCCCAAAATTTTTTCACGCTCCGGCATGCAGCGGAGTTTCTTTTAACCTTTAGCCTGTAAGTGATATCTTTTAGGATGCTCATGTATCTTTTCACTTACAGAACCACAACTGTGAGCATCCGGGATGTAATGCCATGCTCCAGGACCCCTGTGGGCATGAAGTCTGCAGATCCCATGCTCCATGCGCGACTCCGCACGGGAACCTTCAGGTCTGGTTTCACGAGACCTGCACGATTTGCTATGATCTGGTGAGCCAGCTCTTAGACGGGGTAAGTATTCCCCAACTCCGTTGAGCTAATCCCTACAAGATTATAGTTCTTAAGTTTTAATTTTAATCTCTTATTTTTTAAACTTAAGTTTGTTTTATATGGGATCTCGCATCCCTCTATAATTTTAGTTTAACCTATTACTTAAGTTTTAATTTTAAGTTTAAACTTAAAAAACTAACAAATACCCTCTCTTCCAGGCTCCCGCTGTTAGAGACACCGCCCTGGCAACCCTGCGGGCTTGGGTCGGCGGTTTTGGCAAGAACGCCGCCAAGGGACAGCCCTACATCCTTGAGAAGAGGTTGGCGGTCCTGATCTTCCCCGGCGGCAAGTCAACGGGCTAAAACGTCGTCCAGCAGAAGGGCAGCCCCGACTATAGCGGCAATTTCAGCAGCAGCTCGCCGCTTCGTTGACTGAGCCAGGCCAGGACATCTCGTCGGAAGTCGCGACACTGGACTTAAATATTGAACCGATGGTAGGTGTTGACGACCTGTTGGTCGAGGTGAGTACGTTGGACGCCCAAGGGCTTCCCTTGGGCGCCACTGGGTCTTCTACTCCTGCAAATTCTCCAGCTTCCTTCCAAGGCTTTACAGGAGCTGAGCTCCTTTATAATTCTCCTGATGCCTCCGTTAGACCTAAGGTCAAAGGACAGACGGTAGTTAAAACCCTGAGTAAGACGTCGTCGTCGTCTAAAAAGACGTCGTCGGCGTCAGCGTCTCGCAAGTCTCCGGCTACAAACCCCGGAGCAGAGAGGTCTAGAGCTTCTGGGTCCGGCTCCAAATCCTCAAGGAGTAGATCTTCCAAGGAGAGATCACATACTCCAGTGGAGTCAGCCGTTGCTCCCCTTCCTTTGGTTCCTGTTCAGAGCTACCCGACCACCTCCGCAGCAGCTCCGGCTTTGGATCCCAATGCTGGCCTGTTGCAACACATGGGGGATTTGGTTGGTTCTCTCAAGAACAGTATGGAGCAGATGTTCTCCCGGTTGTCCGATAGGATTACTCCCAGGATAACATTATCGCCGGACTAAGCCAGGCTCCGCTAGCTACTCCCCCACCTTTCGGCACAGGTATAGCTCAGCTGCCACCACATGACTCTCTGCCTCCGTTCTCTATGAATAACCCCTGGAGGGTGGCGTCATACGCCCCCTTCCAGGACGGGCTTATTTCTATCCCGGAGTGTGGAACTCGAAGGATTGAGGACTTCGAGTTCTACCCGGAGGATCTCCAACCGCCGTTCATTGGCTACGCCAGGCTCACTGCCGCTGCCATGACGCGAGATGACAAGGTCCCTAAAGAGACAGTCCTCTATTCACGTGACCAGGCTCAAAGAGAATGGCTCAGGTGCTTAGAGGACATGGATTGTTCAAATACGAAGATACAGCCCTTTAAGAGTCCCATTCACCATCTCACAATGGAAGAGGGAACTCCGCTTCCTTTCCTTACCAAGATTGCTACGGTCACTATCCCAGCAGCCCAAAAGGGGGAGTCGTTACCGCAGCTAAAGGAAGCGGACCCTACATCTCCTTTACTTCCCTCAACCGGAGATTTGTGGGAAGACCTGCCCAACACTTTTTCGGCGGGCAAACTCAAACCAGACTGTGCTATGGAGCAGTTTGGTGAGAAGCTGCCTAGACTTCCAGACAGCCTCATTCAGGCAGAGTTTGATGCCAAGTCTAGGCTGGCCAGGTCTATTAACACCATGGCCATGACAGAAGTGGCTACCATTTCTTATGGTTCCGAGCCACTATTCAAGCTGATCACCAATCACTGACTCAAACGGTACAGTCTGACAATGTTCGTTCGCCACAGCCAGAACGAATTGTCGGAAGCATGTCCTCCAGGAAGCAACTATTCGGCATGAACCGAATAAGTTGCTTTCATCAAACATCTGGGGAGCAGACCTCTTCCCAGATGCAATGGTAAAGGAGGTCCAGGCGGAGGCTACAAGGCTTAACCAAAGCCTTAAGGATCGTTGGGGTCTCACTGCAAGGAGACGCCAAGATCAAGCAGTGAGGGGTAAGGCTCAGAAGAAACCCAGACGTTTCCAGCCTTACCAAAAGAAACAGCAACGCTTCGCCCAGCCTGTTTCGGCTGTTCCGTTGGTGCAGGCGGCCCAACCCTCTACCTCCAAGGCCCAATCACAGCCTATTTATGTGATTTCCCCCCAGCCTCAACCTTCCACCTCTTACGCTGTCTCCCCAGCCTTCAATCAAGTGTTCGAAGGCCAGGCCTTTCAGCAATATGACCGCTCGGTAGGGGAGCCAGAGGTAAGCGATCCTTTCGTCAGACAGGATCAGGAAGGTCCCTTAATAAGAAGGAAAACACTTCCGGGGAGGCCGCGGAGGCTAACCAGCATCAATGAGAACTTCCAGGTAGGAGGAGGCTGTTTCTCTTCCGCCACCGGTGGGGATTCAGCAAATGGGCACAAAGCATTGTGTCGAAAGGCCTGGGTTGGAGTTGGGTGGCGAATCCGCCCCCACCCAGACCTTTCCTTCAACTTCCATCCAAAGAATTGACGGAGTATGCGGAGGACCTCCTTCAGAAAGGAGCAATAGCGAGAGTCAACAGATTAAAGTTTCAAGCGCGCTTGTTCAGCGTTCCAAAGAAAGGCTCACAAAAAAGAAGGGTGATCTTAGACTTGTCCCGTTTAAACTTGGCCATTCGCTGCGACAAGTTCAAAATGCTCACCATCTCGCAGGTGCGGACCTTACTTCCCCGTGGGGCCGTCACCACCTCTATCGATCTTACAGACGCATACTATCATATCCCTATTGCAAGACACTTTCGCCCTTATCTGGGCTTCAAGATAGGAGATCAGGCATTCTCCTTCAAGGTAGTTCCCTTCGGTCTCAACGTAGCACCCAGGGTGTTCACGAAGTTGGCGGAAGTAGTCGTCCAACAACTAAGATCGCAAGGGATTATGGTAGTAGCGTATCTCGACGATTGGCTAATTTGGGCTCCAACAGTCGAGGAATGTCGCAAAGCAACACTGAAAGTAATCCAGTTCCTGGAATATCTAGGCTTCAAGATAAACAGGACCAAATCGAGACTCACTCCGGAGTCAAACTTTCAGTGGCTGGGCATTCAATGGAATCTATCCTCCCATACTCTGTCGATTCCATCAGCCAAGAGAAAAGAAATAGCGAAAGTCAGTAAAGGCAACAATTTCTAGGACACAAACTTGCTTCAAGGAGAACCCAAGGAAAGGATTCTGGGTTCACTCCAGTTTGCATCAGTGACAAACATCTTGATGAAAGCCAAACTGAAAGACCTAACCAGAATCTGGCGCTCACGAGCAAATGTCAGGTCCAGGGACAAATTATCATCAGTCCCTCAGATTCTACGGAATCGTCTACGCCCTTGGTTGAAAGTCAAGAACTTGTCAGTATCAGTACCCCTTCAGTTTCCTCCTCCGGGGATTACCATCCACACGGACGCTTCATTAAGCGGTTGGGGAGGATATTCTCAGTGCAAGAAGGTTCAAGGAACCTGGTCACCCCAGTTCCGTCAGCTTCACATAAACGTACTGGAAGCAATGGCAGTGTTCTTGACTCTAAAAAGGTTACGTCCGCCAAAGAACTCCCACATAAAGCTAGTCTTAGACAGCGCAGTGGTAGTCCATTGTGTAAACAGAGGAGGCTCCAAGTCACGTCATCTGAATCATGTCATGGTAGCCATCTTCTCCCTGGCGGACAAGTTCAGTTGGCACCTCTCCTCCACCCATATAGCTGGAGTGAGAAACGTCATAGCAGATGCTCTATCTCGATCAGTTCCTCTGGAGTCGGAATGGTCACTGGACAACAGTTCGTTCCAGTGGATCCTTCAGAGGGTTCCAGGTCTACAAGTGGATCTATTCGCATCCCAAGCGAACCACAAACTCCCATGTTATGTGGCCCCCAACCTGGACCCTCTGGCCTATGCACGGACGCCCTGTCCATAGACTGAACAACTGGGAGAAGATTTATGTCTTCCCTCCAGTGAATCTCCTCCTGAAGGTACTGAACAAACTCAGGGACGTTCAGGTCAAGTGGCTCTAGTAGCCCCAGACTGGCCGAAGAGCAATTGGTACCCTCTCATTCTGGAACTGGGTCTTCGTCCTCTTCGAATTCCCAATCCCAGGCTCTCCCAGTCAGTACAAACGAAGACTGTGTTCGCTTCCTCAGGAATCTCAAAACCCTAACTTTATGGATTCATGAAGTTTGCGGCTAAAAGAGATGCGAATATTGATCCTCAAAATATTCTCTTCTTGGAATCTGATAAAAGAGATTCAACTTTGAGACAATATGATGCTGCAGTCAAAAAGTTAGCAACCTTCCTGAGAGAATCAGATATTAGAATCATGACAATCAATTCAGCTATATCCTTTTTCAGATCTTTATTTGAAAAAGGCTTAGCAGCTAGCACTATTATGACAAACAAGTCAGCCTTGAAAAAGATTTTTCAATTTGGTTTCAGCATAGACTTGACAGACTCTTACTTCTCGTCTATTCCCAAGGCTTGTGCTAGACTTAGACCTTCAGTGAGGCCTACGTCAGTATCATGGTTCTTAAATGATGTTCTAAAAGCTGGCTTCAGAACAGATAATAACACATGATCATTTATAATGCTCTTAAGAAAAACTCTATTTTTATTAAGCTTGGCTTCAGGAGCTAGAATTTCAGAACTGTCGGCATTATCCAGAGATCCGGATCATGTTGAATTTCTTCCCACAGGGGAAGTTCTACTTTCTCCGGAACGTAGTTTTATAGCAAAGAATGAAGATCCTTTGATGAGGTGGGAACCGTGGAAGGTTGTACCCCTTCCACAAGATATTTCTCTTTGTCCAGTGTCAACTTTACGAGCCTTTCTGTCCAGGACATCCTCATCCTCATCGGGTCCTCTCTTTAAGAGAGAAAAAGGTGGTACTTTATCTATTAAAGGCATACAGGCAACAGATCCTGTACTTTATTAAGCAAGCCAATCCTGACTCCTTCCCTAAAGCACATGATGTCAGGGCAGTAGCCACCTCAATTAACTATTTCCAACCACATGAATTTCGATGATTTGAAAAAATATACTGGATGGAAATCGCCGACAGTATTTAAGCGTCATTACTTAAAAAGTCCTTGAAGCTCTGAAATTTCAGCAGTTGCGGCGGGTAACATAGTTTCCCCCGACTCTGCGTAATCTTTAGTAGAAGATCCAGTTCTCCTTTCTACCTATCTCACCCAACAGTTCGTCTATACCTGCCATGTTCATCTACGTTTACCTTGAGTCTTAGTTGCTCTTATGATGTATAGTGGGTGCCCCTTATTTTTTTTTGCTAGGGTCACTCACAATTGATTGTATATAATGATCTCTTTGATGTGTTCCCCTTATTTTTATGCTAGGGTGACACATCGTATTTACAATGGTTACGGGTTTTGTATATTAAGTCATATACATTCCTTTATTATATTGTTATTGAAGTTTGTTCTATTCAGTTTATTGTTATAATTGCTTTGATCTTTTTGTAACATAATAACTATACACAGATCTAATCTCAACATATATTCCTTGTAAGCCCTGTATATATATGTTAAATTTAAGTTAATTTTAAGAAATATTATTAACCTTAAGTTATTTTAAGTAATATTTCTATTTTGTATCATTGTGTATGTATATATGTTTAGCAATTATATTTTTTCATTTTATGTTATCTTTTATTTGAGACCCGTTTTTTGTCTGTTTTATTTTGTTCTTTACAATCTTGTGCTATTTCTCTGGTACGATTTCGCGCAGCGACACGAACTGAGCCCAAGAAAAGGGATTTTGACGTAAGGCAAAAATCTATTTCTGGGCGATTGGTTCGTTGTCGCCAGCGAAATCCCGCCCTGCCCTTCCCATCGCTCAAGATTGTCTGCTAACTTCAGGATGGCCACCAGAGGCGCAGCAGTCGGCAGCATGGGATGGAGTAGTAGTTAGTTGCTGCCCACTCTGTGGTCGGCTCCCCTCTAGTGGGGATTTTGTAGTGGGAGATTTCTATTGGCAAGCGGTTCGTGGTAGTGGTCTCACTCGCCATAGTGTTCATACCGACACCCTCTTGGAGGGTGAGCGAGTCAGTTGTACTGACCTTTTCTTTATTTTATTTATTCTCTGGTATGTGTTAGTACATTTACCTTAGAAATAATGGATTAAAGGATATTTCGCTGGCGACACGAACCAATCGCCCAGAAATAGATTTTTCCTTACGTCAAAATCCCTTTATTGGCATCGAATAACACATTTTCGGAAAGCTTAGACTTTTTCCTATTTTTCAACATAATCGCCGTTGAGATCAATGCATTTTTGCATGCGGTGTACCATCTTTATGCCTGAATCGTAGAACTCTCTTGCCGCTCCGCGAAGGTAGTTGAAGACCTCTTCTTTCAGCTCCTCTCTGGTTCTGAAATGCGTTATGGACGTCTGTACGTCCGTCTTTGAATTCTCTGCACCATTTGTGCACACGTTGTATGCTCATACGCTTTTCTCCATAGATTTCACTTAGTTGGAAATGAATGTCCACCAGTGCAGTGTTGTTTGCACACAAAAAACGAATTACGGAGCGTAATTCACACCTGGCGGGAGAAGCGAGTGGGAGTTCCTTGTCTATCGGCTGCCAAGCCAAGGCTGAGCATCGCAGACAGCTCGCCGGGGGTGGGGGGGGGAAACTGGGAGAGGGGAACCAAGCTACATGCCAGTGTCGCCAGATCCTGCATAACAGTGTTCCTTGCGACTGCAGCTCCTTGGGAATCTTATTACATGGACAACCCAAGTATTATTATTATTATTTGAAAATATTAATAAACATATTATACATACGTGTACCATAAAAATCTTTCATCTCAGTAGAGAGAGAGAGAGAGAGAGAGAGAGAGAGAGAGAGAGAGAGAGAGAGAGAGAGAGAGAGAGAGAACACACTCCCTCCCCTCTGACATTACTTGATATATTTAACAGCTGTTGGACCTCAGCTTGGTACCTGGAGTTCGAAAGAAAGATGCGTGAAGACTGGGATTTCCTTCATTCTTACACATTTCTTTGAATTTATAAACTTAAAATCTTACTAATTCACTATAGTATTTACTTTAATGAATTGATTGCTCTTTACATCAATATTGATATTTGAAAATTAGTAAATCATTTATTTATCATACAATAAACTTACATCTCTGTAAGAGAGAGAGAGAGAATTATTATTGTTATGTGATATTATTTAGTCTTATTGAACTAAGTATTGCAATACACTCCCTGAACACCTGAATTAGCCCTGGTCACTGACCAGCCCGAACTATATCCCCACACATTTACCCACTAAGTGGGTAATTTTAACTGTCAGCGTTACCAACGCTGCAGGTAAAATCTAGTCAAATGAGTTACATGTGTTACCGTTGGCAACGCTGCCACAAATACCGGCCACCAGTGGCCTGTCTCCTCATTCCTCAATTGTTTTTTGTTCGCCATGCTGTGCGGATCAGTCCCACATCAGGCGAACTTTTGGTCATTTAGCCCGACCCCACTCAAAGAGTTTTCGCTTTTTGGTTACAAACTACGATTTCTCCCTTTTCACTTTGGATAGCTACTTTGTACTCGCTATGGATAAGTTAGGAAATAAACATCGTCACCGTCTGCAAACGCCTCTGCTTCTGCTTCATCTACAGTTCGACGATCGAGCCTTCTACTGCTGGATATGTTGGTACTCATCGGCTGTAAAATAACGTCGTCGCCGTCTGCAAACGCCTCTGCTTCTACTTCATCTACAGTTTGACTATCGAGCCTTCTACTGCTGGATATGTTGGTGCTCATCGGCTCTGCACGCCCTTCAAGCGTAGGATGAGTACCCGCACACATGATCGACGTTCTTTTCGTTATTTCGTGTAGGAATGTTCAGTGCAGTACCAGTCAGAGATGTTTGTCTTGGTCAGGAGACAACGAAACATTAGTTAGTTATTCAAGAAATTAGTAGACATGTTATCATCTAGTATGTTAAGCATATTTCTAGCCTGACGAATAATTTAACCAAAATAGAGATAGTGGTACTAGTAGTATATATAGTGAATTCTAATCGTTCTTTTTCAGCCCCCATGCCTGTTCCAGAACCAGCCCTAACGGGTGCTGGGGGTAATGGAGAACCGCATGCCTCCGAGTGGGTAGGTTCTGCCGGCCCCCCCGGCACGGAGCAGGCAGTGTTGGCAGCAGATTTCCCCTCCCCTCGATTTGTAAGTTCTCAGGATGATGAAAATTTAGGTCAGATACAGACGAGTAGGGATAATAGGCTAAATAGTGTTTAGGAAGAGAAGTGCAGGCTTCTTCCGGTCGGTTTTCTATTATAAGTAGTAGTTTATAGAGGGACAGTGTCCTTAGAGCCTCTTTGGATTTTTCCTTGCATCAGAAGCTTTTAGGCCATTGTTGGTCGTTCAGATCTGGTTTCGGGTTTGTCTGGTTCTGAAGGGTTGAATACCGATCCCTCGTCCTTAAGGTTACTTTCCTCTACTTATACGATATGGTAATTTTTAATAACTAATTCTCTGTTCAACGCATATCCACTTAGGATAATTTGGTATGTAGACAAATCGAATAAAATTAACTACGGCGAGCCTAGTCTTCGCGATGATTTATCGTATGCATATACAGTAGCCTAGCCTAGCCAAAAGTATTCGCTGTACTACATATTGGTAGAGTGATTTTTATAGTGGCTAACGCTTTAGGCTCAAGGCATTCTGACTACGGATAATTCAGTACAGGTGTAATTGAAACGAACGAGAATCCGATCTTAGTATAATTCAATATGAATGTAATCGAACAGAATGAAGATCAGATTCTGTCCGACTAAAGCATTAATTGTATTGAATGTATCATCATATTAGCGTAGTATAAATTCTAACTCGGCAGTCATTCACGCTCTGGAATCAGCTGATGGCGAATACGGGTTTGCGTCGCCGTATCCACCTCATTCTTGTCCTGATTGGGTAGCGTAACTAACGTAACAACTCTTCCTCACTTAGGCCATGTTTGTCGTCTTGAAGGAGACGTGTTTTCAACTATGTTGGACATTTAACATAGTCAATAATGGTATCTTGTGTCATATAATCAGATGTCAGATATAAGGAATTCGTTTGTATGACGTCTTCATACGTTTAAAAGACTAATTGCCGTCAGTAATTACATTGTGCGTATGTCAATTACATTTACATAAGAATTACCAGTCGTATTATCAAATTACAGTGACAACTGAAATTAATATTTGGCCTAATAAAGTTAATTTAATTACCTGAAAATATGTAATTTATTACTTTTCAATTAAATTACAATTACACAAGCTTGTCAAAACAGCACTGTTGTAAGGAGGCGTGGCTTAGACAGACAATGATGCCGGCTAGTCTATTTTCCTTGGCTCCAGATTCAACCATATTACTTGGTCTCGGCTAATGTTTTTGTTCCCAGTTAGCATAATGAGTATCTGGATACTTCACTTATGAAATGAAGTCATACTGATCGTCTTACGATGTAATTTAAGGCCAAAATTTGAATAATACGTCTCATTGGAAGCTAGTATTTCCCTCAGGTTAGATAGCGTAAATTTAGGATTCCGTTCGTTTTCACTCGTTTTCACTTGTTTTCATAGGAATTACGAACCTTACACTTGATTAATCTTTGTCGGTGTGAAAACAACAGTAAATGAGCTCTTTCACGATTTTACTTTCTTTTACCACGGCTGCGTTTGATTCATACAAAAGCTTGGGACCTCTATACTGGTTGCTGATTATAACATCAATACAGTAATTACCGTCGCACGCGGATGAATACAATAAACGGATGTTGTTATCGGATTCGATTACTGTTGCACGCGGATCAATACAATAAAGTTATGTTGCTATAGGATTCGATCGTATTAGCAACAAGTTCTCGTTCGGTTGTTCATAGCTGTACGCAGTTATACGAGTATATTATCATTAAGATAATACCTTTTAACCCTTAAACGCCGAAGCGGTAAAAAAAAAAATGTCTCCCGTGTACCGGAGGTGTTTCAGAGTGAACGCGGAAGCGGAAAAAATATTTTTTTCAAAAAATCACAGCGCGCTTATTTTTCAAGATTAAGAGTTCAATTTTGGCTCCTTTTTTTGTCATTGGCTGAAGTTTAGTATGCAACCATCAGAAATGAAAAAAAATATCATTATCATATATAAATAATGCGATATATGATAGCGCAAAAACGAAATTTCATATATAATTGTATTCAAATCGCGTTGTGCGCGAAACGGTTAAAGGTAACAAGTTGCTTTTTTTTCGTTGTAATGTACACTAAATTGCAATCATTTTGATATATAACACATTGTAAAACGATAAAAGCAACACAGAGAAAATATTATCACAAAATAATGCATGAATTCGTAATGCGCGGACGTAAACAAATATTTTTTTCAAAAATTCACCATAAATCTAAATATTGTCCTAGAGACTTCCAATTTCTTTAAAAATGAAGACAAATGATTGAATATTACTATACTGTGAGAATATTAGCTTACAAATGCAGTTTTCGACCATATCTGACGAGTTAAAGTTGACCGAATGTCGATTTTTTTTATATATATTTTTTTATATGCAATTATTTCAAAAATAAGAAAAGCTACAACCTTCAAATATTTTCCGTTTTATTTTACATGAAATTGCGCACATTTTCATATATAAAACTCTATGAAATGCCTAATATGAAACGGAGCAAATATTCCGAGAATGGAATGTACGCATTTCGGAGATTTGTGGTGGAGAATCCGCGCGCGGAGGGAAGGAAAGTTTTTTTTTTTAAATTCACCATAAATCTAAATATTGTGGTAGAGACTTCGAATTTGTTTCAAGATGAAGATAAATGACTGAATATTACTATACTGTAAGAGTTTTAGCTTACAATTGCGTTTTTTGACCATTTCGGTAGAGTCAAAGTTGACCGAACGTGGTTTTTTTTCTATTTATCGTGATTTATATGCAAATATTTCAAAAATGAGAAAAGCTGCAACCTTCAATTATTTTTTTTTGTATTCTACATAAAATTGCGCACATTTTCATATATGAAACTTTATGTAACGGCTAATTTAAAATGGTGCAAACATTACCACAATCGCATGTATGATTTTTTTCGGAAGAGTTACCGCGCGGATGTAAGGAAAAAGTTTTTTCATAAATTCACCATAAATCGAAATATTGTGCTAGAGACTTCCAATTAGTTGCAAAATTAAGGTAAATGATTGAATATTACTAAAATATAAGAGTTTTAGCTTACAATTGCGTTTTTCGACCATTTCGGTAGAGTCAAATTTGACCGAAGGTTGAAATTTTGGCACTTATCGTTATTAATATGAAAATATCTCAAAACCGATAAAAGCTACAATCATGAGTCTTTTTTGTTGTATTCTACATAAAAATGCACACATTTTCATATATAATACTCCATGTAACGGCTAATTTAAAATGGTACAAAAATTATGTCAAAGTGACGAAATAATTTCCGAGATGTGTAACAGATACTTTTTAGTGCGGCAAGAAAGAAATTCGCGCTTGCGCGCCTGCGTAACGATTGTAAACAAAATAACACCTTGATCCATGAACTCCCAGCATCCCCCAAGGCGCGTGATTCAAGATTTTTCGGCAGGTAGGCCTAAAAGTATTTTTCCGCGAATTTTTAAAAAAACTTTTGTATGTCGACGTAAGATACCTCCAGTCGGCACCCGAGAGACAAAAAATGTCGACGTAAAATACGTCCAGTCGGCGTTTAAGGGTTAACTTAGAAGAGGGTGCAAATTTATGGAGGTGTAGATGTTAGACGGTTGTAATTCGCTCTCTCTCTCTCACTTTCCTGATTTCATATTCTCTCTACTCATCCTGTTTTTCCACCCTCTTCTAACACTTGACTCATTGTGCAACAGAGAGGCTTTTCTTCCTGTTACACCTTTTCAAACTTTTTTTCTGTCAATTTCCCTTCAGCGCTGAATGACCTCATTGTTCCCAATACTCGGCCTTTGGCCTAAATTCTATTTTAAATCCCACAATCTCGCTGTCTGATGCACGATGCTGCGTGAGAGATATAGGAAGACTTATTTGCAATGTAGCTCCGATTTTAAATACTAACCCCATTTTAAAATCGAATTAACGCAAGTCAATTACGGTAGCTTCAATACGGACTGTATTCACGACCACGTCTTGAATAATTTTCCTGAATTTCTAATGTTTCTCAGATTATCTTGGGGAACAGAGTCGGTCTAGTTTTCTCTAGCCCAGTTTTTCTGTTAAAACTTATAATGTCTTTACACAATCTTCTTTAGCTGCTCATTCTTCGGATGTCGCTTCGGAGTCTTCTCGCTCATCCTGTTTTTATTTGCCAATATCACAGCAGAGCCAGAGTTTTCATTGTTTCATCCTGAAATTTGGAGATGATTTCAATCTCTCTCTCTCTCTCTCTCTCTCTCTCTCTCTCTCTCTCTCTCTCTCTCTCTCTCTCTCTCTCTCTCTCTCTCTCTCCGGGGTTAAAGGAAATAATTTGGAGGGGCTGCCTTCGTAGCACCTTCCATGGGTCCTGTAGTTCTCAGGCTGCTGGTGTTGATGCTTCAAGGCGGTATCCGGAACTCCGTATTTTCATCCTTACTTGTTTTGAGACAATGTGTCCTCCGTAGTTCTTGAGGAGGCTACGGCAGTTGGAGATTCATCTGCGCCATCGTTGACTGTATTGATACCGGTTGTCACCACTCACTCCTTTCATAGGGTAGTTAGTAATCTTCCTTTGTTCCCATTTATATACCTTAGGAGTGTGAGACGTAACGCGGTAATTGCTGGGGGGGCTATGGCCGTTCACAGTTCGTCTGCATCGTAGTTAGCACCTTTTGTGCCCTCGGCCCCCTTTCTTAGGGTAGCTGGTAATTCCTTCTGCGGCTCCCATTGGTTGCGCAGTTCATAACCCGTTATTAAAGCACTATGTACCGCACAGTTTGTTCTCCACCTGCACAATGTCGGCGCTAGGTGCTCCTGTGGTTACTCGTAGTGACTTTCTCTCCTTATTTTCTCAACTTTTTCCTGCTGCTTTTCTGTTCCGTCTTTAAGGGGTTTTCAAGGTGGGTTTGACCTTGATTCTGTGTCTACTGGGAGTACTTCTTTCCCTCACTTGCTCCGGACTCCAGTCTAGGTTTAGTACGTATTGGTAACGGGGGTTAGTTGGATTGCGTTTTGCGACTTCTTCGCTTTTTAGGGGTGTTGCTCACCTATTGTAGTCGTCCTGGTCTCGTGTCATAGTCACTGGTGAGTGCGGAGTTTCGACTTTCGCAGTCAATTGAGACTGGTTCAAGGTTAGGTCATCGTCTTGGTTGGTACACGTTTGGCGCAACAGTATGGGAGTGACTCGCATGGGTGGGCGTTCATCGCCAAGGTATATTCGGCTCAGGTGTAATGTTATCGTCACTGGGTAGTGAGGGTAGGCGCAGTTGAGTGACTAACTCTTAAAGGTTTTGCGGAACTGGTGACAGTTCGCTCTTGTGACTTTGTGAGTGGGTGGACAGCGGTCGGACAGCAGGGGTTACATCATGATGTCTGGGGGGAGTGCGGGTTGCGCAGTCGAGTACGACTTGCACAGGAGTTTATCATCTTCTTGTTGGTATATCGTTGCGCAATCGGATCAGTAGGCTCAGATATGATGGGATCTTGTATGTCGTTTGGTATCGAGCAGCCAGGCGTAGTAGGTTCCGGGTTCTGGGGTGCTGCTCTTGTCGGGGTTCGGCTTTTCTCCTTTTTTCCTGTTCCGGTGTGGCCGGACAGGTCTGACAGAGGATAGATACCTTCGAAGAGACTTGTTTGCTAGTTGTGGGTTTTTTGTTTCTCCGGCGAAGGAAGCGAGTATAACGGATTGTGGACTTTGTCCATTCTCTCTTTCCGCATTCCAGGCTCCGGAGGGATCTCAGTTAATTCAAGTAACGGTTGATACGTTGTATTCAACCAAACCAGCAGTCTCTCAAACATCAAGTAGGCTAGTCTGGTTCGGCGAGTCGGGCAGTTTTTGGGGAAGGACTTAAGCTAGCATCACTTTTCTGTATGAGGTAGCGGGTAACTCCTCTGTCGGAGTTCGACTTCCGGTTTACGAGTCAGTTGAAGATTTTCTTTATTGGGTTCCTTCATTGATTTGTGTGGCTTGTAATTGGAAGACACCTTTCACAGCCACTCTGTGTGGATGTGGTGAGAGTTGATGGGTGTTTCTCTGAGCCTGGACGGTTTGATAACCTCTTTACTTTGGTTTCGTGGGGGTTTGCATACCAGACTAACATTTCTGAGGGTTATGCTATGTTCTTGTCAAGGAGAGGAGGGACTATTGTTAAATCATTGCCTCAGCGCTATCCGGACACTCATAAGAATGGGTTCTTAGTCAATCCAAGGGCGCAAGTATGCGGAGGGCTCCCCTTTGGCTTCCAGAGGAATGTTTCGCTGTCGGCGATTGTGTAGGTGGTTATTTGAGAGTTATTGTGGTTTTTCACAACACCGTACCTTTAGGAATTTCAGTTTCTTCAGAGATGTTACTCTCGGGGTCCCGTAACTCCCATCGTTGCGGGAACTCAGTTTTATAGTTGGCTTGGTAGAGTTAGGATGTTAGAAGTTTAGGGAAGCAGTGATAGTCGAAATGAACTTCAGGGTGTTAAAAGTTTAGGGAGGCAGTGATAGTCTAAATGAACTTTATGGTGTTAGAAGTTTAGCGAGGCAGTGATAGTCTAATGAACTCTAGTGTTTCTGTTGGTCAAGCTTAGACAGAGTGTATTGTCCCTTAGGCCCTTGAGGTTAGGCAGATCCCGATGGTCATGTTGGAATAACTACTACTTCTTCAGCACAAGTCATCTACATCAGTGAGCAGTAGAGAACTGAAGGTCCTGCACACTCAACTTCTCCTCCATACATGAGAGGCTACATAGCCACATGGGAGGTTCACCATTTCCCCTCCATACATGAGAGGTATAGAATACCACATGGGAGGTTCTTCAGACTCAGGCGGTACCTAGGACTCAACACCGACGGTATGGTACTTCCTATGCAAGCATCCTCACTTACTGAGCTGGACAACCAGATGAGGAGATATGTTATGTTTTTTGCCTCCATGAATAAGAAGTATAGCTTATCACATGGGAGGTACTTCTGACTCAGATAGTACCTTAGACTCAACAGTGACGTTGAAGTACTTTCTTTGCAAACATCCTCACCTACTGAGCTGGACAACCAGGTGAGGAGATTTGTTTTTACCTCCATGAATAAGAAGTATAGCTTATCACATGGGAAGTACTTCTGACTTAGACAGAAGTACTTCTGACTTAGACAGAAGTACTTCTGACTTAGACTGAACACTGATGTTGAAGTACTTTCTTTGCAAACATCCTCACCTCCGAGTTAGATAACTAGGTGAGGATACATGCTTTTATACATGCTAGGTTGCTTATGAGTTACCTGCGTATGTTCCGTGGACAGGTCGGGCTGAATGAGATTGACCCCGCCTCCGAGTAAATGTTGTTAATCAGGCTAATTCAGGTGTTCAGGGAGTGTATTGCAATATGAAGTTTTCATAATAAAACTAATATTGTAATACTTACCAGAACACCTGAATGATTCCCACCCTCCTCCCAACTTCAATTTGATAGTGAATGATTCAATTGAGGAATGAGGAGACAGGCCACTGGTGGCCGGTATTTGTGGCAGCGTTGCCAACGGTAACACAGGTAACTCATTTGACTAGATTTTACCTGCAGCGTTGGTAACGCTGACAGTTAAAATTACCCACTTAGTGGGTAAATGTGTGGGGATATAGTTCGGGCTGGTCAATGACCAGGGCTAATTCAGGTGTTCAGGTAAGTATTACAATATTAGTTTTATTATGTAAACTTCATAATACAGTATTGATCAATATTGATATTTTAAAATTAGTAAATCATTTTTGTATCATAAAAATGTTTTTAGGCATGAAAATAACATCAAAATACACAACGTAATTAGTAATTATTTATCATCGGAAAACCCCGCGAATAGACGAATCCCCCGCAAATAATGGATAGATATTGTCCAGAGAGAAATCTGCGAATCCATGAGTCCGCTAATTTGAAGAACACGAATACGGGGGCCCCACTGTACCCCTGTTGCAGAGTGCATGTGTGTGCTGGTTACATAGGGTGCTTTAGACCACTTTCCCTGACCCAGGCAGACATTGTTATCTCAGGTTGATGACTGGCCATGGCCACACTTACTTACCAGGACTTTGGTATTTGAGGGTGTTCATGATCTCTAACGTGCTCCCTCCTCCTCAGAATTTTTTCCTGGAGACAGGAGCTGGACAGATTCAGGGCTTGGGACTGGGAATGTTCATTTCCATTCCAGCTCATACTGGACAGGGCATACTGTGGACCCCCTGTATTCGCGTTCTCTGGATTCACGGATTTCTCTCGGGAACATTTCCCCCATTATTCGTGGAAAATTCACCTATTCGCATTATTTTTCTATGAGAACTATCCAGAAATTCCTGGTTTTCTTTTTATCAAATTCATCATAAAATTCACTTTTTGTGATAAAATTATTAAAAAACCAAGTATGAAATTTTTTATTTGAGATGAAGCTTACTTACTGTTAAAGTTGCGGTTAGGCGATGGTTGGTATTCTATGAAGTTTGGCTGTTTTACACCTTTTTACGGTATTGTAATTTCATTTTCCTAGGATATCTTCCACCGGAAGCAAAACCAATAACATCAGGTTATATAGGAATGATTTTGGTGTAACCAGGATGTTGAAATTGGAAGTTGATCAACATTCAGTTTTACACTTAGAAGGGTATAGAGGGTGATCTTGGAACTACTAGATGTGAACAGTGTAGGGAATTGTTCTGAGAAATTTATGCCTGAATATTTCAGATATGAGAAAGACGGGAAACTAATAGATTGTGAAAGCAATTAGTTAGGTCAGGAATTAAACCTGTCAGTTCTATCCTACTTAGTGTCCCTTCATCTGCAGCTATCCCTGCTCAGACTAGGCATTTTGGGTAGCGCTAGTAATGACTTCCTTTGTAGTTCTGCCTTCTGCTCTCCATTTGGTTCAGGAAAAGCATTACGAGAAGTTAGAACATAACATTAAACCTATTTTTAGTTCTAATACAAGTTGAACTGAGTTTGTAATGGGTATGTTCTGAATCCCTGCATAGTGTGCGCTCTTTTTCGCGTTCCCTGTTTTAGAAGTAAGGTGTTGGTGCCCTTGTCTGTACATAGCCCGAGCCTAGGACTGCCCTGCAACAGTTGGTAATGTCTGCTGCCAGGGAACCGGGTCGGTTCTCGGGATGATGGGGTTCTGTGCCCTCCAATACCTACCTCTCCCTTTTCATGGTCTGAATCTCATATAAAGCATTCGCCAAAGGACAGTTAAAGCGTTCGCCTAAGGACTGTTTCAGTAAGCGTTAATCCTCGCTTGTAGGCGCATTCTGCCGTCTTCAACACCTAGTTTGAAGTGGTTAGCATGCATAGGATTAATAATCTATTATATATTTGGCAATGTATGTAGTATGTATGTATATATGAATGATTGGTATGTGTGCCTGGGCTGTTGGTCTGACGGGACTGAGATTTGGACCCGAGATGGGTTTCCACCCCGGGAAGGTTGAGTCCTACATTTGGGAGCCCGGAAACCCCCGGGAGCCCAGGCTTCCCAAATTTCTACTCCCCCCCCCACCCCCCTCTCTGAAGGGTGAGAAGGGATTCCCTGAAACAGAGCTGGTTCTGCCCGTGAAACGGGGCTGGCTATACCCGTAGACTTGGTTACTTTACAAATTTCTGTATACATATGATTTATCATTTGGAAAAGAATACTATAGGGTAAAGGGTAAACATCAATGACATTAAAGAAGGTGGTTTTAGAAGGGGGTTGACAGAGAGAGAATATCAGAGGGAGAGAAAGTGAGAGAGAGTAGACGGGGTGTTAGGGAGAAGGAAGAGGAAAAAGACAGAGAGAGAGAGAGAGAGAGAGAGAGAGAGAGAGAGAGAGAGAGAGAGAGAGAGAGAGAGAGAGAGAGAGAGAGAGAGTTGGTATTACTGAGAAGAAAGAGGGTAAGAGACAGTGATTGTTGGAGAGAGAAAGAGAGAGTAAGAGAAAGGAATGAGAGGGAGAGGAAAAGAGAGAGAGAGGAAGAGTAAGAGAAAGGAGCGAGTGGAAGGAAACGAGAGAGTTGAAAGGTTGTTAGTAGGAGAAAGATAGAAAAAGTGAGAGAGGGAGAGAGACACAAACAGACAGAGAAGAGTGGTTGTTTGGAGACAGAGAGACAGAGAGGCAGAGAGTTGGTATTAGTGAGAAGAAAGAGTGAAAGAGACAGTGATAGTTGGAGACAGAAAGAGAATCAGAGAAAGGAGCTTTCTCTTTTTCTTTTTCATTTCAGTTTCAAGCGCCTTCAGTTCCCAGTCAGGTTGGCTTTTGCCATGACTATCAATAAAACCCAGGGACAGTCTCTCAGAGTGGCTGGCATCAACTTGGAGCAACCTTGCCTTACTCACGGGCAGCTTTATGTGGCGTGCTCAAGAGTGGGCTCTCTGGAACGCCTGTTCATTTTGTCACCGGAGGGAAAAACAAGGAACATAGTCTACCAAAAGGCTCTCTGATGAATTGGAATCTCTCTGCCAACACGAAGAATTTTTCTTTTCATATATGTTTATGATGCTTCATTTTGATATTCATTTTCAAGGATGTTGTTTGTTTTGTCAGATTTGCATTCCTCACAATTCAGGTTGTGGTACTGTATTCAATTGTGGCTTGATTTATCTATTTTGTTTTCATAAACTATGCTCTGGGTTACACTGACCAACCTAGCTGGGACCCGCCTGTAGGGTGGGTAACCAGCTAGTATATAATATAGGTATGGACAATTTTATTGTGGTGATAATGTATCCGTAGCGAGTTTTACACATTTAGATATGTTGATTCAGTTGACTGTTTATTGCTGTCATGTTTTGGTTATTCTAAATTCTTGTCTGCTAGCATATTTCTCTTTCTTCGTAATGCTTGTGTTCATTCTTTGCCTGCTTTCTCTTCGGCTATCAGTAAATCTCTTGCTTCTGCCTCGATTAATGTTTCTCTTTCAAGTCTACACTGTCTGAAGTATCTAAGGTTCTCTCCAAGTTAGATATTCTAGCTTCAGAGTTTTCTAACAAAGTTTCATATAGGAATGCTTTCAAGTATGTACGATCACTTTCGGACGAGGCAGGAGAGTCGTAACTCCTCTCCTCTCCCACTGCCTCCCAATCTTTCCCATGTTCTGGCGCCTTGTTTTCTTTCTCTCAGTCAACTCGTTTGGATGTAGTTGACTCTTGCGGACCTAGCCGAGTCCTGAGTCACTGAAAACTCTCTTCTTTTCATAGAGTCGTGGTGGATGCAATACAGCACTCAGCTGCTGTCACCTCTCATCAACAAGTGTTGCTTTCTGTTGCCAAGGGTTGCAGAGAAAGAGCAATCCTTTAAGCTCTTTTGTTTACCTCCTGTCGACAGCTGTCTCCTCCTATCTCCTGCTGGCAGAAGAAGAGTTTGAAATGGAGTTGGAGGAACTAGTTCGGGCTGATCGGCATTTGTTGCAACATTATGCTTTGCTGTATGTATCCTCATTTTGTTGAGGAAAGAGGCCATATAAACATATGTCTTACTTGTCTTAGCGCATTTTAGCGCCCTCTAAATATTGGAGAAGAGAACCAATGCTTTCTCCTATTAGAGAGCATTTTGTAACTTTTCTCGTACTCGGATGCACAAATCTCCTTTTAGGTCTGCCTTGGCTTGTCGTCTTGGCTCTTTTAAAGTCGCAGAAAGCCAAAGACCGCTTCTTGCGGTACTAATGCTTATTGGTCCTTTAACCGTCTTTAGTAGGAGGTTTGCTTTCTTTCTCTTTCCGGTGGGGAAATGAATTCGAGACTGACAGACATGCTGATGGAGTTTCAGTCTAGCTTGTTGAGTTGTTACCTTTTACTTAGCTACGTTGTCTCATCTCTGGACTGCTTAGAGGGGTGGAGGCGCCAATCCAGTGAGTTTGTGAAGCCAGCTTTAGGGTTTGTCGCCAGCGGGAGTTTTAGCGAGGAAGACAAGTAACTCATTTCTGATGCTACTTATACTCACTCAGTTTGGAAGAAGTGAGAACACTTTCGCTTCCTGTCTGATTATGCAGCTTGGGTTAAGGCGATAAGGGATTATCTATTGGTAGTCTTGTTTTATACCTTTCAGGGGTAAGTTGACTCAGGTTCTGGGATATGAACAGTTGCAACCTCCTAACATGCATGGAGAGACTTGGGACTAGTACCTTACATGGTGGAGACGGTGGAGGGCAGTTGTGATACTTTTTTGGTTGTCCTCCACTGGTTTAATCTCCCTCATAGCTTCCTTTCTCTTCAGCAGAAATCTCTCATAAGTCTCTTTTTAGTAGGAGATTGTCTATAGAGGGAATGATGGTCTAAGGGTAATTCTTTGGGATGAGCTCCATAAGTAATTGGAGATATTCTTGGACATTTGGAGACTGAATAACAGGAAGTGTCTGCCCATATACTTTTTGGTTTTCTAGCATGGTTTTAGTGCCTTTCCAAAGAACGATCAGACTTGTGGCACACATGCAGAATGTATTCCACTTACCCATACATCCTCAGTCATGCAAGTTCCTTCAAGATGTTTTTACAAGAAGGTATTGCTGTTCTGTACACTTTGTTTGGGTTAGTGTGCAGCCGTCTATAAGTTTTGTCAGGGACTTAGCTGCCCATTGGTGGACGATGTCGACGTTAGGAGCAAGACACTTCTGAATCAGTGATTCAAGTTGCCCAACTCTGTCAACAGTATTCCAAAGGCCGAGGACCTGATGCTTCTTCTTGCCCAATTTCTATGCATTATATTTTTAATTCTCTATATCCCCATCCTTGTCTGGTGATGTGGGGATGATACTTAATTATGCATGCTTGTTGGTCAAAGATGAATAGGCTCATGCTTCTTGAAGAATTTTAGGCCTGAAGGAAACTTCCTTTATGGTAAGGGCTTTTTCTTATTAGGAAACATGGCCTCACTGAGGATTTTTTCAGATAATCATGCTCAATGTACAGTTTCAGCCTAAGAATTACAACTTACAAAGAATGTACATTAAATTGGTAATTAATCCAGAACTGTCTTTGGCTCCAGGACTATAGGAGGGACTGTAACCAAGAATTGCCCATTTTGTTCTTAAACCTAAGTCCAGGTTTTGATCTTTTTCCTTTTTCATGCAAAACAAAAAGAGTTTAACTAGTGTCGTTACACTTTCATGCAGCATAGAAAGGTCAACACTACACCTGGTAAAAGTTTTTAGATGTCTGTGCAATGTAAAGACATCAGGATGCTTAGAAGGTTTATTCTTGGTCAGAAACAAAGTCTTTGTGGGAAGTTTGCTGCTTTGAGTGAAATGAAACAATTTGTGTGATCATTCATGCTATGGAAGGACAGTGTTTTGGCAATTGGGGATTCAGGGAAAACAAACTGCCTACAAGGGCCTTTACATCTGTAAGTTTGGCACTTGGTGTGGCATTTAGGAGCACTCATTTAGACTTACTAGCATGTAGATGAACAAGAACATCAGAAAAATTACTACTTTTTTGATGGTCCTCAGACTTGAGCAGTGGATGTTTCCTTAAATTTGGCCTAATTCAGACTCTAGTCCTACCCCTCGTATCTACTCTGAATACTATTGAGTAATTTCAAGTTCAAAAATTGCTTAGGGTCTCCTGTAGAGCCCTTGTAGCCTCAGGGCAAATGATGTTCAGAATTTCCAATGCTCTTTGTAGATGTTTCGTTCTTCCATTAAGAGGAAATCAATTCTACTACACAATTCCATACACTTCCATTAATTTAGTCATTTCCTTAACTGCTTTGAGATGTTAGAATGTCCCCTTCCAATAAGATTTTAAAGTTATCATAGGATCTGTCCTTAATTTAAAACTGCCATGGCCTGTGGTCAGAAGCAGTGGTGTGTGTATTGCTGAGGGTGCCATTCAAGAGGAATTTTCAGCACCTGGAACCTTGTAGATATCAATGTTTTCCATTTAGAGATGATAAGACTTTTCACTGTCTACTTCCAAAGTTATTGTTCCTCGGTATTGCATCAAGTATTTTTAGATCTTGCTAAGGACCAGCACTGTAAGGTGTTGAGATTGAAGCCCCTTCATCTCTATATCAGTCTCTCTGGAGTTTAGATGCAGGTCTAAACTTATCTGAATTTACTATGAAACCTTTTATTTAGCACTAGCAGCAGTTAATAAGTAAATTTATTGCCAGCACCCTTCTTTAACCTGGTGTAAAGGGAATGCTATTTTAGCTTTCTGTTTTAGAGGTGAGGGTGATGTTAAGGCTATACTTTACAGTGACCTGTAAGAATTCCAATGTAACCCCTTAGTGGGGAAGAAGAGGAAACTTCTCTGTCCTGTTAGGGCAATTAAAATTTAATCAGATAGGTTAAACCTAGAACATCTTTATCATCCTTTAGAAACCTTGAACATCTTTGTCAAAGGTTAATCCTGGAAGAGGCAAAGTTAACCTTTGGTTTTGTGGTTTTAGGAAACATAGATGTTGTTGTCAAAGGCTAAGCCTAGAAGAGGCAAAAATCAACCTTTTGTTCTGTGGTTTTAGAAAACCTAGCTGTCTTTGCCAGTGGTTAAGCTTGAAGGCAAAGTTAACTTTTTGTTTTGTTGTTTTAGAACATAGCTGCCTTTGCCAAAGGTTAGGCTTGAAGGCAAAGTTAACTTTTTGTTTTGTGGTTTTAGGAAACATAGATGTCGTTGTCAAAGGTTAAGCCTAGAAGAGGCAAAAATCAACCTTTTGTTCTGTGGTTTTAGAAAACCTAGCTGTCTTTGCCAATGGTTAAGCTTGAAGGTAAAGTTAACTTTTTGTTTTGTGGTTTTAGAAAACCGAGAATGTATTTGTGAAGGTTAAACCAGGAAGAGGCAAAGCTAACCTTTTGTGTTGTGATTTTTATTTTTAGAAACTTATAACATTTTTGTCAAGGAACACGAGGTCCTCTGTGACGTATTGAATAGGCTAGTGCATGAGAACTAGCTCCATATCTTCTACCTGTATTGAAGGTAAACATTCATAATGTGAGCAGCAGTTGTAGCTTCATTTAGTGCTAAGTCAATTTGTCGCTCCAGAATAGGATTGATTTGGCACAGTAGAAGTAAAATTCGGTTTTTACCCGCTCACTACCTTAAGTATACAGAATTGTGTTTGAAAACAGTAAAGCCCTCAATCCACTACTAGTAGTGGGTAGCCTTTTCCTGAACTGAAAAAAGAGCATTTCTTTGGGCTTTTTTGTTTAAATCCTGGGTTTTAATATTTTGGGGAGCTTGAAGGCACAAATTTCGTATAGGAGCGTACTTTTTTATCGCAAAGGTATGTATTTTAAGTGACTCCTTTTATAGGGCTTTTGGACCTAGGCACAGGGGTCCCTCATACCACTTGTGTTTCATTCTGGCTGAATCGAAGCGGTTTTCTCCGTAAGGCTGCTCTTTGCTGCATATGTATGAGAGCCTTGCTACCTGAATGGAATCCAACTTCTGGTGGTAGTAAAATCCAGCAAGGATTCCAGATCAGGTGAGAATGTTTTGGGTTTCATGCGAGAAACCTTTAGCTTGAATGGCTGAGCTGATTTTTTTGTCTAGCTGCACTACCCACCATCCTCTTCTTAATGTGGGAATCCGCTAACTTTAACAGTAGGTAAGATGGATACTTACCTATTGTTAAAGTAAACCCACTCAGCCTCCCCACAACTTAGTGGGGTGTCAAGGAAAATTCTGATAGGAGCTAAAACATTCAAAACACACCTGGTGGAGAACAGGTAAACTAGACTGTCGTCCGGGCAGCCATTTGATTTTTTGTTTGAATGCTGACTCGGCTAATCGGCATAGAGATATAGCTAACTTTAACAGTAGGTAAGTATCCAAATAATACATTTTATTATGAAAGTTTATTTAGTGGGTTTTTCTTGAGTTTTAACTAAGAAAATAGGCTGTTTTCAGCATTTTTATTATAGGGGTTCCTACTGTTCCTGGATTCTAACTATTCGCGGGGGGCAGGGGAGTGGGGTCTGGTACACATCTCTCGCAAATGCAGGGGAACAACTGTACAACGAAGTTTTAAGAGATCACCAGGGGCTCTGGTGAATGTTTCTCCCCCATGAAGTTCCAGAGGCCTGTTATGGAGGTCATTAGAATAAGTCCTGTTAATGATCCCATGGAAGATACATAATCTTTTCTTTTTCTGTGATTCCCCTGGCAAGGGAATGCTCCCTGGGTCAGCTGCTCATGCAAGGCACTTCCTTTGCCTCTAGCTTACCGGATGAAATATCACGTTCTCTCAGAGAGATAATTGCTGTCTTTTAGGTTAACTCAGACTAGGCTCGTCTGTCTCTAGAATGTCTTCGTGCGGAGGGGTCTCCCTATCATAAACACAGATAACAGCACTGGACTTGACTGCTAGAGCAACATTCCAGTTAGTCTTATAGATTGATCTTTGAGATTGTCATTCATTTTTTCCTTGGGTCTCCATACACCCGAGAAGAATGCACCCTTCAAGAGAATATTACTTTTGGAGGTAATGATATTATCTACCTCCCCCACTACACAGTAGCCTGTGTGGGGGGTACAAGAGACTGCTTCTTCAAACCTCTAGGTTTGTTGGTCCTGAGTCGGCTTTGATAGTTGGAGATGGACTGGTTCTGGGATCCTCTCCTACCTCTTTGCTAGAGGGAGGAGGAGGCTGTGGTGGACTGGCTTTGGCTAGTTCACCAGGCAGGGTGTAAGACCTTTAGGTCTTTGCTTGGCACTACAACACCACCCTTGGTCAGAGAAAGTCTCAGACTTCCTTGACTCCTCGTAGAGGTACCCAGACTGCCTTGGTGCAGCTGTTCTCCCCGATCACTGCTGATGGGGATGAGTGCCTGTTGAATGATTGGCTGAGCTTGGTAGCAGCATGGAGCTGGAGCATGGGCTATGGATGCCTAACAGATACTGTTCTATTACCCTTAGAGTCTTTGTCATCCCTCACCCTCTTTCTGATCCAGTTCCGAATATTTGTTCTTGGCTCACAGAAGGACCTTGCCCTGTGGGAAGAGGTAAATGCGATGCTCCCTATGGGAGTCTTGTACCCCTCTTTTCACTGAACCGGTTCATTCACCAGAACCAGGCTTAGATGGAACAGTCTGTTCTATTCTCTATTCCATCAGAGAGTGTAACTTCTTGCTTTTCAGAGATTTGAGGGATGTGTTGTTCATTACCTACCCAATGGTCCTCCCTCAAGGACAGGGAATCAGTCCCCAGTTATTGGCGGCCTCGGTTTTTTGCGTGCTATTCGACAAGGACGCCAAGGAAGGGGAGTCGGCGGTCTTGGCAATGTTTTATCGTGAACATGAGGCGGCTGTGGTTGTGAAAATGCACATCGCAGCTGCTCTATCTTATCCTGGGAGTCGGCACAGACAAAGGTATCATCAATGTAGTGCATGCACATCCTCAGTTTGCTGGAATTCTGGAAGTCCCTCTCTTCGATGGTACTCATAGAAATTGACAAAAAGGACTCCAAGGGGAGATCCTATCGCCAATCCGTCGCTCTGGGTGTACATGTAGTTGCGATGATCAGCAAAGGGAGCCTTCTTGGTACAGATTTCCAGGAAGGCTTGAAAGGCATGTGCAGGGATGTTTAAGGATGGAATGTCGGGTCCCTGTAAACTCTGTCCAAGATCATTTGTATGGTCTCATCAATAGGGATACGTATTGGTAAACAGGGACTCTACATTCATCAATGCGATGCATCCTCCAGGGGCCATTGTTTGTAGGGCTTCTAAGAACTCGGCTAACGACTTAAAGCTGTGCCTATCCGGGACGTGCGGGGTCAAGATGATGTTGAGTTTCTTGGCCAACAGGTACGTTGGGGCAGGGATCTGCTGATTATGGGGCGAAGGGAGTTCCCTTGCTTATGGTTTTTAACATTCCTATAGATGTAACCTAAGTCATGGTCACCCGTTATGGGTGGCAAATGTAGAGTGTTCGAGGCGGCGTTAACCGTCCCAGTAATCCAGTTAGCCTCTTGCTTGATGTCGTCGACGAGGTTCTTGGTAATTCTGCAAAATTTCATGGTCGTAAGCTGGTGATGAAATCTCTCCTTGAGGCGTTGAGATCTCCTACAGAGAAAACCACAACAGTAGACCAGAAAGAGCTGAGCTCAACGAAGCACTGGACCAAAGACATCTAAGGTTTCTCGAGGCATTGCATCTATTATAAAAAAAAGCTGAGTATCAACACAGTATAAGAAACAGAATTTCTCCTTGCCATCATAAGAAGAAATAACCAGTTATCAGTCCCATAAGCACCCTTATGGCACACCATAAGCATTCTTATGGCGCCAAAAACATCCTTACGGTGGGGCATAAGAACCCTTATGGCTCCAATAACCAGACCTCCTCCCGTTATGGTGCCGCTAGACAAGCGCCATAAAACCGGATCGCCTATAACCGAGTCTGCTGATAACCGGGGACTGCCTCTTTATATACAAGTCATTTGTATTTTTTATAGTTTTTGATACCAATGAGAGCCTTTGACATATTTCCCACCTCAACTGCCCTATCTGTTCCCAGATGCTAAAGGAAAAAATTCTTTGTGACAGCCCATGAGTGAGGGCATTTTCCCTCTCACATTTTAACTACTTTGTTACTAAGTTTCAGTGACTCAAGTGTGCTTAGGAATACTCTTACATAAAAGGTTATGGTTTTGATATATAGAAAAAATACAGTGAAATTTTTTAGGTACTTGGATAGTATCCCTTTGTTTTGTTGATGCAAGTTATGTTAGTAAGTAATTCATTGTATATAAAGAATCAATCCTCTTGTGCTGCACAGTAAAAATGATTTTCATGTACATAATTTTTGTGTAGTAAGAAATTAGTTTTTATTTTGAAACTTTACCAAAAGGAACTGAATGGAGATCTCACCAAAGACTGCAACATTTGCTTTTGTAAAGAGAAATTAGGGAATTCTTAAAATTTTCGAGAGTATTTGCTGATACTGACTTACAATTTAGAATTTATGAGGGCATTTGCTTGACTGGTTTAAAATATTTTGTTGGTTATTTTTCAGTGGGATATTGTGGTGCTGTTATTTAACATTTACAGACTAATTTTAGGTTAAAATGTAAGGAAATTTTTGGAGCTTAAATAAAACTTAAATTCTGTTAATTTTTACCTGTGTTTCAGAACTTATACCTCATCGATAGAAGTGTTGTATGGTTTATTGTGGTCACTTTATCCCGACGGGTATGTTGGAGCATCCTAAAGTTAGCTATCATGCGTTGTTTTCACCAATCATTGTGGAAGTCAGCTTTGTCTATTGCTCGGTAAGACTTGACTAGAATAAGTACTATTCTGTAGTTGCTAGTTGATTTTCTTCAGTGTTGCAAATCAGACCTGGTTTCAGATTTTACTGTGAGGTTGTAGATGACCCCTTTCTTACATAATTATTTTGTTCTGAGAGGCTGCTCAGAAGTTTGTGAAGGTTTAGTTAAATTTTCCAACACTACTTTTGAATTAAAAATATAGCAGAAACATTAGATATGTTCCTTTTCAGATTATTGTTATCAAGGTCATCAGTATGTAAGGTCTTTGTGCCATAAAATCAGGCATGATGATGTAACGGAAATTTTATGCACCCTTTTCCCCCAGTGTTATATGTCATAGTTTTTGCTTCTATTTGTGTAAAGGATGCCCACCAGTGTTTGATTCTTTGGAGTGGTGATGAGCTCAGTACAGGCAGGCCGCGGCTTATGGCGTTCCGAGTTTGCGATGCCTTTCAATTAGCATATCCATCAGAAATTATTTCCAGGCTTACAACGCATATTCTAGGGTTATGACGCCTATCCGACGGAAGAAGTATGACTCCAAAAAGGCAAAATACTGTACATACTTGAGTAATATTCAACTGCATGTAATGTTCAACCCCATTTTTACTGCATATATTAAGACGGTCTTTCTACAGAAGCACTCCGCATGGACTACAAGGAACGTAACCGCGGATACGACATCAACTAGCGATTGGGTCGACCAATGTATTTCGTCGTGTTTAGTACTGGCTCCTGGGGGTTAATTACAGTCGTCTGAATAAATAGTCTAGGCCGCCGCGGATAAGTACCCTAGATCTACCATTAGGACTTTAGCATATGTTCCTTATAATGTTGCGTTTTGATTATGGCAATAAGCCTAGCCTATGTTAGCAGTTGCTACTGTAGCCTAGTCTATGATTCTGACACCTAAACCTAAGAAGCTAAAAGCTTAGAATATGCCAATAAAATGTATGAATAATTAGTATGTACTCATTTCAAATAATTAATAATTAACCATTAACTATAGTAAACAAACAAACAAAAAAAAAGGTTCCAACCTTTTGTTTACGTTCAACACTATGAGTAGCGAACGATTGCCAAGCAACCACTTTTACCTAGCACACAGTATAGTAATCATAAATTTTCATTATCTCTCTTCAACTACTGAAACTACCAAATAGTATGATAACCATTCATTTCTATTCTTTATTCTATCTTTACCTAATGGAGATACCGAGTTACCGACAGCTATAATGAAACATATAATATTAAAACAGAAGAATTCAAGAAAATATTTGCTGGCTTCGATGATAGCAGTCTTTAATTAATTTTATATTTTATGATATTTAATTCACAAATTTTTTTTATTAAATGTATTGCATGAATAAGTTTTTCAATTTAGAGCATCCTTTTACCAATAGAATAAAAAAATATGATTCCTTGTGAATCATGAATGAAGAAGTTATCAGCTGACAAAATACAAATGGCGGCAGCCAGTAGATACTTTTTTTACATTTGGGAAATGAAGGTACGTTGCACTTATTGTAGCCTATAACAGCCGTAAATTAAAAACAACATAATAATAATAGATTCTCAGATATGTAAAACAACATATACAGTGGTACCTCGAGATACGAAATTAATCCGTTCCGAGGCGGCTTTTGTATCATGAGCTTTTCCTATCTTGAACCACATTTTACATGTAAAATGGCTAATCCGTTCCAAGCCCTACAAAAGCACCCCAGTAAATATCATAACAAAGCTAAATTGACCTATAAACAATGAAATACTACAACAATTTGGACCATTCAATACCTAACTTAATACGGACTAGTACTAACATGTACATATACCTGTAATTAAAGTGTATTAGTGTATACATGGTATACAAGAAATACTCTACATACATACGTACGTATGTAGTGAAATGTGGAACCTTACCTTTTGAGTGAGGCCATCTCCGAAAGTGGCGACAGAGGAGGAGGACAAACGGTAGAAAACTTCTTATAGTATGTACACTTAATTTTACGAAACATTAAAAATGTCAGGAAACATAAACTAAACTTTACGAAACACATTAACAAAACTGTAACACTTAACTTTACAAAAAACTTAAAATTAAATTTTTGTCTTTTTTGATTTTTACATTTTTTTTTTTACTTTTTTTATACTTTACGTTTTTTTTTTACACAATTTCAATTTCTTCGCCACTTTCAACTTTCTGTTTTTTCGTAGTATCAATTGGATCTTCCGTTTTGCTTACTCCTGCTAGTACTAAAGGCCTCTTTAAAAAATAACTATCCAAGGAATATTGCTTCTGCCTGCTTTTCAAAATGCTCCTGAAACGACTCAGGCAAACGTCATCGAACTGTGCAAGCATATGACTGTGTAAGCCTTTTTGGGGTGTATCTTTTCTACAAATGATTGCACCTTATGAAAAGCAGCTAGAGCATCTTTAATTTCTGCCATTGTCATAGGGTCGTCCTCCTCCTCCTCGCTGCTGCTAGAGAACTTTTCTTGAATGACATAATGTTGCATGGCCTCCAACTCCTTCAGGTCATCCGTCGTATGCTCCTCTTGGTGCTCCTCGAGAAGGTCATTGATGTCGACCTCGTCGACGGTCAGCCCCATGGACTTGCCAAGTGCAACGATCTCGTCAAGATCTGGTTGCGAAACAGTTTCAGGATTGTCAACTGTTCCTGAATCTGCAGCACCAGCTTCGCCCACGTCGAATCCCTCGAAGTCTCGGGTGGATATGGCATCAGGCCAGAGTTTCCTCCACGAAGAATTCAAGGTTCGCCTCGAAACCTCCTGCCAAACTTGATCGATGAGTCGGATGCATATCACAACATCAAAATGCTCCTTCCAAAATTGACGCAAGGTGAGGTTTGTGGTATCGGTGATGTCAAACATCTCTTGAAAAGATGTTTCGTATACAGCTTCTTGAAGTTCGATATCACTTGGTGGTCCATGGGCTGGAGGAGAGGGGTGGTGTTAGGCGGAAGATAAAGAACCTTGATAAACGAATACTCCGCTAGGATATCTTCCTCAAGGCCAGGAGGGTGAGCAGGGGCATTGTCCAACAACAGCAGACATTTCAGAGGGAGGCGCTAGTCTTCCAAGAATTTCTTCACTGTCGGGCCAAAACACAGATTTACCCACTCGGTGAACAAAAGTCTCGTTACCCAGGCTTTCGCATTAGCCCTCCACAAACTGGAAGCTTCTCCTTAAGCACTTTGTGGGCCTTGAAGGCTCAAGGAGTCTCCGAATGATACACAAGTAAGGGCTTCACCTTGCAATCCCCACTAGCGTTGGAACAAAGTGCGAGCGTAAGCCTGTCTTTCATAGGCTTATGCCCGGGTAGCTTCTTCTGTTCCTGCGTGATGTACGTCTGACGAGACATTTTTTTCCAAAAAAGGCCAGTCTTATCACAGTTGAAGACTTGCTGAGAACTGTAGCCTTCCTTGATTGTCATCTCATCAAACGTCTTAATAAAGGCTTTGGCCACTTTCGTGTCTGAGCTGGCCGCCTCCCCATGCCGCACCACCGAATGGATGCCAGTCCGTTTACAGAATTTTTTGAACCACCCATGAGAAGCCTTGAAGTCTGGGGTTGGCGTCGATGTCCCATCTCCTCCGTCGTCTTCGGCCTGGGCAATCAAATCACCGAAAATAGCTCTGGCCTTGTGGGAGATTGCGGTCTCAGTTATTGTATCGCCAGCGATTTCTTTGTCTTTTATTCAGACAAGAAGCAGCCTTTCCATCTCATCGTGCATGTGGCTTCTCTTGCTAGACAAAATAGTCACACCCTTGGAAGGTGTAGCTGCTTTGATGGCATCCTTCTGCTTAAGGATGGTGCCTATTGTTGACGGATTTCGGCCGTATTCCTTAGCGATCACACTCGATCGCATGCCAGCTTCATACTTTTTAATTATCTCCATCTTTGTCTTCAAAGAAAGCATCCTGTTCTTTCCTACTTCAACTTTCTTGGGACCCATGACTACGTATATACTGTACGTAATTAAGTTATGTAATACGTATACGTATGAAGCAAAGTTCTCACACAACACAATAAAGTAGTACTACAACGTACAGGCAGTCCCCGGGTTACGACGGTCTTGGCTTACGACGTTCCGAGGTTACGATGCTTTTCAATTATATTCATCAGAAATTATTTCCAGGGTTACTACGCATGTTCCTGGGTTACGACGCATGTTCCAGAGTTACGACGCCTACAAATGCTGTTCTGGCAGATGAAATATGACACCAAAAATGCAAAATAATCAATATTTAAAGGTTTTTTGATGAAGAATGCAGTTTACATAGTTTTGAATGCACCTAAAGCATTTAAAGTAAGGTTTTCTTAGGATTTTTGACAATGTTCCGGCTTACAACGATTTTCGGCTTACGACGCGTCTCAAGAACGGAACCCCCGTCGTAACCCTGGGACTGCCTGTAATCACTAACGAATTTTCGTTAATAAACGAAATTGTATAGAACGAACGAATTCCGAGTGCTTACGATACCGATGATGCCGCGAAGTGGCCGAAAAAGCACGCCGTTACATAGAGCACGATGGGAGAGATGCTGACCAATAGGAGAGCAGGATCTTATGGCGGTGACTAGCATCAGGAACCAATGGGAAAGTGGGAGGATGGTGGAGAGTCTACTCAGTTGGCGGCGCGCGAGTTTTAAAATTGTTATCGGTGGTCTGGGCGAATCTCGGACTTTACAGCAACAACCTTTTGTATCTTGAACAATTTTCGTATGTAGAGCCACAAAAATCTTCGTATTCGCTTTCATATCTCGAGTTTTTTGTAAGTTGAGCCTTTCATATGTCGAGGTACCACTGTATATATATTGTCGTGGTTATTATACAAAAACAGGTGTTTGTCGACTTCTGTGGAAACAAATGCTGCTTTGTTGACTTCGAGTCATGAAATCCAAAGAATGTGGTAGGCTTAGCCTAGTCCCTAAAGTTTGAACTTTTTCAGTATAGAAACAGCATAACAATAATAAAAGTTTCTCAAATAAGTAAAACAACATTTGTATTTATTGTCTGTTGTTGGGAAGTCCAAAGCTTAGACTTAGCTTAGTGCCAAACTCTTGCACATTTCTAAAACTAGCCTATACCACATTTAATGTTCAGTCCAAAAATTTTAGGCCATAAAATTGGTCTTTAAATATCAAACCTCACAAGAGTATTTACGTTAAACAATATTTTCACATAAGTGACTTACCAAACAATTACATTAGCTGTACGCTTTCTTTCTTACCTGGCAGTCGAAAATTCAAATTCCTGGTGGCGGTAGCGGCGCTGCCATTGTTTGTGTAGGTGATACAGATCCCGCCCACTTTCGGGAATACCTGGTACTGCTGAGCTAAACTCTTCAATTCGTTTTCTGCCGGCCACGGGGTAACACCGGTGGTTTGTTGTTGCAGTCGACTTTCGTCGCCATTGTGGATTTTTTCTTTTTGGTGATGTACAATTTCTTGGTTGGCTTTTTTGCTTCATCAGTTAGCTGCGTAGTTATTAACAAGTTATTACAGAGATGTCTGATGCTAGTTCTTCTTCAGTTAGGTTTTGCAGTAGTGGCTGCAAAACTAGATTAGCTAATCTATGTTATGATCCGCACTCCAAATGTGTTAAATGTATGGGTCAGTGCTGTAGCAAGGAATTAACTTGTGATGAGTGCCGTAGTTTAGATGAACAAGGTTGGAAGACTTTTTAGGCTCATTTGGATAAGATGGACAAAGATAGGAAAAGGAAAGCAGCTCTTAGAGCGGGCAGTAAAACTAGAGTAGAGACAAACCGTCACTATCTTCTCCACTTTTATCGAATATTTCACCTATTGATAGTCCTCCAACTTCAGTACCAATTACTCCAGACCTATCCCATGTTTCCGATCCCATTACCATTTCCTTGTTAAGAGTCCAAGATGGACAAGAAATTTGAGTTCTGGGTGAAATCTGTTATGGATTTGGGTATGTCGTTTCGTGCGTTCGTAGAGAAGTCAAGTGAAAAGGCCAGTGTTAGGCCAAGTGTCATTGTCGTGTCCGAGGAGGCGGCTGTCCGTTCCCCCTGTTCCCCGGGAGAAGATATACTGGAGGTCGAAGGGAGACTGGGGGAGTTTGCCCATGGTCAGATGCCGACTCCGTCGACGTAGTTGACTTGCGAGTGCCCAGGAAACGCCGCTGGAAAGGTGTAGATATCAGTGATGCACAGTTGCCGTCCGACTCGGAAGTGCAGTCGCCTGTGTCGAGGCGAAAAGTGTGGAGTGATTTAGTGTCGCTTCTTTTCAAGAGACATGCCCAGCATGCGAGAGGGATGTCGCTGCCTGTTAAGAAATCCAAGGAACACTGGAGTCCACAACCTTCCTACAGTTTCGCTCCGGACCAGTTTTTCCGGGAAGATCGTCAGTCCCTTTCGGATAACGTAACTTCGGACGGAGTCAGACTCTCACGTGTGTTACAGCACTCTGGTGCTTGGGAGACTGACTCGCCTCGTTGTGCATCGATAGGAGTTTCGACTCGTTCGCCTCATTCGTCTCGAGCTGTTTCGACTCGTTCGCCTCATTCACCTCGAGCTGCTTCGACACGTTCGCCTCATACGTCTCGTGTTGTTTCGACTCCCAGTCGTTCGTTTTCGAAGAAGAGCCATACGACAGCCACGACTTCGTCTTCGCCTAAGGATGATTCGAAGGCCAAGCCCTTGCTAGAGGATTCTGCTTAGGGCCCCTTTAAATATCAACTTCAAGGATTAATGGTCTTTTTGAAGAAGACAACGAGCCAGACGGAAGAGGAAGACGGGGTATTGGCCATCCTGTTGGAAGAGGAAACTCAAGACCAGGATTCGAAGCCCTCTTCTGCTTATTCTAGTCTGTTAAGGTTTCTTTTACAGACGTATCTGGACTTTTTTGAACCAGCTTCACCTTCTTCACCTCCGTCGATGTTTGTGAAGAATAGGAGATCAGTGCCTTCGGGTTTACCGAAACCAGTTCTTTCTCAGTCCTCGAAGAAGCACTTAAGGAAGTAGAAGAGTGGCTTGCTAAGAAGAGGGAGTCAGGCAAGGCTTCGTTCGCCTACCCTCTGTCGAAGCTGCAGAATAAAACCTCCTTACATGGTCTGGCACCCAGAGGCATGCACCGTCTGTTATGAGATGGTGATGCTTCTCATGAACGAGCAGACGGCCGAGGAAGCCCGCCAGAATGCGAGGTCGGACCTGAGGCGCTGGGTCTCCGGGTACGGAAGGAACGCGTCATCAGGTCACCCCTACATCTTGGATGCCAGCCTGGGAGCCCTTTTGTTTAAGGGGTCCCCCTCGGCATCAGTCCAACCACATCTGGCGGCTCCAATTATCAACGCCATCCGGGCAGAGACGGCACCCCTGCCGGAAGACCAAGAGGATTTGATGGTGGCTGTGGCTGCCATCAACATTCATATGGTGAGGTAAGTGAGGCAGGTAGTCTCCTTAGCCTGACTCCTTCTTCTTCCTCTTCTTTCCTGGGCTTCTCCATGTCCGCCCCTACTTGGGACACCTCACGGTCGGTTCGTCCCAAGGAAAAATCAGTGAGACCGAAATCCCTGCCCAAGGGATCAAAGCCGACTCCGTTGGCGGTGACTGAGTCATCTCCGGCCCCACGTCCGTCGACATCTTATGACAAGTTGCCTGCTGCCAAGGGTTCTCTCCCTTCTAAGGGATCGAGATCAAAGTCCGCCAAACCCAAGGCGACGGAGTCCGGCGTAGACCATGAACTGCTCGCTAACCTTCTATTGTCGAGGGTTAGGGAAGCAGTAGACGAGAGGTTCGAGTCGTTGCGACGCGCCTCCGGATCTGATGTCTCCGCCCAGTCAGTTTCTGACATGGTGGCTGAGCAAATCAAACCTTTGCAGGAGATGATGACCGGATTTCTCCACTCCGGATCTCCGGCGCTGGCGCTGGCGGTGCCGGATGCTTCCGAACTTCCCCCCTTCCATAAAAACAATCCGTGGCGGCTTGCTATGCATGCCCCATACGTAGATGGGAAGCTATCCATCGAAGGGTGCGGGACTCGGCCACTGGAAGACTTTGAGCTTTTCCTGAAAGGTCTCCAGTTCCCCTTCCCCGGGTTTGTCAGACTAGCGGAGCACGCGCTAGTGAGAGTGGACAAGGTCCCAAAGGAGACGGTGATTTTCCCAAGGGACCAAGCCCAAGCTGTCTGGACACGCACCAGGGCATATACACCTCACAAGGGCATATACACCATGTTTGTGACCCCGGATCGAGTCCTTTCGCCCTGCCCCGACAAGGTGGCGGAGTTAACTCTGCAAGCTATAGTGGAGGATAAACCTCTCCCGGCTTTAAAAGAGACAGAGGCTACCTCCCTTCTCTTTCCTGCGAGTAGGGAATTTTGGAACGAAGCCCCGGCCACGTTTACGGCAGGTAAACTGGACGCGGACTGGGCCTCCACCTTATTCTCCGAGAAGCTGCCTAAACTTCCGGAGAACATGATCAAAACAGAGTTTAAGGCAAGGTCGAGACTAGCAAGGTCTATCAACTCCGTCACCTCGGCGGAGTTGGTAGCCACGACGTACCGGGATGAGCAAGTATTCCAGGTCCTGACGAAAAGTCTATTACAGACTTTCCAGTCAGACCTATACGAATTTGGAATAGCAAGGCGAACTTGCAGGAAATTCTTCCTGGCGGAGGCTTCCATCAGACATGAACCTAACAGATTGATAAAGGCATCATTCTGGGGAGAGAATCTGTTCCCTCAGGTAGAGGTAGAGAATGTCTTGCGGTAAGCCTCTAGAGCCAACCAGAACCTCCGGGTCCGGTGGGGACTTCCCTTCAAACGGAAGTTTGAAGCATCCGGACATCAAGCTAGAGCAAAGAAAAGGCCGAGGAGGTACAATCCCTATAAGCCCTCTCGACCACAGACAATTGTTCAGGCAGTCCCAGTATCACAAGTTGGGAAACCCTCAACATCAAAAGCTCAGCCACAGCAGCAGTTTGTTCTGCTACAGACTCCGCCAGCCCAGCAACCCTCAACTTCCACAGCCATCATAACCTCCCCCGCCTTTAACCCCGCCTATGAAGCTAGGGAATCATTTCGTAGCTACAATAGGCATGCTGGTAGCAGTAGAGCCAGAGGCAGCTCCCGGCTACGAAGCGGCTCAAGGGGTAGAGGTTTCCGAGGAGGCAGAGGGTACAAACCTGCAGCAACCAGTGAGAGAACGCAGGTAGGAGGGAGATTATATCTCTTTCGAGACCCTTGGACCTTCAGTCCATGGGCGCACAGTATAATCTCCAAGGGCCTGGGATGGAAATGGAAGAAAGGGCCCCCACCACCAATAAACTTCTTCCAGATCCCAACAGCGGACCTGATAGAATATACCAAAGATCTCCTACAAAAGAAGGCCATAAAGAAAGTAAGGGTACTAAAATTTCAAGGACGTCTGTTTACTGTTCCAAAGAAGGACTCAAACAAAAGAAGAGTGATTCTGGACTTGTCAAGGCTCAATTCATACATTCTTTGTGACAAGTTCCGTATGCTGACAGTCTCGCAGGTGCGGACCTTACTTCCCCGTGGGGCCGTCACCACCTCTATAGATCTTACAGACGCTTACTATCATGTTCCAATAGTAAGGCAACAAGGCAACAAGGCTTACTCATTTAGAGTCATGCCATTCGGGCTCAACATTGCCCCCAGGATATTCTCCAAGCTAAGAGAGACAATAATCCAAGAACTAAGAACCAAGGGGATAATGTTGGTAGCCTACCTGGACGACTGGCTCATTTGGGCAGCCAGCATCGAGGAATGCCGCAGGTCGACAGCCAAAGTAATAGAACTCTTGGAGTTTCTGGGATTCCAGATAAACAAGGAGAAATCACGGCTGGAACTGGCTTCCCACTTTCAATGGTTGGGAATCCAATGGGACCTAATAAAACACAAGCTATCCCTCCCACCCAGGAAGGCCAAGCAGATAGCTGTGGCTACAAAACAGTTCCTCAGGAACAAAAAGGCCTCTCGCCGCACCCAAGAGAGAATCCTCGGTTCGCTACAATTTGCATCAATAACAGACGTCCTACTAAGAGCCAGATTGAAGGATATCAATGGAGTCTGGAGGAAGAGAGCCAACATCAATCTCAGAGACAAGATCTCAGTAATTCCACCCATCCTAGCAAAGGCTTCGCCCATGGACGAAGCACAGGAACCTAACCAAAGCTGTACCACTGCAATTCCCTCTGCCGTCTTTGACAATTCATACAGACGCGTCACTGAGTGGCTGGGGGGGATACTCTCAGTACAAGAAGGTTCAAGGGATATGGTCGGATACGTTCCGCCAGTTCCACATCAATGTGCTAGCAGCTATGGCAGTTTTCCTAACCTTAAAGCGACTAACTCCGGCCAGGAACAGCCATGTGAGGATAGTCTCGGACAGCCTAGTGGTGGTACACTGCATAAACAGAAGAGGTTCCAGGTCAAGCAAGCTGGATCACGTGCTGATTGCAATATTGCAATATTTTCTTTAGCGGCGAAGAGTCATTGGCACCTGTCAGCAACCCATCTGGCAGGAGTCAAGAATGTGATCGCGGACGCACTTTCCAGGAGTACTCCACTATAATCAGAGTAGTCCCTGGAGAAGAACTCATTCCAGTGGATTTACAACCAAATCCCGGACTTTCAAGTAGACTTATTCGCCACAGAATCCAACCACAAGCTGCCATGCTATGTGGCTCCCAACCTGGACCCTCTGGCCTATGCCACAGATGCGATGACTATAGATTGGAACAACTGGCAGAAGATTTATCTATTCCCTCCGGTGAATCTTCTGATGAAGGTCTTGCACAAGGTACGATCTTTCACAGGACAAGTAGCACTAGTGGCACCCAATTGGCTGAAAGCAACTGGTTTCCGCTTCTAGAATTGAAGCTCTGACCCAAACGGATTCCTCGCCCGGAACTGACACAGACAGTACAAACTCAGACTGTGTCAGCTTCCTCAAGAATTCTGAAAGCCCTAACTTTATGGAACTCATGAAGTTTGCAGCCCAAAAGGATGCGAGTATCGATCCATGTAACATTGTATTTATAGAATCAGATAAAAGAGATTCAACTCTCAGGCAATATGATTTGGCTGTTAAAAAATTGGCCAAATTCCTGAAGGAATCAGGAGCCCATAAAATGACCACGAATCTGGCAATTTCGTTCTTTAGAACTCTATTTGAGAAAGGCCTAGCCGCCAGTACTATTACAACAATCAAGTCAGCTTTGGAGAAAATTTTTCAGGTCGGCTTCAGTATTAACTTGTCAGATGCATATTTCTCCTCCATTCTGAGAGCATGTCCACGCCTAAGACCAACTGACCGCCTACGTAAGGTCACTTGGTTCTTGAATGATGTACTTAAATTGGCTTCAGACACAAATAATGAATCATGCTCGTATGTAACCCTCCTAAGAAAAACTTCATTCTTAATGGCTATGGCCTCAGCTGCCAGAATATCTGAACTCTCAGCTCTTTCACGAAATCCAGACACATAGAATTCCTCCCGTCAGGGGAAGTACTACTATCCCCAGACCGGAGCTTCCTGGCTAAGAATGAGGACCCACAAAATAGGTGGATTCCATGGAAAGTCATCCCTTTGACACAGGACACATCATTGTGCCCTGTCACTACCCTTAGATCCTTCTTAGCCAGAACCTCCACAACATCGTCAGGTCCTCTTTTCATTAGAGAAAAAGGTGGCACAATTTCTCTTGAAGGTATTAGACAAAAAATACTCTACTTTATTAAACAAGCCAACCTGGATTCAGTCCCACATGTCCATGATATCCGGGCGGTGGCTACCTCTATTAATTATTTTCAAAATATGAATTTTAAGGACCTGAAGAGATATACGGATTGGAAATCCCCAGTAGATTTTAGGCGCCACTATTTAAAGAATTTAGAAGCCCTTAAATTCCCAACAATTGCTGCAGGGAGCATAATCTCCCCCGAATAATGAATCCTATCGTTCTACTCCTTACCCCTTTCTCCTTCCTGATACTCTCTCCTTCCTACCTGCCTCGCTCGCACTCCCCACTATACCTCTCTCCGTTGGGTATTGAGGGCCTGGGTGTCATCCTGCCACTGAAGCTTGTACATAGAATATTTGGTCCCTGATTGTTTTATGGACTGGGCTGTGAATGTAATATTGCCTTGAATATCCTGTCAATTGTATGATATCTTCATGTTATTACTAGTTCTAAGTCTTAGTTTAAGTCTTAGTGTAAGTAGAAAGTAAGTTTAAATTTAAATGGACCTAGTGTAATATTAAGTGAGTAAATTTAAGTTGAAATGAACCTTAGGTTTCATTAACTCCTTCTTTATAAGAATACTTAGCATCTAATAGGCTTGGATAGGCATTCTCTAGTAACTTTTCACCGGCGAACACAGGTCGAACCCAGAAAAGGGATTTTGACGAAGGAAAAATTTATTTCTGGGGGAAGACCTGTGTTGCCAGTGAACCCAGCCCTTCTAATCAAGTTCCCCACCCTTACACCAATCCAAGCCAGGGTGTCTAAAATCCAGGATTGCAGATGGCGCTCGGGTCGGGTAGTAGTAGCAGTAGCGAGGGGGGAGGGAGTAGCCGCTGTGACGGCTCTCCCCATGAGAGGGATTTTGGAAAGGAAACCTCTAATTGGGTAGAAGACCTGTGAATAGTGGCTTCCACTCGCCTTGTACTTTATACCCGACGCCCTTACGGTGCTCGCACGAGGGTAGTAACCTCTCATACCATGCTAGCTTTTTTCTCTGGTATATTTAGAACCTATTTATACTAGAAAAGTGAGCAGCAGGATCCTTTTCACCGGGCAACACAGGTCTTCCCCTAGAAATAGATTTTTCCTTCATCAAAATCCCTTTTTGATGATAAAACAATTTATATATACTTAGCAAGCAATTACTTGTTCGAACCCTCCCTCCTTCCCTCTTATGGATAAAAGGGCACAAACAAACTGAAGCTCTCTGCTGAGTTGTTCCTCTCTTTCCTTGAAAGTGGGTGGGGCCAGTCACCTACCCAAAACAAAAGTAGCGCTACCGCAAATTTAAAATTTTAGCTGCCGGTGAGTTGATACTACTAGCTATGTAATTACTTGGTAAGCATATATAAAATTTTATTTTATCATAAAAATGTTATGTTTCTTCTAAATCAAAATTGGGAGCAATGGATCACATTTGGAAATAGGAAAACTAACACTTTAACAGAGGTTAAATTTAAATTTCAAAAGTTGATATGCAAAAAAACTAACCTCTTCTGTTCCCTTCCAGACCTATTATTCTTACTTTACTTTGCTAGAGGTGTTTAACTGAACATTACCATTGATTTATCTATCGGGTGGTTGTAAAAATATTAACTTAATGTGATAAAGCAAAACTTGCATATAATGGATTCCTCTACGTCTTGGACGGAGCAAGCATTACTGCAGTTGAGATAATATTTTGGCAGTCTTTGCAAAGCTAGGCTACATACTGAAACCAAAGAGGTGGTAAGGGAAGAGAAAGCAGACAAGTCTTTCAAATAACCAATTGTAGTTGTTATTGAATGTTTTACAGAAACTGAAAGATAGCCTAGCTACTAGTCCTAATTTGTCTTCTGCTTTGACAAAAATGATATAGAAAGTGAAATTCAGTAGTGAGTGACCCCACCAATCCTTGCATTTGTTGTGAATTCTATTTGTGATGGGGGCTAGGGGTGTTCATAAACCTAAAAGGTTTGCTAAAACTAAAGATATCAGTAGTTGTACAGAAATAAATGATTAGCTGGTCATATGGTCGAATGAGTTTCTCATGCATTGCCATAGACCAAAATGTCTTGCTTGTTTTTGTCTTGCTTTCAAATGGCTTGCCCCAAAAAGTCTGCTGCCAAATCAGCTGGTGCTTAAAGGGCTGAGCCAGATCACCTTTGCCCAAACATCTGTGCCCAGATGTAAAAATATTGTATTGTTTTAATATGTTTTGAATAGGCTACAGTGGACCCCCTGTATTTGTGTTCTCGGGATTTGAAGACTCACTAATTCACAGATTTTTCTTTGGAACATCTAAAAATTATTCGCATGAGGACTCGCTCATTTGTGGGTTTCTCTGTGGAAAGTATCTATAAAATTATGCCAACTCTGTCCATCCATTTTTCATACTGAAGGCAAAAATAAGGCAGTGGAACCTACAAAATGTTCATAATTTTTTTTTATTATTCAAGTTTCTGAAGCTTCTGTAAATTTTTTGTTGAAATTTTATTTCTAATTCAACCGTTACTCATGTGATGTAAAAAAATTAATTTTAGCGATTATCTCTTTTAATTGGCAGAGTGGTATTTGTGTGTGTTATTGCTGCGCTCTTGGGCTTCTGCCTTTACACAATCAGTGATGCTCTTACATACATAAAGATTCTGGCTTTGGGATATCCGTAAGTATTCAGATAGCAAAGTTAATTTATTTTTTAAACCGATCACCTCATGATAGCCATGTGTTCCAGTTCATTTTCCAGACATGCTTCAAAACTAAAGAAGTTGAAGAGCTCCCACTTTGTCTGCATGTCTGGGCTCCACTGTGCCTTATCATGGTGTTGAAAACAATACAAGTGTGCTTGTTAACCTAAGCAGATGCATTTGATTTGCATCTAGATATTTCAAGTCTTAATGGTCATTTCTCATTTGATTTCACCTTAAAATTGTCTGTTCATTCCTGCTAGAGTAATTTCCATTTGGTGAGTTTCTTTGTATTGTATGTATGGATGTTACTAAATAAGACTTGAAAGTGTCTGATACAGCATTAGTTATTTGGTAGTAAGCAGCTGTAAAATTAACTGGTATCTATCATTGTTTTCAGTATAATGAATTATTAGCTAGTTTTAAGTTTTATTTGTTCCTACACAATGTAGTACATACCTTTGGTCCTTGACAATAGGAATATGCCTACAGCAAAGCTGGAACATGGCCGTTAAAACTCTTGAACAAGGTGGTTAAGCAGTAACTAACGTCTGGTAGGCGGAGAGACCCGCCTGCCTGCATGTAAACATTCCACTTTGCTCTTGGCTGTCTTCTCATGAAGACGTGTTTTTGTGAGCTCTTGCTGACTGTCGTTGATCTAGATTTCCCCAGTGGTATCATTCTTGTATTGTTTTAATATGTTTTGAATATGCTACAGTGGACCCCCTGTATTTGTATTCTCGGGATTTGCGCACTCACTGATTCACAGATTTTTCTTTGGAACATCTAAAAATTATTCGCGGGAGGACTCGCTCATTTGCGGGTTTCTCTGTGGAAAGTATCTATAAAATTATTCACGGGCCCTGCTATTCGCAGGTCCAAGTTTTTCCCTGCAGCAACATTCTGTATTTTCATGTTATTTACTGTATAATATGTGCCATAAGTATTATAATAGTAATGTTAAAACATATGGTACTTATTGGTGATGAATGTTGAATATAGATGATGTTGATATTAGTATAGCTCTGTAGCCTGAGGAATGACAATGAAGATAGACTGCACAGCAAAGTAGAAGAGTTACATATCCCATGAGGGCACCTCTTCACCTTCTTCATGAGGCACTTCATCAGGGATTTTGGGAGGCACCACCTTCTTGAGGTAATTGTACATCTGCACAAACAAGGAATGATACGGCTTCTCTATTTCATCAATAATTAATACAGGCAGTCCCTGGTTATCAGCCATCTGGTTTTATGCTGCTTGTCTAGCGCTATTATATTGACAATTTATGGTGCCGTAACGGGTTGAGTTCTGGTTATCGGTGCCATAATGGTGCTTATGGTGCCAATAACTGGTTATTTACAAGGATGCAAATGTCAAAGTGCTCAAAGATAAGAACAAGGCATTACTGCCTGTGTTCTGGATGCACAATCCCAAGCCCTGGATCACCAAAGTCCTTACAGAGTACTGGTTTCATCAAAACTTCATTCCTCAAGTTAGGAAAATACCTGGCTGATTTGAACATGGAATTCAAGGTGTTGCTGATTATGAATAATGTTGGTGGCCACCCTCTCGATCTTTATTACAAGTGAGTCTGCTCCAGTTCCTCCCTCCCAACACCACCTCTCCTCCATCCTATGGACCAGGGGGTGATTCATGCCTTCAAGGCACTCTACACCAGGAACTCCCTCCAGCACCTTGTTGATGCATGGACCGTGACAATGATTTTACGCCGAAAGCCTGTTGGCGTAAATTCACAGTTGCTACATGTCTGTCTGTCATCGACCAGTTACTGAAGGACATGAAGAAGGAGACCCTGAATGCATGCTAGAGTAAGTTGTGGCAGGACTGTGTCCATAATTATATGGGCTTCTCTCCTTAGGAAATCCAGCATTCTGCCATTAATGAGGCAGTCCAGTTGCCGAGAGTTCTTAGTGGTGAAGGCTTTGACGATATCACCGAGGATGAAGTCGGCACCCTCATTGATGCCCACTCTGTGACCCCCTGACTGACCAGGATTTGGAAGACCTGACAAAGTCTGCTAGCGAGGAAGAAAACACTCTAGGTTCAGGATAGGAGGAGGAGGAGGGCAGCCTGACTTTAGAATACCTGTCCCAAGCTAGGAGAATGATGAACAATGTCCAGGAGTATATTGCAACATGGGATCCTTACATGGAAAGCTCCTTAACGTTTTCCAACATTCTTGATATGGCATTGGAGACCTATAATCAAGTCTTCACCACCATGAAGAAGCAACAACAGCAGTTGCCAATCACCATGTCATCACACATATGAAGAAGGACCCTCCAAAGCCTCCTGAATTGCCTGAAGTGGTGCCTCTTCAATTACCTGAAGAAGTGCCTCCCAAATTGCCTGAAGAAGTGCTTCCCGAAGTGCCTCCTGAAGGTGAAGAGGCGCCCTCAGAGGAGATGTAACTCCTGCTTGGCTGTGCAGTCATATCTTTTGTCATACGTCGTACTGCATGGCTAATTCATCATCATCATCATCTTTAGTCAACATTCATTACTGGTGAGTACCCTATTTATGTATGTTTACCAGTTTAAAATTTTTTTTTTTTAATGTTCATGCATATATTGTTCTTTTCTCTCTCTCTCTCTCTCTCCCTTCCCTCTCTTCTCCTCTCTCCTCTCTCTATCTCTTCTCTCTCTCTCTCTCTCTCTCTCTTTCTTGTAATTTTACATACAATTGTTTTCTTGTAAAAAGAAAACTGGACGGCTTAAGGGGGCCGGCCGGCTAATGCCGTTTTTTAACGACAGGACTTTGACATTCATACCACTTAATAAGGTGACTTGGGACATCTCCAAACCGTATATGATTTTCACCTCTGACCTTCGGTTTTGTGACGCCAGGGCCATTTATCCCGAAAATAACCATTTTTCAAATTCTATCTCCTCCCTTGATATTTAATATTAAGACCTGGGATTACTACCATATATAGACCTGATGTAGACCTCCAATCAAATGGAGAGTTTTTTTTTCTAAAAGTCATTTGTATGCTAGATATGAATTTTTCAATATGGTAAAAAAATAAACCCTATAAATCACGAGAAAAAAATTTATAAAAAAAAGACGAAACAAAAATTGGAAAAAAGGGCTCTATTTGATTGTTCTATAATGTCTTTCTGAGTTATATACCAAATTCCTATGTTATAGCTTTAAAACTAAGTGAGGAGATAGATTTTGAAGGTCAATAAGTATAGTTTTGAGATACGGGCGTTCAAAGTTTTCCTTCGTATTTCTATAAAGACAATGTTAATAAATAATGATTATTATGAATGTATATTTCTTTTTTGTGTATTAATAAACCAAAACTATTTTATTTATCATAATTTAATCATAAATGATGATCCCTTTGCTCATATATCGTAGCCTAGGCATGATGACATTCTTGCCGAAACAAAGGTAAACAAACGTAAATGCAAGAGAATGTCAGAGGTGAAACTCGAAGGTGTACTCTCTTTTTACAAAGACAATTTAATAAATCATGATTATTATGAATTTCATATTCCATTTTGGGTATTAAAAAACCAAAACTATGTTATTTATCATAAATGAAGATCTCTTTGCTCAAAGATCGTAGCCTTGGGCACAGTGTGACGTGTGCTGTCAGGCAAGAAGGGGGCGTTACTAGGCAACCCTCCCCTCTCTCTTCACTAACTACGCGTATATTATGATATTCTGTAATAATACTTGAGCGATTTTTCTTCGTCTGTATGTTAGCGAGATGTTTTTCTTGTCTTTTCCTCATTGGCATGGTGAACTTCTTGCCGAAACATACATAAACATACGTAAAAGCAAGCGAATGTCACGAGGTGACACTCGAACGTGTAGTCTACTTGAAGTCTGTGGTCCTACTGATTCATGGTTGAACCAGATACTCGCAGCTCGCTTCTACGAGCCAGGGAATCTCTACAGATGCCATTTCTCACAATTTCTTTGCCAATAATTATCAAAATTTACGATAACAGAAGAAATATTGCATTTTCTTGTACGGTTGAATGTTTTAGGCTTATTGAGTTATGTTTACTAATTACCCTGTAACTACGAAAGTAAGAGGAATTTTGACGAAATATTTCATATACATATTCTCAATTGCCATATGAAGCTCCATGAATTTTTTCATGACTTTGCATTTTTCGCCCTATACCACCATATACTATAGGGGTTCCGGCCGGCCCCCTTAAATAGTAACTGTATGAAAGAAAACTTGCATGGGTGAATACTTATGGGGGATTGGATTATTTTCATGTACATAACTAAGTCATACAGTGTGTATGTAAGGTTTACTTTGAAGTAGTATTAGTAATATTTAAAAGATTAATATGTATGTACCATAATAGGATGATATTTTAATGTATATTTGATGTAGGGATACTTTGAGCTTTACATGTTTGAGATAGGCAGTTATAAGCATTTTTAGATGGGGTTCCAAGTATTTGCTGGTTCTAGCTACTCAGGGGGGCAGGTCTTGTATGCATCCCCTGCAAATACAAGGGGGGAACACTGTACTGTGTTTGATATTAATAATTAATGTACAAATCCACTTTTTGTGATAGCCCTGCAAGCTCTTGTTTAGGATGGTTCTTTGTCATAACAAAGGACCCTCCTTTCCCATGTTGCGGTCTTCATGCAGTCATGGTGTCATCTCATCAGATACACGAGTTCCACATGAAGGTGTCGTTATCTTCATCCTCGTCATCATCGTCTTCTGCTGCCTCCTCCCCTTCTTCTCCTAGACTTAGTTGGCTTAATAAGAAGGTAGAATCTCTGCCCTTAGGAAGCTCCGCCAGTGGGACTTCGAAGGGTCTGTCTCATTTCACAGAGGAAGCAATTAGAGCAATTTTAGGCTATCCTAATCCATTTGGGGCTATGACCAGTTATGCTTACCCCTAGGTATAGTGTTTTGGGAAGCTATAGGAGTGCAGACTTCAGCTCTTGCTCCTACCACGGGGTCTAGATATTCTGTCTCATACTGCATCGGGCAGAGCTCATTTGCTAGACACTCCAAGTATATGAGCCTCTATGGGGGATTGTGCATCCAAATTCAGTACTGGAGAGACAGCTTACCGTCTTTATTCTGGCGCAGGACAGGAGAAGGGTGCTAGTCATCCAGTGACTTGCCCCTGCTTGTCATCACAAGCATTAGTGCATTACAAGTTCTTTAGAATGTCTTTCTTTTGGGACAGGACATCTTGAGAGTTGGAGAGGAGGTTCTCAATGCAGTCCACTTCTTTCTTTTCCCTCTACTTCCTGGCTTACACCTGGATAAGCAAGGGAATAAGAGGAACTGCACAGTTTTCTCCCAAGAGTTCAGCTGCTAGAGCTCATGTTCCTGGTTTGGTCCTAAGATCTCACCAGACATACATTCAAGCTGTTCAGGAGGGATAGCACTAGAAGGTCTGTAACTCCATCTCTCCAGTGTCCCCCATTCTAGGAACAAGCAGTTTGGCATGAACTAGTTGTTTTCGGTCTCCTGTTGTTGCCATAGAAGCTTTCCTCTGGGACAGCTTCACCTTTGCTCTCTTCATTAGAGAATGAATGAGGTATGCTTCCAGTTCTTATTCTTTTTCTCTTGAAGGTGAATGAAGAAAGAATTAGGTTGGTGCTCGATCAACAGGAACCTATGAATATACTTGTGTATTCTCCTCATGACATGCCTTTCTTATCAGTTGCACCATTCCAAGTAATAGGCACATACCTGTAGGTTGGTTCTTCTGGCGTGTGACAGAGAGAAGTATCTTCTCTTAATTAACCTGAAACTCATGGCAGCCTTTCAGGCCTCCCAAGAGTTTCCAGTTTTGGTATTGTTTAGCAACAACACCACAGGAGTGTCATTCACCGAACAAGAGGGTTTCATTCCCTCCTGTTTCAGTTAACATGCAGATGCTTGAGTTTATTTGTAGTGCACTCTATAGCTCTGTAAGTCGAAAGCATTCCAAGCGGGAGTGTACTTCCAAGCAAATCAGCCTGCGGAGTTGAGTGAGGGGCAGAGTACTGCTTCTTCACAAAGATATTGTTCGTCATAGTGTTGTTTCTTCCCTGTCAAGGGTTTACTGCTAATTTGAACCTCTGTCCTGCCATCTCAGATCTAAGTCTCTGAGTGTTTTTGATACTCGCTTGTGGTTCTTATCTCGTGCTCCGCATACACCATTGCGAGAATCATCAGACAGAGATACAGTTCTCCCCCACGTTTATACGGGAATAGGTTCCAGAACCTGCCACGGAAATGCAAAAAAACATGGCAAGCAAAAATTTTCTCAAAAAATGCTCTTTTAAAATGTTTATATTAACATTTCACTGACCAATTTGGTAGTTAAAACAAAAAATATACCTTAAGTATCATACTAAAATAATTTAATATAATTTCAAATAAAAATACACCCCAAAACATCATCCCAAAATAACCTTACATTACAGTCTTCTACTACTGTTACTAAGTAGGCGATATACACCCCTAAAACAGCTATGACTGCCTATCTTAACAGTTCATTGCCAAACTTGACAGTTCAAGCAAAAATATACCTCAAAATATCATCCCAGAACACCCTAATATAATTTCAAAGTCATGTTGCAAAATTATGTACCAACCAACCAACTGTTATTCTTAAGTATCCCCTACCATTCAGACGCACGTTTTCTTTGGCCTATGTAACTTTGTGCATCATGCTGTGCCTACAGTTAATGCATATTGATATTTTATGGTGTAGCAAGATGATTTGAAATTATATTGTTAAGTATTTTAGGATTTTACTATTGTATAGAGCATATCTAAAATACTTGGGTAGTTTAGGGTGATAGGACAAGTATGTACCTCCAAACAGAAAGCTATAATTGTTACGTTATATTAGTATTTTCGTGGTTACGTACAAATAAATTTATGATAAACAAAATTATTTCGTACAGTAAGTTCTTCGTTTACGTCATATTGTGGTTAGTTCTTGCCATCTCCTGTAGATTTATTATAAATTCTTCTCTCTCTCTCTCTCTCTCTCTCTCTCTCTCTCTCTCTCTCTCTCTCTCTCTCTCTCTCTCTCTCTCTCTCTCTCTCTCTCTCTCTCTCTCTCTATACATATACAGTACGTTCCCTAATTATGTGAGAATTTGGTCAATCCACGGCCTCACAGAACTGGAAATCACAGATTTCGATACACATATTTTATGGGCCAAGGCAAATGGCAACTTACCCAGTCAAACTATTTCACTGCCCATTTTCAATACTTTCTATGTAATGTACTATATTTTTTTTAATATGAAATTGTTCTTATGGATAGATAAAACATTAAAAAGGTTTTAAAAGTTTTAATAACTTAAAAAACTTAAAATTACACCCAGGATGGAGAAAACTCCCAAATGCAAACACTGCCACTATTGGGTGCAAGTGTACTGTATGATACAGTCATATCCTGCTGTAAAAATCTTTATAAAACCTTTTGGGTAGAATTTCCTATACCCATCCTATGCCAAAAAAACCTTTAAAATCCACTATTTCATCCTCCATGAAGAATTCTTCTGCAGAAGGAAGGCTTTGTGAACCATTTGAGGTTTAAGGGACTGGTGGATCATGCATGTCTTCACTCCTGTTAGGCCTAACAAACTTGGTTATAAGTGCCTGACTCAGTTCCTTTGTCCGTCATGTTCACTATGTAATCGTTTTCATCTTAATTTACTCTGTTATACAAAAGAAATGATAAAAATTTAAAATTTGATATGAAATTACAATTTCTTAAGAAAAGTTTAGATTGAATGAATCTCTCTCTCTCTCTCTCTCTCTCTCTCTCTCTCTCTCTCTCTCTCTCTCTCTCTCTCTCTCTCTCTCTCTCTCTCAAACACATCTGATTTTTGAATGGATCACTATTCAAGTAATCAAATACTTTTGTATATATATTTTTTTACTTACTGGGCTTAACGCAAGTCGTTGGTTAAGAATTGCCCTTAGTAACTAAGCTTGATGTTACATCATTCCTTTAGGCCAAACATTTGCTTTTAGAATATGTTTACCAGCCATGAGCTATTAGCAAGACACCGCACCAGTAACAGTTACCTTAGAACAATCCTTTTACACTCGTGATTGTTCACTTGACATAGGCTATTCTCAAGCCGAAGGTAATTATTACCTTAAGGCTATTCTCAAGCCGAAGGTAATTATTACCTTAAAGTAATTCTAGAATGTTATCCATTCTTTTATCCCAAAATATTTTCATTTATTTACTTAATGGGACTAGGCTACATTTGTGCTGGTTGAGATAGCTTGGGATTGGGAATCCGTTGAGGCCGGAGACCCAATTCCAGAAGAAGAGGGAACCAGTTGCTCTTGTCCCAATCCGGGGCTACTAGAGCAACTTGCCCTTTGAAAGACCTGAGTTTGTTCAGGACTTTCAATAGAGGATTCACTGGAGGAAAGATGTATATCTTCTTCCACTGATTCCAATCTATGGACAAGGCGTCATTGGCATAAGCCAGAGGGTCCAGGTTGGGAGCCACATAACATGGGAGCTTGTGGTTCGATTGTGATGCGAAAAGATCCACCTGGAGGCCTGGGACCTTTTGGCATATCCACTGGAATGAGCGCCTGTCCAGAGACCACTCCGATTCTAGAGGAACTGAGCGAGACAGGGCGTCTGCTATTACGTTCCTTACTCCCGCCAGGTGAGTGGAGGATAGATGCCATTTGTATTTGGCTGCTAGCGAGAAAATGGCTATCATGACGTGGTTCACGTGACTTGATTTGGATCCTCCCCTGTTGATGCAGTGTACTACTACTGCACTGTCCAATACCAGCTTGATATGGGATTTCTTGGCTGGTAGGAGCCTCTTCAATGTGAGGAATACTGCCATAGCTCTGATACATTTATGTGAAGCTGGCGGAACTGAGGTGACCAAGTCCCTTGTACTTTCTTGAATAGGGAGTATCCTCCCCATCCGCTTAGAGAAGCATCCGTGTGGATAACCAACGCCGGAGGGGTAAATTGAAGAGGGATCGACTTGGATAGGTTCTTGACCTCCGCCCAGGGGCGGAGTCGTTTGCGGAGAATCGGCGGGATGGGTGACAACTTGTCTCAAGATTTGTTGTTTGCTCTTGAGCGCCAGACCCGGTTTATATCTTTCAGTCTTGCCTTCAGCAGAACATCTGTAACTGATGCATACTGGAGAGAGCCTAGGATTCTTTCCTGGTTTCTCCTTGATGTTAGTTTGCATTTGAGAAATTGCCCTGTTGCTTTGGCTATTTCCTTCCTTTTGACCAACGGAATTGACAGAGTGTGGGAGTTCAAGTCCCATTGAATGCTGAGCCATTGAAAGCGGGAGTCCGGCGTTAGCCTGGACTTGATCTTGTTTATCTGGAACCCCAGATGTTCCAGAAACTGTATTACTTTGACCGTAGCTTTGTGGCATTCTTCGACGGTTGTTGCCCAAATGAGCCAATCGTCCAGATACGCTACTACCATTATTCCCTGGGATCTTAGTTGTTGAACTACTGATTCTGCCAACTTCGTGAATACCCTGGGGGCCACGTTCAACCCGAAGGGCATCACTTTGAAGGAGAATGCCTGGTCTCCCAGTCTGAAGCTTAGATACGGACGGAAGTGCCTTGTAATTGGAATATGATAGTATGCGTTTGTAAGATCGATAGAGGTGGTGACGGCCCCACGGGGAAGTAAGGTCCGCACCTGCGAGATAGTCAGCATTTTGAACTTGTCGCAACGAATGAATAAGTTTAGACGGGACAAGTCTAAGATTATTCTTCGTTTGGCTGAGCATTTCTTTGGCACGCTGAACAAGCATCCTTGAAACTTTAAATGCTTGACTCGTGATACTACCCCTTTCTGAAGGAGTTCTTGTGCATACTCCGTCAATTCCTTTGTTGGTTTTTGAAGGAAGGTCTTGGATGGAGGAGGACCTTTGATCCAACTCCATCCCAGTCCCTTGGACACAATACTTTGTGCCCAATTGCTGAATCCCCATTTGTGTTGATAGAGAAACAGTCTCCCTCCTGCCTGAGGGTTCTCACTGACTTGGGGCGGGGCATGATCCACGTCCTCCCCGGAAGTGCTTACCTCTGCTAGGTGCTCTTCCACCACCTCTTTGGCGAAATGCACCTCTAGGCCTACTTCCCCTTCCGAACCTATTAAAGGCTTGGAACGCCTGACCTTCAAAGACTGGGTTGAAGGCCGGAGATACTGCGTACGAGGTAGAGGGTTGATTTTGCGAGGTCAGTAGGAGTATTGGTTGGGACTGGTTCTTGGAGGTGGAAGGTTGTACCATCTGGGACACTGGCACAGCTTGTACCACCTGTTGTTGCTGAGCAGACTGGAAAGGTGGGAACTTTCTAGTCTTTTTCAGCTTTTTGGAAGCGGAGGAAGTAGGTTCGGGCTTCCTCTTAGCTGATAGGCCCCAGCGAACCTTAAGGCTCTGGTTAAGCCTTCTTGCTTCGTGCTGGACCTCATTAACCACAGCCTCTGGAAAGAGGTCAGCACCCCAGATTGAAGACGCTAGTAGTTTATTCGGCTCGTGCCGAATAGTCGCCTCTTGCAGTACATGTTTCCTGCAGTTGCGTCTTGCTATGGTAGTCGTACAGATCACACTGAACGGTGTGTGTCTGTGCTTTGGCCATAAGTTTAAATAGAGGTTCCGTTCCGTACGTCACTGCGGCAACCTCCGTCATCACTAGGGCATTTAAGGTCCTCCCTAACCTAGTCCTAGCATTGAATTCTGCTTGGATGAGGTTATCCGAAAGTCTATGGAGTCTCTCGCCAAATTGTGCTATTGCACAATCTGGCTTGAGCTTCCCTACTGTGAAAGTAGCTGGGAGATCCGCCCAAAGGTCTTCTGTTCCTGGAAGGAGGAGTGATGTTGGCTCTGTCTCCCTAAGTTGGGGCATAGGCTCGTCTTTCATGGCGGCCTGTAGAGTCAACTCTGCTAGCTTTGTGGTGAAAGGGAGAGGAGTTTCCCCCTCTGCCACAAAGATAGTAAAGGGGCTTTTGAAAGCCTGAAGCTTGGTATTTACACAATCCCAAACTTCTAAGCTCCTGAGCCACTCCCTTTGGGCTTGATCCCGGCTATAGATCACCGTTTCTTTCGGGATCCTATCCTCCCTTCTCATTGCCGTCTCTGTCAGACGAGCATAGCCAATAAATGGTGGTTGGAGGTTGGCAGGGTGAAACTCGAAGTCTTCTAATTTTCGAGTACCACAATCTGGCAACGTCAACATTCCGTCCTTAAAGGGGGCGTATGATGAGACCCTCCATGGATTATTCGTCGAGAAGGGAGGAAGGGAATCATAGTCCAGCATGGGTTGCGCCGCCATGCCAGACTGTGGGAGAACTGCTGCGGGATTCTCCCTGAGGCCCGCCATCAGATTCTCTTGGTTTGTCAGTCTCTCCAAAATGCTCCGGATTGACTGACCTGACTCCTCGAACGAGGTGGAGATGCGTGAAAACGTCTGGTCGAACCGGTCGTTGACAAGGTTTCCGACCAAGCTCCTCATTTGCTGCAATATATTTGCAGTAAATGCCTCAGTATCAAAAGGACTAGGGTCCTTGATAACCATAGGAGTCTTGGGACGTGTCCCTGTGGAAGTTGAAGGCTCAGGCTCCGTAGAAGCTTGGGCCTTATCCTTCGAGGACTTGCCCCTGGACCCTTTGGAGTGCGAAGTAGAAGAAGACTTCGACTTTTCTGCTCCGGGGTGGTGAGCCGGAGACTTATGAGGTGCGGAGGACGTGGTCTTCTTAGACGACGTCCTCTCTAGGGTCTTTAACTCCTGCTTCCCTTTCTCCTTAGGAATAGCTGAAGTGGATTTCAACATAGCCGAAATTTCGCTCTCCGAAAAGCCTTGGAAGGAAGTAGAAGAGTAATTAGGTGAAGAAGATCCAGAAAGACCCAAGGGAAGCCCTTGAGCCCCCAACAAACCTACCTCAACTAACAAGTTACCTGGTTCACCTACCGCCATTGGCTCTAAATTAAGGTCCAGGGTAGCCACTTCATCTGCGATTTCAGGATTGCCTTGGGCCGCCAGCGCCTGTGCCACCTGCTGCTGGATGGCGGAGATGTAAGGGGCCGCTGCTGCCGGGTCGACGAATCCGGTTGATTTCCCGCCCGGGAAGAGGCGGACAGCCATACTCTTGTCCAGGATGTATGGCTGCCCCTTAGTCACATTCTTCCCGAACCCGCCGACCCAGGCCCTCAGGGTTGCTGAAGCAGCGTCTTTCACGGCGGTAGCCTGGAAGAGAGGGTCATTGTAGTCCTTACAACGAAGCCCCAAAGTTATATGATTAATTATCTAAAACTATATGTCATTTATATCTCTTATAGGACTGTTGAATAATCAGTTATAAGCAATGTATTTTGGTATATATACTTACGCCGGAGGAAAACTGCTCTACCAGATCATAACATATTGAACAGGCTTCGTGGTGCCATACCACTATGTCACCATAGCGGATGGCGCAAGGGGGGTGAGTCCTGCAGACCTCGTGGCCACAGGGGTCCTGCAATATGGCATTGCAGCTGGATTCCTGACAATTGGTAGCCTGTAAGTGAACAGATACATGAGTATCGGTGGTTACTAACAGGACTAGCCCGTTATGAGATATAATACTCTGCAATATGCCGAAGTGAAAAATTTTTGGCATTAGCCCTATCCTGTTCTCCTGTAGAAATATGTCTGTGAGGCCTGGTATACTAGTCATAGTTTCCGGGGTACCGGAGTAAGGATAGACCAGGCGAAGTAAGGTAGCCTAGGCTAGCACAAACCGTCTCTTACATGCGATATGAATAAAACACAGTATTATCATCATAGAAAGGAAGGGAATCATAAGACAAAAGGAAAGCAACGTCCTAGAGAAGCTAGGCTAAACTACCTGGAAGGTAGGAAGCCCAACCCCTCGAGAGCTGGCCTCTGCCGATACGTAGAAACGGAGGGCGACGGCCAGGGTGGTAGGACTAAAAAGAGAGAGATAGGGGCCTATAACCCCACATGCCTAACAGACCTAGACAAAGGCACATGCATGCATGAGCACTGAGCTAAGACATAAAGGCATAGGATTCCCAGAAGTAAAATATATTAAGCACATCTTGCACCACATGTAGACATAAGCATAAATACTGCGCAGACATAGCTACAACGGTATGGGAGACCGAAGGAGCTAGAATGAATCACACACGAGGCGAGCCGGTAAGGCGAGCCTGAAGCCATGTCGTAGGAAGCACCGTAACAATACCTAAAAACAGCGGTAAAATTACGTGAAACACTTAGGCAGTACTTAACTTAGCTGCGGCGATGGCTTGAAGCTCCATGGTGCAAGAAATATCCAAAATAGAAGCACAAAAGCACTGAGAAGAAAAAACACGTGCGTTCAGGGTGCTGCTCACAGAAAGGATGACCGCTAGAGGCGCTGGTGTTGGCGTGGGTGAGCAAGTAGTAGAAGTTGCTAGCGCGGGCTGTGTACCAGCTCTCTCTAGCAAGGGGATTTTGTGGAGAAGAGATCTAAATGACAAGAGGCCCGTGGTAGTGGTTTCACTCGCCCCAGTACCATACCGACACCCTCTTTTATTTAGGGTGAGCGAGTCAGAATGCTCTGACATCCCCTTTTTATTTTTCTCTGGTAATGTTAGTATTATTTACCTTAGAAATATGAACTGAAAGGATATTTCACGAAGCGACACGGGCTGAGCCCAGAAATGTATTATATACTCATTTCTGTGAATAAACTTTTTTGTTCTCATTAATGTTTCTGCACTGATTTCCCTTTATAGTTAATCATATTAACCAGGTCTAGAGGATACTGATGATGCAAAAGACTGTAAAACATAATTAACTTACACAAAAATTATACATTCTGCAAATAACTGATAAATGCCACCAAAAATACAAAGTTGTAAATGGAAACGCACGGCCAGACTCGGACGACTGTTGATGACTCATGCTTGAGTCTCTCGGGCCTTCTCAATTCAAGATGGCATTGGTTGAACCCACCCAATAAAAATGTCCTGTTTTTAGCATAATGACACTGATATTGCATCACAATTAACTAAATATTAGGTTCAACTTTACAAAAAAAAAACACTTCCACTTTTTGTTATGTATTTCAAAAATATTCACATTTCAAAATATTCAGAACTTCAAAAATAATATTTCAAAATATTCATAATTTCATGCGTCTGTGTTGGGGGTCGATGTTTCCCAGCATGTTTATGGTCGGTAGTCCCCCGCACTGTTTTTTTTTTTTTTTTATGACAGTGCTGTGGCAACCACTTCGAAAGAACACACTTCCTTTCACTTAATAACATGTCAATATGGCTAAATTTTGTGTTGAAACTTCACTTAATAACATGTCAATATGGCTAAATATCGTATTGAAACATAACTAGAAACAATCACACCATATTCGCGGATGTGAGACACTATATGAGAAGTGTGAAAAATTACAACAGACATCCAAAAAAATAAATTTTCTTCCCAGATAAACATAGACGTCTTGATGGCGTAAACCTGTTGCTTACGTGTTATTCACTGAGATGGTTGCTGTGTTAGTGGTGAGTTTCGGCACTAAATTTGAAATAGTTTTCATACCAGAGCATTCGGTTGGTGTTCCCCCTCAGTCGGTATTCACCCACCTCACCCTACACCCTTCATGATGCCCTTGCAGCCATCTAAGGTCATTCCTGATACTGCAAACACTACCCCTTACTTAGCTGTACACCAGGTAGTACTCCAAATGCAGTCGCTTTGTCCTTTCCATGCTTGCACACTGTCATTTCACCTTGCTATCAGCAAGTGCTAAAACATCTAGTTTTCTTTCCTCATATAAATTAACAATCATGTATTTGTGTTTCTTCTCTTTGACATTACACTTCTATATATGTATTCAAAACCCCAACTCCTAGTATTTTATACTTTCTATGTCTTTATGCAGTATCAGTCCAAGGTATGAACCGCAGACCTCATGCCTCCGGCCATTTGGTAACTTTCACAATATGCAGAAGGCAGCAATATTGATTTTTTCATTTCTTGGGATATCAAAGAGGAAAATATTGTTTTTCCATTGTTTTCATGAGAAGTGGCTTATCTGCCATAGTATAGGGGCATTTCCTCTTACAACCTTGTAATAGGTTCTCCTCTGTTCTGAAGTATACAGGCAGTCCTCGGGGGCCAAGTACTGTTCTGATGGCATCGATAACTGGAAATCATAATCAGTGCATTTTGGCGTGGCAATTTTTGGCGCTAGACAAGCCCCATAAAACCAGACCTCCGGTAACTGAGGCTTCTGATAACTGGGAACTACCTGTATCATACTTGTACCCAAAACCAGAGGCCCTTACCAAGGCAACATTGTTCAAATGGTACTACTTACTTCACCTGCAGCAGCAGTCCTCAGTAAAGTGTCTTAGATTTCTGCCATTAAGGGGCCACTTCCTACCCCAAAAGTTTCACAACCTTTTCTTGGGCACTTCTCTGCATTAGGGCATAAGAATACCATGGCATTGGGTTTTTTTATCCTTTTTGGGCAGGTTTAAAATGTTTGATTATTTAATAGGCCTAAAAATGAATGATTACATGTTATTTGGTGAATATACATAAGTTCTTAGGTTAAATAAATTATATTTGCTGGATAGTTCAGTATCATATTCACCTAATGTTTCTCCATTCTGATGCTTTTTGTTTTGTTTTTCAACTTCAATTGTGTAGTCTAAATTGTAATTTCAGGTTTGTGTTTTACATCTTTATATTTGATATGGAAATCACATCTTTCTTAGAAGTCATTCCTGTACCAGCCAATTATAAGGAAGAGGGAACAAAGAACAGACAAGGTCAGTGTGCTCATGTTGTATTAGATTTGTAGTACGTATCTGTTTATTTAAGCTTTAATTCCCTATGTTTAAAAGAAAGGTGTCAGATTACTGGTTCAAAAAGGGATGCTGAGGTTCTTATAAAGGCTAAACTAAACTGTACCCATCAAATGTTAGCACTCCTTGATAGAGAAATCAGAGACTATTCAGTCAAATGAGTTGCTATGAAGGGAGGCAGCAGTTACCAAAGATTTCAATGAGGATAGTGAGTTATAGATGTGACATGCCCTCCTATTTACAAATTGACCTGGAAAGATGTGGTGGAGGTGGATAGTATAACTTTTTGGTGTTCTGTAGCTTGCAGTCTATCATAGCAGCATCCATCCAGGACCATCAGAACAAAACACATCAGGCTTGGTGGAATGGTCAGTGATCCAGCAGTCCTTTGGGCTTGTGACTGGCTTTTTTTGTGCCAAGCCAGAGCAGGTTAAAGCTGTAAATTTCTTCTTTGATTCAAGTTGTTCTGACTAGGTAAGTCATTCTTATCTGTAACTCATGTCTGTTTTCCTTTCTTTCAGTATTTTGATTGCTGGTAGAGAAAAAAAAAGTTGGTTTGTGTGAAGTCATATTTTATTCTTTCTATGTATTATTTTGTTGTGGGGTTGATTAGGTTAGGCAATTTTTAATTAAACTGTAGTTTTTTTATTTAATGTTGTGCGTGTGGGTGAGGGATTGTTTAATATTAGTGTTTGTCTTCTTTTTTCATTGCAGTGTAATAGATGGGAATGAGTAAGGGGAGGCTCCCCTTCGCTTGTTCTCAACGGTGGAAGCTGAAGACAGTTTTGCCAGTTGGTTGTGGTCCTTATTTTTTCTAAGCCCAACAGCAAAGTGGAAGTATGCTGGCTAGCATACTATCACGTGGCTGCTGAGTTGGGAAGACTTTGCTGGCGTGCAATTGGGAACTGAAGTGGAACCTCAAGCAACAACAGGCTGTCATTGAGCATTAACTTCAGGAAATTGAGCACTTGAGCAAGCAGACAGCTACATTGAGGGAGGTCAATGACTCCAAGCTACACATCTACGAGCAGCTGGAAATATCGATTTAGGGACTAGAAAAGAACAACCAGAGGCTCTGCAGAATTAATGTGCAGGAACAGTTGGTTGCAACCCAGGAAAAGGAAAGAAGATTACAGGCAGTCCCCCGGTTACGACAGGGATTCCGTTCTTGAGATGCGTTGTGAGACAAAAATCGTCGTAAGCTGGAACATCATCAAAAATCCTAAGAAAACCTTACTTTTAATGCTTTGGGTGCATTAAAAACTATGTAAACTGCATTCTTATTGCATTTTTATCATAAAAAAATCCTTCAAATATTGATTTCTGGGTCGACCTGTGTTCGCCGGTGAAAAGATTCTTTTAGCCTCTTTTCTGATATAAATACTTTCTAAATATACCAGAGAAAAAGTTAGCATTGGTATGCAGAGGTTACTACCCTCGCGCGAGCACCCAAAGGGCATCGTGTATAAAGTTTGGGGCGTGTGAAAACCACTATTCACAGGTCTCCTGCCACTTAGAGTATTCCTTCTCAAAACCCCAATATGGGGTGTGCTGTGACAACGGTCACTCCCACATCGCCTCCGTACTACCACTGTTGACGTCCGATGCGAGCGCCACTACTCAATCTTTTCTAGAAACTTTCCAGCAAAAGACGCATTTTTCGCTTGGTACTTTGTATTTTGTGATTAATTCAAGATGGCTTCAGCTCAGATGTCTCCGACACCTAAGTTGAGTACCCCAATTTCTGTTTTTTATATATATTATGAAAATGGCAGTCTCATTATAGACCCGTGAGCCCGTTTATAGTATTGCGGGAACACGGCGTCTCGGCCATCTTGAATGCTACAAGCGGGAACGCATGGCAAAGTTGATATTGTTTACGAGTTAATATTTTAGCTGCGGTTATTTCAATACGTTACCCTTTTTCACATGTTTGTGTAAGCAATACATATACTGCGGACATGTCATGGGATACCGTCTCACCGCGATATAATTATCAGTTCTATATTTTTTTAAATTCAGATGTTATTTAAGGGGATAGTCGTTCATTGTCCCTCACGTGCGGTCGTATGCGTAACCCTGACATGTTCTGATAATGACAGTCATCTAAAATAAATAGTATTGCTATACGAGAGGGGGAGATCCTACATAAGGCTTCCTTTAATAGATAATTTCGGGACCACGGCGTAGTCTGTAGCGTTTATGAGAGAGAGGGGGAATACTGGTACCACTTCCCTCTCTTTCTTTCTCTCCCATTTCTCTCTCTTTATTGGTTTAGCCCTGTCTCCCTCTCTCTATTGAGCTTCTCTCTAACAATTATATTGAACTTGTGTTAAAAGTTTTATTTTAATGTTAATTAGTCTAGTATGCTTCACTGTAGTGACTGAAAGTAATTTGTCCATGGGTAGTTACTATCCTATCTAACTTCTAATTAACCCTTTACTGCCGAATGGACGTATTTTACGCCGACATTTTTTGTCTCTCGTGTGCCAACTGGACGTATTTTACGTCGACATACAAAAGTTTTTTTAAAAATTCGCGGAAAAATACTTTTAGGCCTACCAGCCGAAAACTCTTGAATCATGCGCCTTGGGGGATGCTGGGAGTTCACGGATCAAGGCGTTGTTTTGTTTACAATCGTTACGCAGGCGCGCAAGCGCGAATTTCTTTCTTGCCGCACTAAAAAGTATCTGTGACACATCTCGGAAATTATTTCGTCACTTTGCATTATTTTTGTACCATTGTAAATTAGCCGTTACATGAGGTATTATATATGAAAATGTGCGCATTTTTATGTAGAATACAACAATAAAATACTCATGATTGTAGCTTTTATCAGTTTTGAGATATTTTCATATAAATAACGATAATTGCCAAAATTTTAACCTTCAGTCAACTTTGACTCTACT
>NC_061087.1:55845702-55855702 GCF_015104395.2 Macrobrachium nipponense
TACCGACCTAGACCGAAAGCAAAAGAATCGCTGCCGTGATTTTCAAATTTTAGCTACCGGTACTTATAGATATAATATATAATATATAATAATATATAGAGATGAATATATATAAATAAAATAAAGCGATATAATAGATTATATCTAATATAGATATAGACATAAGTATATATATATATTATATAAATATATAATACTATATAAGATATATATAAATATATATATAAAGATATTTCAAATAATATAGTATATATAGATAATATATATATGATATATAGATAATATATAATTTTAGATATAGAGATATATAATAAATTATATAAGATAGTAAATATAGTATAGATATATAAATATAGATATATATATATATATATGATATATATATGATTAATATAATATAGATAGATAGAGATATATAAGATATAATATAGTTATATAGTATAGATTGATGATATATAAATAAATAAAATGATATCTTAGAGAGATATAATATAGATATATTAGATATAAATAAATATAAAATAGATAGATAAAAATATTATATAGATATAAGATATAGAGTTTATATATTTATAGATTTATATATTTATAGATTTAATGATATTTATATATTATATTATATAGAAGATATATATAATATATAATATATCTATTAGATAGATACCATATTAGTAGTATATATTATATTATGTATAAAAAAATAGAATATATATATAAATATAAAAATATATATAAAATATATTATATAAATATGATATAGTAAATATATATATTAGAAGATATCTAGATATTTATATATAGATATATAAGTATATATATAGATATATATATGTATATCTTTATTTATTATATTAATATATTATATATACTAGATAGATACTAGTATATTTATGTATTTATATATATTTATATTATAGTATAAATATTATATTAAATATATATCGATATATATATATTAATATATATTAAGATAGTATTTATAGATATATATATATATATATATAGTATATATTAGGTCCATATATATATATAAGATAATATATATATAATATATATATATTTATAATATTTAGATTATATATATCTATATAGTATATATATATATATATATAGAGAATATATATATATATAATTTTATATATATATATTATATTATATATATATAATTAATAGATATTATATATCTTATAGATATAATATATATATATTATATATAATATACTTATATATATTAATATATATAGATATGGGTGTATAATAGATAGATATATAGATGTGTGTAATTAAATCTATATAGAAATATATATATATAAATATATATATATTATATATTTATATATATATATATATATATATATATCCGAGATAATAGATATATACACATATATATACATATATATATATATGTGTATATATATATATATATATATATATATATATATATCTATATATTTATATCTATATATTTATATATATATATATATATATATATATATATATATATATAGATATATATATATATATATATATATATATATATATATATATATATATATATCAGTCGATGCAAGGTGAAGGACAATCCTTTATTCCCATTATTTGTACTTTATTGTTGCGACGTTTCAAGACATAAAAGTCCCATTATCAAGCTAAAAGAGAGATAAAACAAAAGTTAAAATCACAAACTCGGAATACATATTAAAAACTAAAAAGTTAACAAATATAAAAAGCAAGTACAAGAGTAGGGAGGAGTCAATACCATAAGGTGCTGAAAGCACAGACCGAGTGACAATTCAGGCCAGGGTCAGCTTCGACTTGAACTCACGAGAGATACAAGGTGTTGAGGGAAGACTGGGTGTTTAACTGCGGAACGACGGTTTGTTAATGAAAAAGGGTGATTCTAAAAATTAGCTAAATTGGCTGTTCGCTTAGGGGATTGGCCTATAATTTTAAAATCTTTGTAATTCATGTCATGTTTACATTTTCTTTGTGTGCTCGCGTATACATGAAAACTCAGGATTTGTTAATTTGACACCTGTTCTATAACTAACGCCGCGATGAGAGTCTAATCTCACTTTGAGTAACCTCCGTGTGGAGCCAACGTACTTCCCTAGATTACATCTAGGGCAATTAAATAGATATACGACTCCTGAGGTCATCAGTGGACTGAGTTCTCCTTGTGTTTAAACAGAGATCTGATATTCATTGGGTTGCAAGGTATTTTAGTTTTAATTTCGATTGCAGGAAAAAAACTTTCTATTAACAGTTTCAATTCATGGTAGAAAAAAATTTTTTGTAGGATAAATGGGACACTTGCAACAATCGTAATTTTTGGCACTGTTGGTATTTTAATTTTAGGATGGAAGATATTGTTCAAGAATTTGTACAGGTGTTTATAAAAAAGTTTCGATGGAAAACAATTGTCAGTGAAAAATTGGTGGAGATAGGTTATTTCATTGTGAAAATGATTCCCAGTTAGACGTTATGTTAAAAGCCCTTGTGAAAGAGGGTAGACATGGAGTTTAGTTTAAAATTATAAAAGCAGTTGCTATAAAAAATTTGATCCCAGGCCGGTAAACGTTCCTTTCTAAAAACCGTGGTGTTAAAATGATCATCATATCTAAAAACGGTTACATCCAAAAATGACAGTTTATTTTCCTTTTCATATTCAATGTGAAATTAATGTTAGGATGTATTTCATTTGCATAATGAAGAAATTTGTCAGCCTGATCTTTATCTCTGAACAATAAGAAGGTATCATCCACATACCTATTATAAAATAATGGATGGTAGGCCAAAGGACAGTTGTCCAGTATGCGTTCCTCTAGGGAGCACATCAAAATGTTTGCAAAGGTGGGACCCAAAGGGGATCCCATTGCCATACCATCAACCTGAATGTAGGCTTTGCCATTAAAAACAAAGGCTGTGTCCTGCACAGCGAGCTCGAGCAATTTTCTAAAATCCGTAAGGTTAAAATTATTAAAAGTGGCATCTGGGTCAGTAAAAATACGGCTAACAATAATATCAATGGTTTCTTCTACCGGTACATTAGTAAAAAGAGACTCCACATCCATGCTAACCATAAATAAGTCTGAATCCTGGGGTAAGATTTTTTCTTTAAAATGTTCGAATTCTTACAACTATAGATATTGGTAGTTAAAGGTGCTAGGAGAGGCACAAGAAATTTGGCAATTTTGTAATTAGAAGTGGTATAGGAGGTAAGAATAGGCCTCATTGGTATACCTTCTTTATGAATTTTATAAGGTAACCCATACATCACCCCATATGAGGCACCTGTGCTATATAATGAAGTATAAGTATTTTCACTAATGATTTGAAAGTCTTTAAGGTATTTCAAAAAACGGTTGATCCGGTCTTCTATTTTAAAGATAGCAGAATATTGAGGTTCTCCTGTCTTTTTGAATTTAGATTCATCTCCCAAGATATTTTCCATCTTTTGTATGTATTCGTTTTTATTAGTATTACAGTACCTTTTCCTTTGTCAGGTTTTGTTATTGTTAGGTCTTTTCGTTTCCCAAGTTCTTTAAGAATATTCAAGTCGTTCTTAGAAAAGAATGGAGTCCAACGAGCAGTTAAATTGTTAAAAGTTTTCTGAGCTATACCTTGTAGTTGTGATCGAATTTTAGGTACATCTACATCGAGGCGGAGGTTAAGAAGTCTAGCAAATAATGATTCCATAGATCCAAAGAATTGGTTATATGAAGGTTTAAAGCAAGGAAGGCAAAAATCCAATCCTAAAGAAAGCAGAAACTCTTCTCTCTAGAAATTTAATTTGTAATTTGACACTAGCTTGAAAACACAGTTTTATAGATTGTTCGAAAAAAGGAAGAATAAAATACACCCAGCTTTCTCAGTTTTCTCTCGTGAGTACATCGGACTCCATTAATACATAACTCAGCAATACATTTATTAAACAGATATTTAAAAACAACGCGATCAATGATGGATGAAATTATCTGTAATGTTTACAAATAAACTGTTAGACAAATCTGTTAGTTTGACAATATTTCGATTCTTATGGTTAATCTCCATATCCAACAATTTCGTGGTGGCATCATGGTAAAAAGGAGTCTGGTATATAGAGGACTTGTATACTTTGAATTTGACGAAATTCGGGACAACATCATTCAGGCGACAGTATTGTAGAAATTCTAAATCGAGTTCAGCTTTACGAAGTTGTCGAGTGGTTTTATCCAGTTTTCTGCATGTGGTAAGGAGTTGGGTTCCATATCGTCCTCGGATTAGAGCGTGGAAGCTGACGTAGCCACGAAGTCTCACTCGGAGAAGGAAGAGGAAAGCGAAAACAAATCGAAGGGCAGCCATAGTGGAAGGTCCAGTACGGAAGGCGTAGAGTTGAGGCCCACATCTATCCAATAATAACAGGGTTGAAAATTGAAGCGGTTCTATCAACCAGTAGACATCAGTCGATGCAAGGTGAAGGACAATCCTTTATTCCCATTATTTGTACTTATTGTCGCGACGTTTCAAGACATAAAAGTCCCAACAGTGCCAAAATTACGATTGTTTGCAAGTGTCCCATTTATCCATCACAAAAATTTCTACCACTCAGAATTGAAACTGTTAATAGAAAGTTTTTTTCCTGCAATCGAATTAAAAACTAATACCTTGCAACCCAATGAATATCAGATCTCTGTTTAAACACAAGGAGAAACTCAGTCCACTGATGACCTCAGGAGTCGTATATCTATTTAATTGCCCTAGATGTAATCTAGGGAAGTACGTCGGCTCCACACGGAGGTTACTCAAAGTGAGATTAGACTCTCATCGCGGCGTTAGTTATAGAACAGGTGTCAAATTAACAAATCCTGAGTTTTCATGTATACGCGAGCACACAAAGAAATGTAAACATGACATGAATTACAAAGATTTTAAAATTATAGGCCAATCCCCTAACGAACAGCATTTAGCTATTTTAGAATCACTTTTCATTAACAACTCGTTCCGCAGTTAAACACCCAGTCTTCCTCAACACCTCTGTATCTCTCGTGAGTTCAAGTCGAAGCTGACCCGGCCTGAATTGTCACTCGGTCTGTGCTTTCAGCACCTTATGGTATTGACTCCTCCCTACTCTTGTACTTGCTTTTTATATTTGTTAACTTTTTAAGCTTTTAATATGTATTCCGAGTTTGTGATTTTAACTTTTGTTTTATCTCTCTTTTAGCTTGATAATGGGACTTTTATGTCTTGAAACGTCGCGACCAAATAAAGTACAAATAATGGGATGGGAAAGGATTGTCCTTCACCTTGCATCGACTGATGTCTACTGGTTGATAGAACCGCCTTCAATTTGCACTATATATATATATAATATATATATATATATATATATTTATATATATATATATATATATATATATATATATATATATATATATATATATATATATATATATATATATATATATATATATATATATATATATATATATATATATATATATATACGTATATATATATATATATACTTATATATATTTATACATATATATATATATATATATATATATATATATATATATATATATATATATATATATATATATATATATATATATATATATACTTATATATATTTATACATATATATATATTATATATATATATATATATATATATATATATATATATATATATATATAATCTATATATATATATATTTATTTATAATTATATTTATTATTTAATGATATATATATATATATAGATTATATATATATATATATATATATAATATATATATATATATATATATATATATATATATATATATATGTATATTTAGTATATTTATATATACATATATATATATCTATAATATATATATATAATCTGATTATATATATCTATTATATATAGTCTATATATATATATCTATATTTATACTATCTACTCACATCTATCTCTATCCTAACTATAAATCTATATAAAATTTATCTATATACAGGCGGTCCCCGGGTTACGACGGTTCCGGCTTACGACGTTCCGAGGTTACGACGCTTTTTCTTAAATATTCAATGGAAAAATCCGTCCTGGGTTTACGACGCTTGTTCCGCGGGTTTACGACGCTGACGCTTCCGACGCCCGAGTTAACGACGCTTTTAAAAAACGCATACTATGATAAAAATCCTTTATAGTTTAGCACAGTATATTAATAAAATAAGTTTTCTGGTTAGATTACAACAAAAATTTTGAGATTATGATGATTTTCGACACTTTTTATGTTGTATTTTTCTATGTTTTTTTAGTGACGCCTCATATGCGGAACTAGTTTCTGAGCGCAATGAATACATACTAGTTTACTATATAACAGTCCAAAAGCGCAAATAATGAAAAAATCATTGCTTGTTTCCAGTAATAATAACAAAACGAAGTTTCTGGTTAGATTACAACGCAAATTCCAAGTATCCAAAGAGAGACATTATCCAGTAATTTGATCAGAGAGAGAGAGAGAAGAGGAGAGAGAGGAGAGAGAGAGAGAGAGAGAGAGAGAGAGAGAGAGGCGTCTTTCCGACGCTCCGAGTTAAGGACAGAGAAGTGTTCGTTTCGTTAAACGGCCTCTGACTCATGCCAGTAAATGTTTTTGTTGATACTAATAATATAAGCCTATTTAAAGATACGTTTACTTTAATTAGTCTATATGATACGTAAATAGTAATCAACTGTTCTTGTAGCCCTCAATATTTGGCAAAATCGAAGTATCCAAAGAGAGCATATCCAGTACGTAATTTGATCAGAGAGAGAGAGAGAGAGAGAGAAGAGCGAGAGAGAGAGAGAGATGAGAGAAGAGAGAAAGAGAGAGAGACGCTTTGGACACAATGGTCTCGGGGGTTTTTATAGCTTCCTTCTGCTTGATGATCGTGGATATTGTAGAAGGATTTCGACCATACTCGTTTGCCAAATCGACGATACGAACGCCACGTTCATGCTTTGCTATAATTTCATGTTTTGCTTCCATCGAAATCATTTTCTTGGGTTTTTCTTATCACCTGCTTTGTCTTTAGCTTTGAGACCATGGTTAATAATAAAATAGACAAAATAACACGAAAAATAGGCGCAAATACAACGAACTAAACAACGACGTGTTAACATGCAGCACCAACAAACAAACAGACTGAACGCCATTTATCGGTCGCCTATACAACTAACACTCATCGCAAAACTCGTATCTCAAATATTTCGTTGTATATCAAAGCTTGTATTTTCGCAAATTTCTGTTATATCTCAAAACATTCGTATATTAGGGCAATCGTATGTCAAGTTTCCAATGTAATTTGATCAGAGAGAGAGAGAGAGAGAGAGAGACAGAGAGAGAGAGAGAGAGAGACGCTTTGGCAACAATGGTCTCGGGGATTGACGTAACGTTTATTTTCTGACAGATAGGACAGAGTGTTCGTTTCATTAAACGGCCTCTGACTCATGGCAGGAAATGTTTTGTTGATACTAATATATAAGCCTATTTAAAGATACTTTACTTTAATTAGTCTATATGATACGTAAATAGTAATCAGCTGTTCTTGTAGCCCTCAAGATTTTGCAAAATCACTCCAGGTTGTACATAAAACTTCAGAATGTAGTGTCACCAGAGGATTACAATAGTTTTTACCTTCAAGAACCAGCATTCTTTTATGAAAATAACTCAGGTTGTACATAAAATACAGGAAACAACATGTAGTGTAAACCAAAGGATTACAAGTAAAGTTTTTTTTATAACTTTTTATTAGTTTAAGACATATTCCAAGCGTCGTTCCGGCTTACGACGATTTTCGGCTTACGACGCGTCTCAAGAACGGAACCCCCGTCGTAACCCGGGGACTGCCTGTATATATATATATATATATATATATATATATATATATATATATATATATATATATATATATATATATATATATATATATATATATATATATATATATAAATATATATATATATATATATATATATATATATATATTTTATATATATTTATATATATATACAGGCGGCCCGCGGTTAACGGCGCAATCACTCAACGGCGAATCGGTTTTACGGCGGTCCGTCAAAAATATTCATTAAAAAAATGACGCATTTTAAAGGTATCTTTACGGCACAAATTTCAGTTAACAGCGCCGCTAGCGCCGTTGTCTAACGAGTTCATACATATGTAGAAATGCCGTTCAGACCATAAAGGTTATGCAAATTATATCAACAAATTTTATGGAGAGTTATTACGTAAGTATTAGGGTAAAATATATGCCTCTGACGCTGTTCTATGCCGAAAATATCGAGTTACATAAGTGCAAATTTAGCATGGAGTGTCGATTCATAATTGTTCATGCTTTTGTTTAAAATGTGTGTGAAAATGTATTACGTGAAGGCATTTTTATTTCTGTACAGAAATATGATACAAAGGCAGCTTTTGAAACTGCCCTTCACGATACCAACGATGTTTTTTCATGTTCTTTCTTGTAAGCCGCCGCCTGCCGCTCTTCCGAAAATATCGATTTAAAAAAAGTGCAAATTAGCGATCGATGTGTCGATTTTATAAATGTTTATGCTTTTATGTTTAAAATGTGTATGAAAATGTATTACGAATAGGGTATTTTTATTTCTGTGCAGAAAATATGATAAAAAGGCAGCTTTTGAAACTCCCCTTCAAGTTATCGACTACGATGTGTTTTTCAAGTTCGTTCTTGTATGCCGCCGCGGCATACAAGAACGAACTTAAGTTTGCCGTAGTATTTTAAAATACAATAATATGAGAATACATACAATATTCTTGGATACAGTGAAATAATGTATAACTTTTTAAAGGATTTATGGAAAAGATGCATAAATAATAAAATAACACAATGCATTTATCGGAACTGGCGGACAAGAACGAACATGAAAAACCATCCCCTGACAACGTGGAGCGTAGTTACAAAGGCTGCCTTAATTTGTATCTTATTTCTGTACAAAAATGAAAATACCTTTACGCAATATATTTTCATACACATTTTAAACATAAAAGCAAAAACATTTATAAAATCGACACATTGATCGCTAATTTGCACTTTTTTTGCCGCCGTCTGCCGCTCTTCCAAAAATATAGTTTAAAGAAAAAAAAAAAAAAGTGCAAATTTAGCGATCGATGTGTCGATTTTTCAAATGTTTATGCTTTTATGTTTAAAATGTGTATGAAAATATATTGCGTAAAGGTATTTTCATTTTTGTACAGAAATAAGATACAAATTAGGGCAGCCTTTGTAACTACGCTCCACGTAGTCAGGGGTTGTTTTTTCACGTTCGTTCTTGTCCGCCAGTTCCGAAAAATGCATTGTATTTTATTAATTATGCATCTTTTCCATAAATCCTTTAAAAAGTTATACATTATTTCACTGAATCCAAGAATATTGTATGTATTCTCATATTATTGTATTTTAAATACTACGGCAAACTTAAGCCCGTATTCCGCGGAGCGGCCAATGTTGTGGTTTGAAATCAGCTGATGAATACGAGTCTGTTTCGCCATAACGCAATTTTGAGCGAATGCTCTTGCTTCTAGTTAGCATAAACGAATATCTAGATACTTGACTTATATGAGACAAAGTTATTTTTCCTTATACAGCGTGTTTTTAGGTGGAAATATTTTTTGAATGTCTCGTTGTGAATGTGAACTACTATTTTTTCGTTAACAGATTACGTTGGCGGCATGTTTATTGCGTAAAAAATTACGTGATTCCGTTCGCAATACGTAATCCTATATATCATCGTAATACGAACTTTACGTTATTTATCTTATATCGGCGTGAAACCAACAGTAAAATGTGTTCTTTCAAGCACAGTAGTTTTGATTAAAATGATTTTATCCCAATTTTATCTATGGTTTGTGTGTGATTGGCAGACGTTTACTGCAGTTTTATCCTTGTTGCCGATGTACGATAATAGTCATTAGCAGCTTGAACAGTTTTCTCAGCTTCAGTCATAATTAGGTTTA
>NC_061087.1:55858202-55880867 GCF_015104395.2 Macrobrachium nipponense
CTCACGCGACGGGTCAATGGCAAAAACCGTGCTCTCTCCCGGCTCCTACGGTGGCCTTCGGACGGGCCGGGAAGAACACTTGCTGCGTACAAACATTTTTTTCAAGCGTGATTTTATTCGTTGTTATTCTTCCACTTTTCTAACGGTTGGCCTTAGTTAAAATTGGTTCAGATTCATGTATATTACCTTGATCTGAAGTGTAGGCTAACTAAACGGGGAAGACGAAGTGATCATGGAAGAAGTGACATATGATATCCATTATTGGTTATATTATTGACATTTAGCTTAGACCTAAAAATATGTACGAAATTATGTCGTTTCATTTCAATATTATTGTCGTTGGTTCATATGAAAGGTTCCCGGGGCTGGCGGGAGTCGATAGAGCTCTTCCCTCCCTTACCTTTCTTCTACCGGGACATCCTATCTCGGTAGGTGTTCAGGACCCGCTTGGGTCCATAATGCATTTAGCTTCCCGGAGCCGACAGGATGGTATTATTTGACTTCAAAATTGTTTACTTTAGAATTTACTTTCCGGCACTGACGGGATAATGTAAATTTCAATATTTACGACAATAATAATAATCAATGATCATAAGTTAGTATCAAGTTATATTATTCATAGTCTGGCTATAATAAATCTTGTATCCACCTGGTGTTTTAGCTTAAGATAAGCTTATTTTAAGAACCCGGAGCCTCTGGTAATCCCAACAGGATACTCATGTATCAATTTCAATTACAGGTAGTACGATGCCAGATGACAGCTTGTGCTGCTGTTCTACAGCAAGCTTGTGGACATGAGGTCTGCCGATCTCATGCTCCGTGTGCGGTCCAGTCCAGGTGGACGACTTACTGGTATGGCACCCAGATGGGTGCGAGATTTACTATGGGCTGGTCTCTAAGATAACCGCGGAATCGGTAAGTATCCCGTCTTACAGTCTAATAATTATGTTAAGTATAATTTGATACAAATTTGGAGAAAATTATTAAATTAAAATTTTTTGGGCAATCCTCAAACGGAAACATTCTCTTTCAGACCCATTCAGGCCACCAAGAGTTCCGCCATGTTCAACCCTCAAGATCTGGGTCGGCGGGTTCGCCAGAAACGTTAAGGCCAAGAAACCCTACATCCTGGCAGAAGAGATGTGTAATCTCATCTACCCCAATGCCAAGATGTCGGCAGCGGTGCTAGAAGATGTAGCAGCCATCAGCTTGGACCTGGAGTCGATGGTTCTTGACACTGTGGAACAAGGTAAGGAGGTAAGTGAGGCAGGAGGTGCACGGTCTAGAATACCTATTCCTAGTCCGTCACCGTCTAACTCTTCTCAAACTTCCTTCCAAGGGTTTACTGGGAAGAACATGGCTGGGGACAGGCCATGCTCAGTAGCCCCAAAAGTAAAACAATTGAAAAAGACCTTACCAAAATTAAGTAAGCCATCTAAACTGCCGAGACCATCCAAGTCTTCGTTGTCTTCTAAGACATCGAAAGACCCGGTGGTAGTTACTTCCTCTCACCATGGGTCGAGGGCGAGGAGCAGCTCGAAAGCTAAGACCCCGGAGGTACCCTTTGATCCAGTAGCTTTCTCAAGCCAATTAATGGAGCAAATGGGCAACATAGTCCAGTCTCAGATTGGATCTTTAGCTGATCGTCTGCAGTCTGTAGATACCCTGGCAGAGACTGCAAAACCAGGAGAATCTAATGGAGAATCTCTTGCAATCCGGACTGCCTCAGCAACAGCAGTACGTGATCCCGGACGCCTCTAAACATCCCGGCCGTTCATCAAAGAGGTAATCCCTGGGCGATTGGAATTACATGCCCCTTTCAAGGATGGCATGTTGTCAATTGAGGGATGTGGCACCCGGCCGGTAGAAGATTATGAATTCTATCTGGCGGGACTTCAATTCCCCTTCCCGGGGTTTGCGCGCTTAACTAAGGAGGCGCTAGTCAGGCTAGATAAGGTTCCTAAAGAAACCGTCATCTACCCTAAAGAGCAGGCACAGTCCGCCTGGGTTCGGACCTTAAATGAATGGGAGTACGTCAACACTATGCTGACACCCATAAAATAAAAGTTCCATATACAATGTTTGTGGTGGAGGGACAAACTCCAACAGCTTGCACCACGAAAATAGTGGACCTTGCTCTTCAAGCGGTGGTTGAAGACAAACCGATGCCGCAGTTACGAGAAACAGATTTGACTTCTCTTCTGTTCCCGGGGGATCACCATTGCTGGATCGATGCCCTAGCAACGTTTACGACAGGGAAATTGAATGCTGACTGTGCTTCTACACAGTTCAGCGAACGGCTACCTAGGCTCCAGGGCTCCCTGGTAAAACTTGAATTTGAAGCTCGTATGCGGCTGAGTAGGTCCATCAACTCAGCCACAATGGCAGAAATGTCTTCTCTTGTATACGAAGAGGAGCCATTATTTAAAGTGTTGACAAAGTCGTTGCTTCATACGTTACAATGTGACGCATACGACTTTGTGGTAGCCAGACGGAGATGCCGGAAACACGTCTTATCTGAAGCCTCGATTACGCATGAGCCTAATAAGCTTATAAAAGCATCAATTTGGGGTCCTGACCTGTTCCCGGAAGATATGGGTTAACAGTGTTCTTAGCGAAGCTGCAAGGGTAAATCAGAGCCTCAAGGTCCGGTGGGGACTGATGCCTAAATGTAAGTTTGAGCCATCCGGGAACCAATCTAGAGGCAGGAAAAGACCAAGGAATTTTCAATCATTCCAAGGTCAACAAACTCAACAGGTAGTCCAGTCAATACCAGTACCACATGTGAGTCAGCCTTCGACATCAAAGGCACAACCCCAACAACAATACGTGTGGGTCACCCCACAACCTCATCAACAAGTGGCCACTACCTCATTTACGCCTTCCCAGCTTTTAATTCCAACTATGAAACACAAGGCGTGTTCCATGGCTATAATAGAAATGCTAGAGGTAGTAGGGCAAGAGGAGCCTTTCGCAACAGAGGTAGCGGAAGAGCTTTCGCTACAGGCAGAGGATTCCGGGGAGAACAGGTCTACTGCAACCCAGTGAGAATCCTCAGGTAGGGGGAAGGCTGTACCTCTTTCGGAACTGTTGGATATTCAGCAAATGGGCGTACAGCATAATTTCCAAGGGTCTGGGGTGGAGTTGGATAGAAGGGCCCCCTCCACCAACCAGTTTTCATCAACCTCCAACGGAAGAACTAGTTCTGTATACACAAGATCTTTTACAAAAGAATGCAATAAAAGAGGTAAAATATTTAAAATTTCAAGGTCGCTTGTTCAGCGTTCCAAAGAAAGACTCAGACAAGCGAAGAGTAATTTTAGATCTCTCAATCTGATTTATACATTCAATGCGACAAGTTCCATATGCTGACCGTCTCCACAGGTGCAGACCTTACTTCCCTGTGGGGCCGTCACCACCTCTATAGATCTTACAGATGCCTACTATCACGTTCCGATACGCAAGGCATTTTCGTCCGTTCTAGGATTCAAGTTGGGCAACCAAGCATATGCATTCAAAGTAATGCCATTCAGACTCAATATAGCACCCAGGATATTTACCAAACTGGCAGAAACAGTAATCCAAGAGTTGAGGACTCAAGGAATACAAATAGTAGCTTATCTAGAGACTGGCTTATCAGGGCAAACAGTGTAAAAAATTGCCTCAAGGCAACAAATGTAGTAATAAAATTTCTACAACACTTAGGATTTCAGATCGACTTCAAAAAGTCACGCCTAGTGCCAGAAACAAATTTCCAGTGGTTAGGGTTACAATGGAACCTAAACACACACACACTGTCTATTCCAGTAAACAAGTGGAAAGAAATAGACAAGGAATACAAGAAGTTTTCTCAAGGACAAACTGGCGTCCAGGAGAAAACAAGAGAGAATCCTAGGTGTTCTCAGTTTGCCTCAGTAACAGACATATTACTGAAGGCCAGACTGAAGGATATAAATTGAGTATGGCGAGTCCAAAGCAAACAAAAGGTATCGAGACAAAGTAGCTCAAATTCCACCAATTTTGAGGAAAAGACTTCAGCCGTGGACGTAAGTCAAGAATTTAGCAAAATCCATTCCATTAAAGTTTCCACCACAGCACTGGTCATAAATACAGACGCCTCTCTAACTGGCTGGGGAGGGTACTTCCCAGTACAAAAAAGTCCAAGGATTATGGTCGACAACGTTTCGCCAACTTCACATCAATGTCTTAAGAGGCCATGGCAGTATTCTTGACGCTAAAGGAGCTTGCCCCCTGCAAGAAAGCAACATATCAGGACTAGTGCTGGACAACGAAGTTATAGTCCACTGCATAAACAGAGGAGGTTCCAAATCGAATCACATAAACCATGTAATGATAGCTATATTCTTCGTGGCAACAATGAACCGTTGGCATCTGTCAGCGGTTCACCTGCAGGAATACGGAACGTAGTGGCAGACGCACTCTCGAGGACAACTCCGCTGGAGTCGGAGTGGTCACTGGACTTAAAATCGTTCAGATGGATTTCACATCAGGTTCGGGTCTCCAAAATAGACCTGTTTGCCACAGAATCCAACCACAAACTAAAATGTTATGTAGCCCCCAACCTGGACCCTCGGGCTTATTCCACAGACGCAATGTCATTAGACTGGAACTCTTGGGAAAGAATCTACTTATTCCACCAATAAACATGTTGATGAAAGTCCTAGACAAACTCAGAACTTTCAAGGCCGGGTGGCTCTAGTAGCCCCAATTGGCCCAAGAGCAACTGGTTTCCTCTACTATTGGAACTGGGTCTCCGACCTCAGCGGATCCCCAATCCGAAACTAACACAAGTAGTACAAACTCACAGTGTGTTACATACCTCAAAATTCAGAGTGCCCTAACTTTGTGGACTTTATGAAATTTGCAGCACAAAAAGATGCTGAAATTGATCCTCAAAATACCCTGTTTTTTGGTAATCAGATAAAAGAGAATCTACTCTTGACAGTATGATTCAGCTGTAAGAAAACTCGCAAACTTTTTAAGAGACTCGAAGGTTAATACGATGACTATGATCTAGCAGTAACCTTTTTCAGGACTCTATTTGAGTCAGGCCTAGCGGCCAATACAATCACAACAATTAAATCTGCCTTGAAGAAGATTTTTCAGATTGGATTTAATATTAATCTTACAGATTCATATTTCTCATCTATCCCAGAGCTTGTGCCAGAGTAAAACCAACAACTCGTCCTAACAAGGTCTCCTGGTTTTTGAATGATGTACTTAAGTTAGCTTCTGATACCCTTAATGACTCATGTAATTATATATCACTACTTAGAAAGACACTGTTTTTAGTAAGTCTGGCATCTGGCGCTAGAATATCGGAACTTTCAGCCTTGTCTAGAGATCCGGGTCATATTGATTTCCTCTTGTCAGGAGAAATATTAATTTCTCCGGAGAGATTTTTTAGCCAAAAATGAGGATCCACAGAAACAGATGGTCGCCGTGGAAGATTGTTCCTCTTCCTCAAGATCCATCTTTATGTCCAACAAACACTCTGAGAGCATATTTGAATAGAACCTCCAATAAGTCCTCGGGGCCCTTATTTATTAGAGAGAATGGAGGAACCATTTCCCTGAAAGGAATCAGACAACAGATTCTATACTTTATTAAACAAGCTAACCCAGAATCATTCCCACATGTTCATGATATACGAGCAGTAGCCACATCCATTAATTACTTTCACCATATGAATTTTGATGAATTAAAAAGGTATACAGGCTGGAAATCCCCAGCAGTTTTTAAACGCCACTATTTAAAACCTTTGGAAGCCCTAAAATTTGCAACAGTGGCAGCAAGGAATGTGGTTCCTCCTGAAAATTACGAACCATAATGATAATGTCTTGTATTAACTATTTCACTTTTTGCTTTCTCTCCTACCTGCCTTACTTATTGTCCCTACTGTAGTTTTGTATTCACCGGGATTGCACCCTTTGTGATATTCATCTGGATTGCACCCTATGTGCTATTAAAATGTATATAGATATTAATTTTAAGGCATTAATTTTGGACATCATGTATGATTCATTATTTACTTCCAAGAAATTTGGAACTCAGTGTGTTTTGAATAATGCTGTTTAATTTATTATCTTGGTTCATAAGAGATTTAAACTTATATTGAGACTTTTATAATTTTATTTTATATACAAATATAGATTAAAACAAGTTAATTAACTCTAGATTTTAATTTATTTTCCTTACTCAGGTGTTGTTTCCCAAGCTAAGGGACCATTTCTCTTGTACCATTTCACGGAGCGGCACAGGTGGAGCCCAGAAAAGGGATTTTGACGAAGGAAAAATCTATTTCTGGGCGAAAGACCTGTGCCGCCCAGTGAACCCACCCATTGCTTTCCCCTCCCAGAATGGGCGCAAGCTTGGGTGCTATGAGGAGTGAGCGGGACCGCATGGGTGGAAGTAGCAGTAGTAGCGAACAGTAGTGGGATGTAGAACGGCACCTCGTAGTAACAGGGGAGTTTGAAGGAGGAGAGATCTAAATAGTACGAGACCTCTGACAGTGGTTTTCACGCCCCAGTTACTATACCGACACCTTATATAGGTGAGCGAGCTGGGTTCATCCCTAGCATTCCAATGTAACTTTTTCTCTGGTAAGATATAGCAATTATATAACCTCAGAAATGATGTTTAAAGGAGCATTTCACTGGGCGGCACAGGTCTCCTCAGCCCATAAATAGATTTTTCCTTCGTCAAAATCCCTTTATCAGAAATTATTTCCAGGTTTACGGACACATGTTCCAGAGTTACGGCACTTACAACGCTGATCTGGCAGAAGAAATATGACTCCAAAAATGCAAAATAAAGGGATTTTTGACGAAGGAAAAATCTTTTTCTGGGGAGACACCTGTGTCGCCCGGTGAAAAGATTCTTCTAGCCTCTTTTCTGATATAAATACTTTCTAAATATACCAGAGAAAAGTTAGCATTGGTATGCAGAGGTTACTACCCTCGCGCGAGCACCCAAAGGGCGTTGTATATAAAGTTCGGGGCGTGTGAAAACCACTATTCACAGGTCTCCTGCCACTTAGAGTATTCCTTCTCAAAACCCCAATATTCAGTGTGCTGACAATGCTCACTCCCACATCGCCTCCGTATACACTGTTGACGCCCGATGAGAGCGCCACCACTCAATCTTTGCTTTTTCTAGATAACTTTTCTAGGCTTGGATAGGCGTAGGGGTGGGAAAATTTGGGTTGGGTTCACTGGGCGACACAGGTCTCTCCCCAGAAATAGATTTTTCCTTTGTCAAATCCCTTTTCTGGGCTCAGCCGTGTCGCTCCGTGAAATGTGTCCTCTTTAGCACTATTTCTAGTAAAATATTGCTATGATACCAGAGAACTGCTAAATTGGACATGTCAGAAGTCTCTGACTCGCTCACCTAAATAAAAGGTGTCGGTATAGAACTGGGGCGAGTGTTAAACACTACCACAGCAACCCCTCCAATTAGCCTTTTCCTCATCAAAAGACCCTGAAAACGGGGAGCCGACCTATAGGTCACACCCAGCTACCCTGTTGAAGGGGACTGCGGCGTCATTCTTATCGATAGCCTCCCAGCGTTACACGCTTGTTTATAGCTATCTGTTCTTTTTATTGGTTTCTTTATTCTTTTTCGTTATGGATCGTCAATCTGCCTCTTCACCCAAGTTAAGTACTGGTTTGCCCTTTTTCTGTATTTAGGGAGTGATTTTGCCTTTCGTTTTGCCTTTATTTAGGATTTTGTTAGGCGTCTCCTCCCGTAGCGAGCGGTAGCGAGCCGCCATTACGTCGTTCCTTTGTTTTGTACCAATTTCGAGCGGGCTTCTTTCAGTACCTATATATTTATATACTCGTAACTTATAATATTTCAGTTATATATTTTCAGTATATATTTCTTTATGTCTTGGGTGGCAGTTGCTTTGTCGATCTTGTTTGATCTACGTTTATTATTTTCATGATTTCCTGTTTTTCAAGGGGGCGTTCGTGCACGTTTCTTTGTTTCGTGCTTCGATGTTAATCTACCGTTCCCCCCTCCCCCCTTTTATTTTAGTTTGGTATTTTCCATTCAAGAATTCCCCCTTTTTCTTTTCGTCAGCTTACCGTTTGTTTTCGTTTTGTCGGTAAGCAAGTAATTTTTCCTTGTTGCGCCCACTCTCATCGAGTGGCCTCCATTGCGTTTTATATTTTTCGCCCCTTATTTTCATTACCCAGTTAAAGCCATGTTTTTCCCTTAGCTTTAAGTAATTGATTTTATTTTGTCTATGTATTTTCCCTTTTTTTGGGTGTTCGGTCGGCAGCTAGCCTTCATAGGCTTTGCCTGCGTTTTCCTCGTGATCCTTTATTCGCGGGGATTCGCTGGTCACGTGATCGTCCCCCCTTCAGCCCTTCCTCCCTCCCCCTCTCGTGGGACTCCGTAGTTGGGTGCCGCTCTCGTTGTTTGTCGCTGACGCCGGTCCCACCAGCGGAGGGGGAGGTGTAGTGGGTCTCCCAGGACCTTGGGCTGGGGAGTGTCGCTTCTTAGCCGACCGCCTCCGGAGTTGTTAGTCGCACTGCGTTTCAGCCTCGGCTTCCGTGGATTGTTGCGCTCTGCTTCTTTCACTCCCGGAGCTTACATCCACCCGCCTAAAAACATTCCCTCTCGCAATAAGGCGGGTTTAGATTCCGGCCTCTCCCGGAGTCTGAGGGTTATGTTTACGGAAGTTACTCTTCGTAGGCGGAGATATTATATTTGTTATTTTAGTTTTTATTATTATCATTATTTTTATCTTTATTTTTATTTTTATTTTCTTTTTGCCACGGAACTTGCGAGTTCATGTGGCCGTCCCGGGTACTTCGTGTACCCCCCTCTCCGGGTCATACAGCTCCGGGTATACAACTCCGGGTGGTTTTTTTCCTTACACAGTCCCGGGACGTTAACATATGAATATATATACCCTTTCTTTTCTTTATAGCCCGGAATGCCCCTGCACAAAAAAAAAGAAAAGAAATATATTCCATTATCCTATTAAGTGTGTGCAATTGTTCTTTATATATTATTGCACTTACAGGCCTCCCAGTGTCTGGTTGCCGGCTGTAGTGCTGCTCTGCAAGATCCGTGCGGCCATGACGTTTGTTGGGGCCACGCCCCCTGTGCAGTGCTGCTCCTGATTCCGTGGTCTGGCATCATAAAAACTGTTTGCCTGCTACGACTTGTACATCAGGCTACCTCTTCGGTAAGTTACCGCACTGCTGGTTCTATGTTTATGTCAAAAAAAAAAAAAAAAAAATATTGAAATGAGATAAAATAAATGATCAATTAAAATTTCTTTAAATTAAATTAAATTACATTGATAATCAATAATTATAGAATAATGTTCAAGGAATTTACTTGTATTGACACATTCCTTGCATGTAGGGCTGAGCAGTCTATTAAGGATGACTGCACTCCTCCGCCCTCAAGATCTGGGTTGGAGGTTGTTTTGGACGGAACGTAGGGAAAGGAAGGCTAAGCCGTATATTCTGTCCCGAGATATGGACGACTTTGCTCTTCCCAGCCGGAAATCTCGCCGGATACGTCGATCCAAAAAGTAGCGGCACCGATTATCAAATCAATCCAAGACTCAGTTATTGAACAGCAAGAGGCGGAATTGCCGGACCTTGGACTAGAGGAAGTCTCACTTGAAGTGGTTGAGGATTTGCCCGTTACACTAGACACAGGTACAGGTAACAGTGTTAATGAGGCTAGCTTAGTTAGTCACCGGGATCTTTCCTTGAGTGAACTCTGATTCTTCCTCTCCTTCTACTTCCAATTCCTTCATGGGTTTCACAGGAGTTTGTGCCCCCTCCCAGTTGCACTCCTTTTCTGTGATTCCTAAACTAAAGAAAAAACAAAAAAAAAAAAAAAAAAAAAAAAAAACTGCGGGTAAAACCTTGCTTAAAGGCAGATCAGAGACAATGCCAAGGCCTGGGCAGTCACCAGAGGTTCATTACACATATTAAAACTAAAATAAAGTCGCTTTCCAAAACCTTCAATCCCAAGGTCTCAAGGAGGGAATTCTTCCTATTGCCCTACCAGTCCCATTCCATTAACTTCTAGGGACCGGATACCTCATAAGGTACGCAAGAGGACAGGATGATTCTCCTTCCGTTGACCAAGACCAGTTCAACACAAATATTCTAAATCAGGTCAGTAGCCTTGGTAGCTTACTCAGCTCAGTTGCAGCAAGGTTTGAAGAAGTGTTTAGCAGGTTAGGTGCTCAGGACTCCCTGATTGCAGGTCTCAGACAGGCGTCGGCAGTTTCGGCCCCTTCTAGTAGCTTGATGCAAGCTCAGAGCATGCCCCTGACGGGTCCACGCTCCCTCCTTTCCACCCCGGTAATCCCTGGAGGGTGGCTAACTTCGCTCCGTTTGTCAAATGGGATGTTGACTATAGAAGGTTGCGGCACACGTAGGCTCGAGGATTTCGAGTTTTTCCCCCCGAAGGTTTACAGCCTCCTATTTATAGGCTATGTTAGGCTTACGGAGCAGCTCTGGTTAGAGAGGATAAGGTCCCCAGGAGGACTGTTATCTTTTTCTAGAGAATCAGGCTCAGCAAACATGGATTAACGGAGCCTAGAAGAGTGGGACTGCTCAAATACTAGAGTAACAGCTTTTAAAAGCCCTTTCACCATGTTTACAATTGATGTCGGGAACCCCTTACCTTTTACATCAAAGGTAGCAGAACTTACACTCCAGGCAGTGACTCGGGAAGAGCCCATGCCCCAGCTTAGGGAGGACAGATCCCACATCTTTACTAATCCCAGGTAGGGAGGATTTGTGGGAGGATTTGCCAGCTACGTTCTCGGTAGGCAAGCTGAAGCCAGATTGTGCAATCACCTTGTTTAGTGAACGCCTTCCTAGGCTGTCAGACGCATTGATCCAAGCCGAATTTGACGCTAAAGACACGTCTCGCAAGGTCTCTTAACTCCCTAGTGATGACAGAGACGGCGGCTCGGGAGTACGCTCAGGAGCTGCTGTTTAAGGTCATTGCGAAGTCGTTACTTTTAAGCATGCAATGTGACTTGTACGACTTTGCGATTGCTAGGAGAAATTGCAGGAAGCATGTTCTATCTGAGGCTACGATCAGGCACGAACCCAACAAGCTTCTAGCTTCCTCAATCTGGGGTGCAGATCTCTTCCCAGCTTCAGCAGTAACCGAGGTTCAGAGCGAGGCATCGCGTCTTAACCAAAGCATCAGGTTGCGTTGGGGAATCCCTTTCAAAAGGAAATCAGAGTCTTCTTCCTCCAGTTTTAGGCTAGGAAGAGGCAAAGGAAGTTCCAACCTTTCCAAGTCCCGCAACAGCATCCTGTGCTACAAGCTGTTCAATTCAACAGGTATCCCAGCCTTCGACTTCTAAGGCTCAGCCTCAGCAACAGCATCAATTTGTCTTCCTTTCGCCGCCGTTCTAACCAACAGGTCTCCTCACAGTATTCAGTGTCGCCCGCTTTTAACCCGGTCTATGAGAGTCGGGCATTTCACCCCTTTACCAGAGTTGCTAGGGGTGGCAGGGCTAGAGGATCCTTTCGCCAGCGCGGAGGAGCCAGAGCCCAAGGGCGAGCTAGAGGTGCAAGGTCAGGCAGAGGATCCCGGCCTTCATCATCTCAATGAAGTTTCTCAGGTAGGAGGCAGGCTGTACCTCTTTCGTCATCGTTGGGGGTTCAGCAGTTGGGCAAAAAGCATAGTATCCATTGAGGCCTAGGCTGGAGTTGGATCAAAGGTCCTCCTCCACCCATCACCTTCTATCAGGAACCAACGCAGGAATTGACGGATTACTCAAGGACTTTCTCCAGAAGGGAGCAATCTCCAGGGACGAAGAACTTGAAATTTCAGGGTCGTCTATTCAGCGTCCCAAAGAAAAAGGGACCGACAAAAGAAGGGTGATCTTAGACTTGTCCCGTCTAAACTTGTACATTCGTTGCGACAAGTTCAAAATGCTGACCATCTCTCAGGTGCGGACCTTACTTCCCCGTGGGGCCGTTACCACCTCTATAGATCTTACAGACGCCTACTATCATGTCCCGATAGCTCGGCACTTCCGACCATTCCTCGGCTTCAAACTAGGGAAAGAAGCCTACTCCTTCAAAGTAATGCCCTTCGGGCTAAATATAGCACCAAGGGTTTTCACGAAACTGGCGGAGGCAGTGGTGCAGGAGCTAAGGTCCCAGGGTATATTGGTGGTGGCGTACCAGACGATTGGCTAATCTGGGAGATGGACAAAGGCAAATGTATGAAAGCCACGGACAAGGTCATGTCTTTCCTGGAATATTTAGGGTTCAAGATCAACAACAGGACCAAGTCCCGGTTGTTACTCCGGAGTCCAAGTTCCAGTGGCTAGGGATTCATTGGGACTTGGATTCTCACACTCTTTCCATTCCAGCAGGAAAGAGAAAGGAGATTGCCAAGGCAACAAGACAATTCTTAAAGTGCAAAGAGACTTCGAGAAGGAATCAGGAGAGGATCCTAGGCTCGCTCCAGTTTGCCTCAGTCACGGACGTTCTGTTTGAAAGCCAAGCTCAAGGACATCAATCGAGTTTGGCGTTCGAAGGCAAATGCCAAGTGTCGGGACAAGTTCGCCCGGATACCTCTGATTCTCAGAAAACGCCTGCGCCCATGGACAAAGGCCGCCAACCTAGCCAAGGAGTTACCGTTGCAGTTTCCTCCCCCGTCATAGTGGTGCATACGGACGCATCGCTGACAGGTTGGGGAGGTTATTCACAGCACGAGAAGGTTCAGGGAACTTGGTCACCTCACTTCCAAACACTTCACATCAACATTCTGGAAGCTATGGCAGTGTTTCTGACTTTAAAAAAGCTCCGTCCTCCAAAGAAGACTCATATCAGGTTGGTGCTCGACAGTGCAGTAGTAGTACACTGTATAAACAGAGGTGGTTCAAAGTCAAGTCATGTGAACCACGTGATGATAGCAATCTTTTCTCTAGCAGCCAAGAACACCTGGCATCTGTCGGCTACTCACCTGGCAGGAGTCCACAATGTAGTGGCAGACGCCTGTCTCGGTCGGTCCCTCTGGAATCAGAATGGTCACTGGACCAAGAATCCTTCGAGAGGGTTTGCCAAAGAGTACCAGGTCTAGAAGTAGATCTGTTTGCCACAGAGGACAAACCACAAGCTGCCTTGTTACTCACAGTAGCCCCCAATCTGGACCCTCTGGCATACGCTACGGACGCCCTGAGCATAGATTGGAAACCAGTGTGGACGAAGATCTTTATTATTCCCTCCAGTGAACCTTCTCCTGAAGGTGCTGCACAAGTTGAGATCCTTCGAAGGTCAGGTGGCTCTCATAGCCCCTCACTGGCCCAAGAGCAACTGGTTTCCCCTTCTCCTGGAACTAGGTCTTCGCCCTCACCCTCTCCCGGGACTTGAGACTATCGCAACAAGTTCAAACGAGGACTGTGTTCGATTCCTCAGGTCTTCACAAAATCCTAAACTTTATGGATTTCATGAAGTTTGCAGGTAAGAGAGTAGGCGACATTGATCCACAGAACATGTTGTTCTTGGAGTCAGACAAGAGAGAGTCTACGCTTCGCCAGTATGACTCAGCAGTTAAGAAATTGTCTTCGTTCCTCAGAGAATCAAATATCAAAAGTAATGACATTGAACGTGGCCATAACCTTCTTCAGGTCTTTGTTTGAACAAGGCTTGGCAGCTGCAACAATAACAACCATTTTTTTTTTTTTTAAGTCAGCTCTGAAAAAGATTTTTCTTCTCGGGTTTGATATCAATCTAACCGAGTCTTATTTCACCTCTATCCCAAGGGCATGTGACCCGTCTACGGCCCATTCACCGACCGTCGTCAGTCTGTCATGGTTTCTTAATGATGTTCTTAGGTTAGCCTCGGAAACAGACAACTTCAAATGTGATTACCAAACCATTTTGCGTAAAACTCTGTTTCTTATTGAGTCTAGCTTCAGGTGCCAGAATATCAGAGCTGTCATCTTTATCTAGAGATGAAGCGCATATTGAGTTCCTTTCCTCGGGGGACGTGTTGCTTTCGCCAAATAAGCAATTTCTAGCTAAGAATGAAGACCCTGATGAGGTGGTCTCCATGGAAGATTGTCCCGCTTCCGCAGGATCCATCGTTATGTCCTGTTAAAACTCTTAAGGACTATTTATCTAGGACGTCTACCTATTCCAAAGGCCCCCTTTTCATTAGAAAAGATGGTGGTACACTATCTCTAAAAGGCATTAGGCAGCAGATTTTATATTTTATCAAGAAAGCCAGCCCAGGGTCATTTCCCAAGGTGCATGACATTCGGGCAATAGCAACTTCTGTTAACTTCTTCAAATATATTGGACTTTGATGATCTGAAGAAGTATACTGGTTGGAAGTCACCCTTGGTTTTCAAAAAAGCACTACCTTAAGTCTTTAGAGGATCTTAAATATCATGCAATAGCTGCAGGAAGGCCAGTGTCTCCTACGCTACATCATATAGTACCGTCCTGTGTCATATGAATCTTTTCAACTTATGCCAGCCTCATAACATTTTACCTACCTCAGCAAATGCCTTAGCTATTAGAATAAGTGTATAATCGTGTATAAGTTTTACGTACATACAAATTATCTGTAATTATTTTATTATGTATGTGACTTGTTGCAAATGTTGCCACATGTTTTTGGCTATATAGTATATTTTGTAAATAAATTGTATTTTTTTCCAATTCTAACTATTTTATTATTTCCTTTGATTTCATTAATATGATTTTTCCTTTCAGGATAGTATAGCTTGGTGTTTCTCTGGTACATTTCACGGAGCGACACGGCTGAGCCCAGAAAGGGATTTTGACGTAGGAAAAATCTATTTCTGGGCGAGGAAGCCGTGTCGCCCAGTGAAATCCCCCCCTTTTTTTCCTTTTTTCCCCCCCACCCCCCCTTGCTGTGCACCAAGCTTCTATGCTATCGATAAGTATGACGCCGCAGTCCCCTTCAACAGGGTAGCTGGGTGTGACCTATAGGTCGGCTCCCCGTTTTCAGGGTCTTTTGATGAGGAAAAGGCTAATTGGAGGGTTGCTGTGGTAGTGTTTAACACTCGCCCCAGTTCTATTACCGACACCTTTTATTTAGTGAGCGAGTCAGAGACTTCTGACATGTCCAATTTAGCAGTTCTCTGGTATCATAGCAATATTTTACTAGAAATAGTGCTAAAGAGGACACATTTTACTGGGCGACACGGCTTCCTCGCCCAGAAATAGATTTTTTTCCTACGTCAAAAAAAATCCCTTTTCTGGGTCGACCTGTGTTTGCCGGTGAAAATATACAAGAGAATGCCTTCCAAGCCAAAAGCTAATTAAAGAGTAAACTTAAGAGGAGAATGAAATATTTTGTTATAATATATAACCTTTACTTAATATAAAACCATATGAACAAGTAGAAAAAACTTAATAAACTAGAACTTAAAGACTAAGACTTAAGTTAAGGCTTATAATTAATTATTCTTAATGGTAGAACAAAGGTATTTATCACATAAGTATCATATTTGATACAAGTTTTAGACATGAATGAGCGGCTCATAAAGCTTTTCCGGGATTGATTACATAAGTACATCCTGAGTGATTTGTTGGGACGCCGGGCTCTCTCCCCACCGAGGAGAGAGGCATCGTGGCGAAGTACTAATGAGGCAGGTAGAAAGGAGGAGAAAAAACAAGGGGGGGGGGGGGGGGGGGGGAAAGGATAGAGAAATGAAGGACAGGAGGTTACAGGAAATGTTCTTCAGGGAGACTAAACTCCCTGCGGCTATAGCTGAATATTTTCGACCTTGTAAGTTTTTCAAATAGTGGCGTTTGAAAACTGATGAAGATTTCCAACCTGTATATTTTTTAAGATCCTCAAAGTTCATATTTTGAAAATAATTAATTGATGTAGCTAATGCCCGAATGTCATGAGCATGTGGAAATGACTCCGGGTTTGCTTGTTTTATGAAATAAAGTATCTGTTGTCTAATGCCTTTTTATAGAGATCGTGCCACCTTGTTCTCTAATAAAAGAGAGGACCCAAGGACTTGTGGAGGTCCTGGCCAAAAAGGACTTAAGAGTTGCAACAGGGCACAGAGATGTGTCCTGTGGTAGAGGAACAATTTTCCAGGGAGACCACCTATTTTGGGGGTCCTCATTTTTTGCCAAGAAACTCCGATCCGGGGAGAGTAACACTTCTCCTGATGGAAGGAAATCTATGTTTTCTGAATTACGAGAGAGAGCTGAAAGTTCAGATATTCTGGCGCCTGAGGCCATAGCTGTTAGAACAAAGTTTTTCTTAGATGAGTAAATAGCTGTTAGAAACAAAGTTTTTCTTAGAGGAGTAATATAAGTACAAGATTCATTATCCGTGTCTGACGCCAGTTTTAGGACATCATTCAAGAACCAAGTGACCTTTTGTGGACGGACAGTTGGTCTAAGACGTGCACATGCTCTAGGAATGGAAGAGAAATACGACTCTGCTAAGTTTATCTTGAATCTGACTTGAAATATTTTCTTCAAGGCTGATTTTATTGTCGTAATAGTACTGGCGGCTAAGCCTTTTTCAATAATGTCTGGAAAAAATGAAAATGGCCAGGGGGATTTCATTTTCATGGATGTCTGAATGCTTTAAAAATTCAGATAACTTCTTAACAGCTGAGTCATATTGCCTAAGAGTTGATCCCTTTTGTCCGATTCTATGAACATGACATAACATGGATCAATACTCGCATCTTCTTGAGCCGCAAACTTCATGAAATCCATAAAGTTAGGGTTTGCAGAATTCTTGAGGAAGCTGACACAATTTGAGTTTGTACTACTTGTGTCAATTCTGGGCGAGGGATCTTTCTGGGATGGAGTTTCAGCTCTAAAAGGAGCGGAAACCAGTTGCTTTTGGGCCAGTTGGGGGCTACCAAGGCTATTTGTCCCTTGAAGGAACGTAGCTAGTGAATATCCTGGGCACTATGTTGAGCCTGAATGGCATGACTTTGAATGCATACGCCTTGTTGCCTAGACGGAAGCCTAGGTACGGAGAGAAGTTCCTTGCTATCGGAACATGATAATAAGTGTCTGTAAGATCTATAGAGGTGGTGATGGCCCCACGGGGAAGTAAGGTCCGCACCTGCGAGACTGTCAGCATGCGGAACTTGTCGCAAAAAATGTAAGAATTGAGTTTGGACAAGTCCAGGATGACCCTTCTTTTGGTTGAATTCTTCTTTGCGACAGTTAACAGACGCCCCTGAAATTTCAACCTCTTTACTCTTTTTATTGCCTTCTTCTGCAAGAGATCTTTGGTGTATTCTTCCAGGTCCGCTGTTGGGGTCTGGAAGAAGTTCACTGGTGGTGGTGGGGATCCTCCCTTCCACATCCACCCAGGCCCTTGGAGATTATGCTGTAAGCCCAAGGGCTGAAAGTCCATTGATCTCTGAACCAGTATAGCCTCCCTCCTACCTGATAGGTCTCACTGGTTCACTGCGGGCTTATAGCCCCTGCCTCCACGGAACCCCCCTGCCTCTAGACCCACTACACAGCCGGGAGTGGCCTCTAGCCCTACTACTACCGGCTTGTCTGTTGTAGCCCCGAAAAGAACCACTGGCTTCATAGATACGGTTGAAGGCAGGGGAGGCCATCAAGGCTGCTGCAGCAGCAGGCTGTTGACCTTGTGGAGCCTGAAGAAGCACAAATTGCTGTGTGGCTGGACTTTTGATGTCGATGGCTTTGACATCTGGGCCAGGAGTATTGGCTGTGCCATCTGTTGAGGACGAGCTGCCTTATATGGTGCGAAGTATCTTTGCTTCTTTCTGAATCTAGGCTGCTTGCCTGTTGCCTCAAACTTACGTTTGGCAGGCAAACCCCATTGGGCACGGAGGCTTTGATTAGCCCTGGAGGCTTCTTTCAGAACAGTATTGACCTCTTCTTGAGGGAAGAGGTTCTCGACCCAGATGGAAGTTTTGATTAATCTATTAGGCTCATGCCTAATAGTAGCCTCCGCCAAAACATACTTCCTACACGCTCTTCTTGCTACGCCAAATTCGTACAAGTCCGACTGAAAAGTCTGTAGTTAGACTTTTTGTCAGGACCTGGAAGAGCTGCTCATCCTTATAGATAGAGGCTACCAACTCCAGTGAGGCCACGGAGTTGGTAGATCTAGCCAGTCTAGTACTAGCCTCGAATTCTGATTTTAGCATGTTCTCCGGCAGCTTAGGGAGCTTGTCGGAGAACAAGGTCGAGGCGCAGTCAGGGTCTAATTTGCTGACCGTGAATGTAGCCGGAGCATTATGCCAAAACTCTCTGTTGGCAGCATAAGGAGGGAGTAGCTTTCGTCTCTTTTAGGACTGCATCGGCTTCTCATCCGTGATTGCTTGGGGTGTTAACTCCGCAACCTTGTCCGTGAAGGGAGATGGAACTTCGTTGGGTATCATGAATATTGCAAATGACCCCTTATGAGGCGTTAAGTCTAGTATTAACGCATTCCCAGTCCATCAGAGTACGGGCCCAGATGGCTTGGCTTGTTCCTTAGGAAATATTAGTTTCTTTGGGAACTTTGTCGACCCTGTCTATTGCATTCTCCGTTAGTCTGGCAAATCCATTAAATGGGAACTGGAGGTTCTCTGGATGGAATTCAAAATCCTCCAGTGGACGAGTGCCTAAACCCTCTAGGGTCAGTTTGCCATCCACGTATGGTGCGTGAAGGGCGAACCGCCATGGGTTGTTCTTATGGAATGGCGGTAATTTTGAGGCATCCGGGACTTCCGATGCTACGACCGGAGATCCGGAGTGGAGCAGGCCCGCCATCATTTCCTTTATAGGCCTTAACTGCTCCGCCACGATGTCTGATACGGCCTGGCTGTCTGAGCCGGAGGTCTGCCTCAATGAGTCGAATCTCGTCGACTGCATCTCTGACCTTCGACATCAGAAGGTCAGCAAGGAGGTCATGATCAAGGTTTGACTCCGCCGCCTTGGTTTTAGCGGACTTTGCTCTCGATCCCTTAGTAGGGAGAGAAACCTTGGCAGCTGGCGATATAGCAGAGGAAGTCGAGGGCCTAGGGGCCAGTGACAACTCTGACGCCGCTGGTGGAGCTGGCCTAAGTACCTTAGGCAACGATTTAGTTGCCCTAAGGGACTTCTCCTTTGGACAGACTGACCTCGAACCTTCCTAAGGAGTAGGGGTGGGCTTGTCAAGCCGCGGAAAGAGGAGGAGGAAGAGGGGGTGGGACTTAGGAGGCTACCTGCCTCACCTCACCACTAACCTGCTCATCCATCGGTTCTAAATGGATGTTAATTGCCGTGACGTCTCCTGACAACTGCTAGTCCTCCGGTGGTGGGGCTGTCGCGGCCCGGATTGCTTCTATGATGGAAGCAGCCAGATCCTTCTTCACAGAAGCTGAAGGTGAGCCCGGGAAGAGGCGAGTCCCCAGACTACAGTCCAGGATGTAGGGGCACCCAGACGGAGCGTTCCGCCCGTAGCCCGAAACCCACTGCCTCAGGCTTGTCTTGTTTACCTGGCTGCTGTCCTCATCCGCCTGTAATAGAGGAGGGAGTTTACCTTCCTACCATATCGGTTTGTATTACCAAATATTACCAGATATAGGGTGCTTGAAAAGCTATATAGGCTTAAACTAAGAAACAATGAGGACAGAAGGTTTCATAGTGCTTACCTGGTCATCGGCAAGAATCATGACCAGCTCGAAGCACAGCGAGCAAGCCTCCGGGTGCCAAATCATGTAGGGAGGTTGGCCTTCCTCCGCCACAAAGGAGATCGAACAGTTAGCATGAGACTGGCAGACTTCATGGCCTACCGGGTCATTAAAGGAGGCGGAGCACCCTGGAGACAAGCAACAAGCCTTCTGTAATAGGAAAGCATTAATGAGCATCAACTCTCCTATGAGAATTTTAACTTAAACTATAAGTATATATACTTATTAAGACATGCGGCCTTATAATAGCATGCATCACTTTTGAAATTAGGTTCACTGATAGTACTACCAATTATTACTAGCCGGAGCTAGGACGTGCACCTGAGGTATAGAGTGGTGCCGTAAACACCAAATGATATACATTTTGCTATGAGGAGAGCAAGCTCAACTCTACATCTCCGGTAAGTGCCGGAGGTGTATGTATATACATTTTGTTATGAGGAGGGCAAGCTCAACTCTACAATTCCGGTAGGTACCGGAGGTGTATATATAGGTGTAGGCAACTACCAGCCAAGAGAATGGACCTTGATAAGCTATGAAATTATCGAGCGGTCCGGCAGTGGATGTAGGTGTGCTCCGTCGGTACCGCAAAGGTCCGGAGCCAATATCCCGTACCATTTATGCAACGAAGACTATTCTATACACATATTTGCACATTGCCTAACCGTTAGTTACAAAAGGAGGGGGAAGAGGACCGGAGGTAGCAAGTCGGGAGGAGGGATATCCCATCCGACATTACTTAGCTCCGGCCATATGGATGAGGGAAAGGCTCCTCTTTCCATAAACTACTAACGGAAAAGTAATGAAAACCCCCAAAATGTATATACGAATACTAACCACCGGAGTTATAAACTTCGGTGACGGAGCTCCGACAGGCGGAGCTCCATCAAACTATTGTTGGGCTGTTCTCGAACGACTAGCCCAGTCCCCCAGACCCTAGCCCTCCCGGGAAGGAGGGTTAAGGGGGGGGGGGGGGGTGGGGTTTAGGGGGTAGTGGTCGATTAGAGACTGACTATCCACGCGATCATAAGTGGCCAGCCAACTGGTCATAAATATAACTTACCCTGTAGGGGTATTAGTTAACAGGAAACCCAGGTTTATCGTAAATGACCTTGGTACTGATTAGGATGATCACCAGTAGCCAAAGTGTAGGCTACCACTCATAAGTGGTTATACAACACAGTCTATAGCCTGCCGTGGTATCACATTGGTTAGGGTGGTCACTTATCAGCGAAGTGGGCCGTCTTACACCGTGGGTCACTGTGATAAATTTCCGACCAGAAGGGGGCTCGAACGGGAGGAATAGCCTAAGTAGAAGGCCTAGCCTGCACTAAGCAGACTTTATATGGTACAGGAATCTGGCTCATATAATGAATTAACGGATAAATACAATAATAATAATGAAAACTTGAGAGAGTTGCAAAATAGTTAACCGATAAACTGGTTTGTTTTGATCGGGGTGGTCAGGACCGAGCTTCGCTCAATCTAGGCTATGCATACTCCTATATAACTACTTGTTAAGCTCGATTTAAAGAAAAGGAATAATCATATTCTTCTTTAAATTGGATTTATTGGTAAAAGAGCTTTATTAACTCTTAAACGCCGAAGCGTAAAAAAAAAACAAAAAAAAGGGTTGTCTCCCGTGTGGGGGGGGGGGGGGTGCCGGAGGTGTTTCAGAGTGAGCACGGAAGCGGAAAAAATATTTTTTTCAACAAATCACAGCGTGCTTAGTTTTCAAGATTAAGAGTTCATTTTTGGCTCCTTTTTTTGTCATTGGCTGAAGTTTAGTATGCAACCATCAGAAATGAAAAAAATTATTCATTATACTATATAAATAATGCGATATATGATAGCGCAAAAAACGAAATTTCATATATAATTGTATTCAAATCGCGCTGTGTGCAAAACGGTTAAAGGTAACAAGTTACTCTTTTTTTTGTTGTAATTTACACTAAATTGCAATCATTTTGTTACATAACACATTGTAAAACGATAAAAGCAACACAGAGAAAATATTATCACAAAATAATGCATGAATTCGTAACGCACAGACGTAACAAAATATTTTTTTTTCAAAAATTCACCATAAATCTAAATATTGTCCTAGAGACTTCCCAATTTCTTTCAAAATTAAAGACAAATGATTGAATATTACTATACTGTAAGAGTATTAGCGTTACAATTGCAGTTTTCGACATATCTGACGAGTTAAAGTTGACAGAATGTCGAATTTTTTTTATATACGTAAACAAATATTTTTTATATGCAATTATTTCGGAAATAAGAAAAGCTACAACCTTCAAATATTTTTCGTTTTATTCTACATGAAATTGCGCACATTTCATATATAAAACTCAATGAAAATGCCTAATATGAAATGGAGCAAATATTCCGAGAATGGGACGAACGCATTTCGGAGATTTGTGGTGGAGATCCGCGTACGGAGGGAAGGAAAGATTTTTTTAAATTCACCATAAATCTAAATATTGTGGTAGAGACTTCGAATTTGTTTCAAGATGAAGATAAATGACTGAATATTACTAGAATGTCAGAGTTTTAGCTTACAATTGTGTTTTTCGACCATTTCGGTAGAGTCAAAGTTGACCAAACGTGGTTTTTTTTTCTATTTATCGTGATTTATATGCAAATATTTCAAAACTGAGAAAAGCTACAACCTTCAATTATTTTTTGTTGTATTCTACATGAAATTGCGCACATTTTCATATATAAAACTTATGTAACGGCTAATTTAAAATGGTGCAAACGTTACCACAATCGCACATTTGATTTTTTTCGGAAGAGTTACCGCGCGGACGTAAAGAAAATGTTATTTTTTTCATAAATTCACCATAAATCGAAATATTGTGCTAGAGACTTCCAATTTGTTGCAAAATGAAGGCAAATGATTGAATATTACTAAAATATAAGAGTTTTAGCTTACAATTGCGTTTTTCGACTATTTCAGTAGAGTCAAA